>NC_064647.1:223677611-223994250 GCF_023864345.2 Schistocerca serialis cubense | reverse complement strand
TCTCCGTATGTTTGTACAGTTCCTCTATAGGTTTCTTGATCCATATTTCATTGTTGTTAGTTGCGCCAAATATTTTCCTAAGTATTTTCCGTTCTACTTTTTCTAATTGTCTGATACGTGTATGCCCTAGGATTAGTGTGGTCTCTGCTGCATATAGTGCCTCGGGGAGCACCACTGTGTCGTAATGGCGTAATTTGGCTTTTTGTGAGATAGACTTCTTGTTGTAATGATTCCACACTACTTTGTATGCCTTGTCTAGTTTAGACTTTCTTTCTTCGTTTGAGTCTCTGTTATGTCCACTCATTTGTAGTGTTTCACCGAGGTATTTGAAGTTTGCCGTTTTGTAAATCGTGCCATACTTTGTGTTCAGAGATGAGAGTTTGTTTGTGCTCATAAACTGTGTCTTTTCGTAAGAGATCTGTAGTCCAGTTTTGGAAGCGATTTCGTGCAGCTTTTCAATAGCGTCTTTTGTTTCCTTTATACCTTTCGTGACAATCGCCAAATCGTCTGCAAAAGCCAGGCATTTAATCTGTAGGTTTCCTAGGGTTACCCCCTGTTGTGATGTTTCCCATTCTTTTATGACCTTATCTAACACCAGATTGAAAAGGAGAGGTGAGAGGCCATCGCCTTGTCGGACACCTGTGCGAATTTCAAAGGGCTCTGATAGTTCCCCACAGAACTTTACTTTGGAGTTTGTGTTGGTTAAAGTTTGCTCTATGATAGCCCGTGTTCTGTTGTCTACTTTGTATTCTGCTAGAATTTTGAAGAGAGTTTTCCGGTCGATAGAGTCGTACGCCTTTTTGAAGTCAACAAAGGTAATGATCAGGTTCTGTTTGTGTTGTAAAATCATTTTCAGGTTCCAAATTTGTTCCGCACAAGACTGCCCTTTACGGAAGCCTGCTTGGGATTCCCCAATCAAGTGGTCGGTCTGGCATTCTAGTCTGTTCAGTAAAGCTTTAGAGAGGATCTTGTATGTGACCGGTAGTAGGGATATTCCTCTGTAGTTGTTCGGGTCAATCTTGTCACCTTTTTTGTGTAGTGGGTGTATCAGGGCAGTTTTCCAGTCGTCAGGAATTTTCATGGTCTTCCAGATGTCTTCCAAGATCCTGTGGATGTCTTTGGTGAGTTCTGGGTCTTGTAACTTCCAGATTTCCGCGATGATGCCATCTTCTCCTGGTGCTCTACGATTCTTGAGTGACTTGATTATTTCTTTAACTTCTTCTAGAGTTGGAGGTTCACTATCAGGATTGTATGTGCTCATTTCTGTCATCATTTCTTCCATAGGGGGGTCCGTGTTGAGCAGTTTTTCAAAGTACTTTGCCAGAATGTCACAATTGTTTTTGGTGTTGGTTTCTAGGGTTCCATCCGGTCTTCTGAAGCACAAGTTGGGTGGTTGATATCCAGTCATATTTTCTCTGAACGTTCTGTAGAAGTTTCTTGTATTGTTCCTCATGAAGTCCGATTCGACTCTGTCAGTCGCCGTTTGTCATACTGTCGTTTTTCACTGCGAATGATTTTGCTTGATTGCTTCTGTGTTTTCAATAAGTTCATCCAATTCTCTTGGGATTTATGGCTACTAAATTTTTTCCATGCACTGATTCGTTGGTAATATATATATATATATATATATATATATATATATATATATATATATATGGAGTGGACCCAAAATTTAACCCTGTGGGAATCACTCTGTGATTTCTCCATAGTCACTAAAATTTTGTACCGTCTTAAATTGTTTGAATTATTCAGCCAGCACAACGTTTTACGTCCTCTTTGTTAACTATGACTCAAACCAGCTGTGCATAAAGCCATCAGTTTCGTAAAACTGGAGCTTTCCTCAGAGAGTAACGTGATCAACATTATCAAACGCCTTGGAAAGGTCACAAAAAGTACCAATCGGCAATATTTTACTATTTGAGGCTTCCACAGTTTGATAAGCGAATGCGTAAAATAGCGTTCTCAGTTGAGCTCAGTAAGACCATGCCGTGGAAGCTGCTGTCAGAGAGAGCAGTGACCCAGCGCCATGTGATGTACAAGATAAGCTCTGAACATTAAGGGCCTGCAAAGATATGCCCAATGTTTGTAAACTAATGGTGTTTTCTAGGGACAGCGATCAGTGTGTCACGCATTCAAAGTACCATGTAAATCTTTTTTTTTAATTTTTTGTCATTTCTGCAACGGCGTAAGTAATTTATCTCTGATAAGATATATCGGATTCACTGATTTTTATTGCGTGCTCCTTTATCTCCTGTCACCTGTTTCTATGGTGGCCGGAACAGGAGGTATTTTGGCACTTCTGTCGCACACTAATCTGGAAATAGGACAGGTCATTTCAACATGGGGCCTCTGCTGCTCTCGAGTATATCTTCCGAGACGGTCAGCCGCTGAGTAATTTGGCTGCTGTTCAAAGAAGGCGAGACAAACATCGTCGGCGAAGTTGTGTAACCGGTTGAGATGTTAAGTTCTTTGACCTCCAAAATACGTGGGTCCCGCCTCGTCGCAGCCGCTCTGGAAATAGACTGAACCCTTTCGACACCGGGTGCTCGATCCTTGAGTGGATGCCGGAGGAACCTCAAGCGCCAACTTCTTTGGCCCGCATTCAGATAGCGACGCACTGAATGTCCTTGGCTAAGAGGAGTGATCTGTGCTGCGTAAGCTCTATGACCCAGTCAGTGAGCTACTGTTATTCAAGTAACGGGAAAAGAATACGCACTGTTTACAACCGCCAAAAAGACGGCTGATTAAACAGTACTTTCTATTCAGTCTTTCTTCGACACAGTATGATTATTGTGCACAATACAGGGAAAGGTAAATGTAAGTTCGTGAAACGACGCCATGATTTTTATTGAATTTTGTTTAGTTTTGTACATATTCCTGTAAGCTATATTATACACAACTGGCCATTAAAATTGCTACACCACGAAGATGGCTGCTACAGACGCGAAATTGAACCAACAGGAAGAAGATACAGTGATACGCAAATGATTAGCTTTTCAGAGCATTCACACAAAGTTGGCGCCGGGGGCGACACCTTCAACGTGCTGACATGAGGAAAGTTTTCAACCGTTTGCTCACACACAAACAGCAGTTGACCAGCATTGCCTCGTGAAACGCTGTTGTGAAGCCTCGTGTAAGGAGGAGAAATGCGTACCATCACGTTTCCGACTTTGATAAAGGTCGGATTGTAGCCTATCGCGATTGCGGTTTATCGTATCGCGACATTGCAGCTCGCATTGATCGAGATCCAATGACTGTTAGCAGAATATGGAATCGGTGGGTTCAGGAGAGTAATACGGAACGCCGTGCTGGATCCCAACGGCCTCGTATCATTAGCAGTCGAGATGACAGGCATCTTATCCGAATGGCTGTAACGGATCGTGCAGTTATGTCTCCATCCCTGAGTCAATAGATGGGGACGTTTGCAAGACAGCAACCATCTACACGAACAGTTCGACGTTTGCAGCAGCGTGGACTACCAGCTCGGAGACCGTGGCTGCGGTTATCCTTGACGCTGCATCACAGACAGGAGCGCCTGCGATGATGTACTCGATGACGAACCTGGGTGCACGAATGGCAAAACGTCATTTTTTCGGATGAATCCAGGTTCTCTTTACAGCATCATGATGGTCGCATCCGTGTTTGGCGACATGGCCGTGAACGTACGTTGCTATCGTGTATTCGTCTTCGCCCTACTGGCGTATCACCCGGCGTGATGGTATGGGGTGCCATTGGTTACACGTCTCGGTCACCTCTTGTTCGCACTGGTGGCACCTTGAACAGTGGACGTTACATTTCATATGTATTACGACCCGTGGCTCTACCCTTCATTCGACCCCTGCGAAACCCTAAATTTCAGCAGGATAATGCGCGACCGCATGTTGCAGGTCCTGTACGGGTCTTTCTGGATACAGAAAATGTTCGACTGCTTCCCTGGCCAGCACATTCTCCAAATCTCTCACCAATTGAAAACGTCTGGTCAATGGTGGCCGAGCAACTGGCTCGTCACTATACACCAGTCACTACTCTTGATGAACTGTGGTATCGTGTTGAACCTGAATGGGTAGCTGTACCTGTACGCGCCAGCCTAGCTCTGTTTGACTCAATGCCCAGGCGTATCAAGGCCGTTACTACGCCCAGAGGTGGTTGTTGTGGGTACTGATTTCTCAAGATCTATGCACCCAAATTTCGTGAAAATGTAATCACATGTCAGTTCTAGTATAATATATTTGTCCAATGAATACCCGTTTATCATCTGGATTTATTCTTTGTGTAGCAATGTTAATGGCCAGTGGTGTACTTTAAACACAGTCGTGTTACACATTGCAATTCAGAGCCCTATCGCGTCGATCTAGTAATGCGCATCACATGCAGTACCTCAACCGATACTGAGAACACAATAAAAGTAACACTTTTCCAGCACGACCCCAAGATTGCTGTTTCCCTGAGCATTATTAGACGTCCATCCTTCTCTGATCAGTTTAGGTATTTCATCCGCTACCCACAGTTTCTTCGTAGTTGCCTTCCTTGTACGTGTACTTATCTGTCCTAGTTCTGTGCCTGCCCTTTATTGAGATGTCCATTCCTCTTCGCCAGAATTGGGCACTATGGAATCTTTAGTAGTATTTTTTCTTGCTGACTCTGAATCTCGTACTTGCTCAATAAATTTGCTTCTTCACTCTCCTGTAACATCGGACTGATCTGTCATCGTTTTGTTACTGTCTTCAACACTGTACACATTTCAAAATCTTAAAGAAGCATGTTACAAACATAGCTTTTTATCAATCTTGTCCTGGTCCCAAAGTTCAAACTTTTGGAATTTTTTAGCAAACCCTTTTCCTAGTCCATCAACTTGCAATGTAGCAAAACTGTTCAATCCGCTCAAGAGTCTCGTGGCGGGACGCCTGATGTGCACACCGTTATCTGAGTCTTGATTTTTCACGTAATTAACCTCTACTATAGTAGTAAGCAACTAATACAAGAAGAAATTGCCAATAAGTAGACACTCAATTGCTTTAATGGGGTGGCTTCACTATCGAACCTCTAGGTCATACAGTTTTCAACGACTTATTATTTCATGTGATATATTTGAAAGCAAATTAGCATATCTCCTAGATGCAGTACCACATCTCGAAGCTTCGAAGAACTCATATCACCTAGAACAAATTATAGTCCTAAATAATAAGTAAAAGTGGGTCTAAAAATTTAATATTCTTTTTGTCAAAACGATGTACTGTCTCAGTGATTACATTTCGAAACCGCATATAATAGCAGTGGAACAAACCCAAATTTGCGTTACAGTAGCTTTAGAAATACTTACTGAGCCGCGGCGTCATATTTTATTTCGCCTGGGCCTTGTCTGAGGCCACTGGCTCGAGTTCGCTATCAAGTTACTATTTGTTCAGTAAGCATCGTTGGTCGAAGTGGGTCTAGGAGGCAGTGCTGGCTGTGTGCTGTGTTTCTGGGTGGGCAGGGAGTTGGTCTGAGACAGCAGAGTTGCTCGGTTAGAGCCGACTTGTGTGTGACGTCGGGTTCCTACGTGAGAGCTGGGTTGGGCTGTCTGAGCCAAGTTGGTCTGCGAAAGCCACATCCGTTCGACACAGGGAATTGGCTGTTGGACGGAGTGGTGTGTGGGGCGTGTCGGTCGGTTGTTGGGGCCTGCCTTCCTCGCGTCCGCCAGCGAGTGCGGGCCTCCGTCTGTGGAAAGGGGCCACACTGTGGCCGTCCGATAGTTTGTTAGTGACGCCACAATTCATCGGGTTGCATGGACAGCCACTTTACGTTTCTGGTTCGTCTGCTCCATCCTGGACCCATCTGCCGGGTACGCCACCCGACGTTCGTTTAAAAATTGCGATGTGAAGGCATCTCTCGCATCCATGCAGCGCCGACACCTTACACAAGGTGAATATTAAGTGTGGCTCTGTTTGACTACAGTATGCTGAAAGAGAAACCTTGTAGTCATATTTCTCCAGACTGTGGTCTTAATATTTACACTAAAAATTTCACCTGAACGTTGGGTGGCTGGCCCTTTTCTCCTTATTATTATTATTAGAAGCATGTTATATATCTCCAAACTGTAGCCCTAAGATTTAAATTGCAAGGTTCACCTGAACTTTTACATATCTGGCTCTTTTCTTATTAATATTATTAACAGTTAGTTATATTGATCTAAACTGTGGCCTTAAGATTTAAATTGCAAATGTCACCTGAACTTTACCGTACTTGTCCGTTTTTTATTATTATTAAAAGCGTGTCATATTTCTTTTAAATTGTGGCTTTAAGATTCAAATTTCAGTATTTATTTTTTGATTTTAAGTTAAATTTTAAGTAATCAATAAATTGTTATTTGAATGAAATAATAACGAGTTGATTCGTGAGCCCGGCCCTTCCTGTCTTCCTTAACTCCCGATTGCCCTGTTCACTTACTTTCACCGTCAATGATATCCTCAATATGACTAGTATAAAAAGCTGCATGTCATATTCTTCTTCAATCACGCAGCAATATCTCCACACCAATTGTTGCTTCGAACGCTACAAGCGGCTGCTACAATGCACTACAAGAATGTCATCGGTGGTTCCATGCTAAAGGCACTTGCGTTCAAAAGAAAATTAATGAAATGGTGGTTCCAGGCAGAAACCATTGGTACTCAAAGAGCTAATTTAGTGAACTGCTTTTTATTCTGTTGGCATATTTCTGTAAGACCAGCTAGGATCTATCAAAACTAGTGGACTTAATATTCAACCCTGTGGTGCATCAGCTGTCATTTGCACGCAGCCACTTAATGGTTTCATTTAAACAGGAGGCAAAGACCACTGAAGGTAAGGCACTACAAGGTGACCAGAGTATTGTCCGATGAGCTTACTTTAATGACAGTAGCTGAAAACAAAAAATCAAATGGTTCAAATGGCTCTGAGCACTATGGGACTTAACTTCTGAGGACATCAGTCACCTAGTACTTAGAACTACTTAAACCTGACTAACCTAAGGACATCACACACATCCATGCCTGAGACAGGATTCGAACCTGTGACTGTAGCAGCCGCGCGGTTTCTGACTGAAGCGCCTAGACCCGCTCGGTCACAGCGGCCGGCGACTAAAAACAGATGCAACAGTTTTGTCGGACATTTAGTACATCACCCACAGCTGCATTCTGCTCATGTAAAGGTGGAACTAGGAGGAGGACCATAATGAGGAAGGATAAAAGCTGACTTCTTGGACGCCAGCAACATTGGAAAGCAAAACATCTGGCCACCAAAAGGTGTGTCAGAAGAAAAAGAGGTCTTGCAACTTCTGGCGACGTCGTTTCGGGTGCTCCCAGATTTACTGCGAATGAAAGAAAAACGTGTGAGAGGAGAGAGACAATGTGGGAGGAGGGAAAATGAGACAGGAGGAGAAGAGATTTGTTCCCGCTGGGGCGGAAGTAATTTGGAACTTTAATTTGTGTGCGCTAGAAATGAGACAAGGCAGGGGAAAGCCAGTAGATGGAACACGGAGGACTGGGGAGACGAGAAATACGGTGGAGAAAAACAGAGGGTGGAAGGCAGCAGGGAGACGGCATGGTGATACAATCCTGGAAAGGTGAACCCTGTTTAGATGGACCTCACCAGGGAGGCCAGAGGAAGCTTTTGTACCTGAACTAGCAACCCGGGCCAGCTCCGTACAGGTAGCACTAAAAAGGATGGGGCACGACGTTCGGGTCACGCTCACGGAGTTACTTCAGACATCACACACTTTTAGTAATCCATTAGTACAACATACACTGAGGTGACAGAAGACGTGGGTTAGCCATATGTAGAAAAAAAACTGATGATTTATTTGACAAAAAGAGCTTCACAAACTGAACAAGTTAATAACACCTTGGTCCACCTCTGGCCCTAACGCAAGCAGTTATTCGGATTCGCATTGATTGATAGAGTTGTTTGACATCTTCCCGAGGGGTATCATAGAAATTCTGCCCAATTGGCGTGTTAGATCATTAAAATCCCGAGATGGTTCGAGGGCCCTACCTGTAATGTTCCAAATGTTCTCAACTGTGACGACCTTGCTGGCTATGGAAGGGTTTGGAGAGAACGAAGACAAGCAGCGGATGAGAACCAAAGAGGTCATGCTAAGAAAACAAATGGCACGCCAGAACATCATTCATGGTTGTCGGGCCAGATGGCGGTCGACAGTGAGGTTGGGACGCCATCACTGTCTGGGATGTCTCCAGACACGGTTTCACTGGTCATCAGAGCTCAGATCGAAGACGGACTCATCACTGAAGACAGTTCTGCTCCAGTCAACGAGAGTCCAAGCCCCGATGCCCAGAGGAATAGTGTCTGACTGCCGCTGGCCATATGACCAGACAACCAGGAGTGATGGTCTGAAGTGTCACTTATTTTCGTAGCAGGAGCCCTTTGGTTGTCGTCCGCAGCATCCTTACAGCACAGCGGCACTTGGGATATTCCGCAGCCCGCTTTGATGCCCATTATGGCATCCTGGGCTTACGTTTCAGCAAGATAATGCCCGCCCACACACGACGAGATTGTCTACTGCTTGTCTTCATGCCTGCCAAACACTATCTATGCCAGCAGGGTTGCCCGATCTCTCCCCAGTTGAGAACGTTTGGAGCATTATGGGCAGAGCCCTCCAACCAACTCGGGATGTTGACGATCGATCGCGCCCGCTTTGATGCCCATTATGGCAAGTCATCCTGGTCTTACGTGTCAGCAAGATAATGCCCGCCCACACACGACGAGATTGTCTACTGCTTGTCTTCATGCCTGCCAAACACTATCTATGCCAGCAGGGTTGCCCAATCTCTCCCAGTTGAGAACGTTTGGAGCATTATGGGCAGAGCCCTCCAACCAACTCGGGATGTTGACGATCGATCGCGCCCGCTTTGATGCCCATTATGGCAAGTCATCCTGGTCTTAGGTGTCAGCAAGATAATGCCCGCCCACACACGACGAGATTGTCTACTGCTTGTCTTCATGCCTGCCAAACACTATCTATGCCAGCAGGGTTGCCTGATCTCTCCCAGTTGAGAACGTTTGGAGCATTATGGGCAGAGCCCTCCAACCAACTCGGGATGTTGACGATCGATCGCGCCCGCTTTGATGCCCATTATGGCAAGTCATCCTGGTCTTACTTGTCAGCAAGATAATGCCCGCCCACACACGACGAGATTGTCTACTGCTTGTCTTCATGCCTGCCAAACACTATCTATGCCAGCAGGGTTGCCCAATCTCTCCCAGTTGAGAACGTTTGGAGCATTATGGGCAGAGCCCTCCAACCAACTCGGGATGTTGACGATCGATCGCGCCCGCTTTGATGCCCATTATGGCAAGTCATCCTGGTCTTACGTGTCAGCAAGATAATGCCCGCCCACACACGACGAGATTGTCTACTGCTTGTCTTCATGCCTGCCAAACACTATCTATGCCAGCAGGGTTGCCCGATCTCTCCCCAGTTGAGAACGTTTGGAGCATTATGGGCAGAGCCCTCCAACCAACTCGGGATGTTGACGATCGATCGCGCCCGCTTTGATGCCCATTATGGCAAGTCATCCTGGTCTTACGTGTCAGCAAGATAATGCCCGCCCACACACGACGAGATTGTCTACTGCTTGTCTTCATGCCTGCCAAACACTATCTATGCCAGCAGGGTTGCCCGATCTCTCCCCAGTTGAGAACGTTTGGAGCATTATGGGCAGAGCCCTCCAACCAACTCGGGATGTTGACGATCGATCGCGCCCGCTTTGATGCCCATTATGGCAAGTCATCCTGGTCTTACGTGTCAGCAAGATAATGCCCGCCCACACACGACGAGATTGTCTACTGCTTGTCTTCATGCCTGCCAAACACTATCTATGCCAGCAGGGTTGTCCGATCTCTCCCCAGTTGAGAACGTTTGGAGCATTATGGGCAGAGCCCTCCAACCAACTCGGGATGTTGACGATCGATCGCGCCCGCTTTGATGCCCATTATGGCAAGTCATCCTGGTCTTACTTGTCAGCAAGATAATGCCCGCCCACACACGACGAGATTGTCTACTGCTTGTCTTCATGCCTGCCAAACACTATCTATGCCAGCAGGGTTGCCCGATCTCTCCCCAGTTGAGAACGTTTGGAGAATTATGGGCAGAGCCCTCCAACCAACTCGGGATGTTGACGATCGATCGCGCCCGCTTTGATGCCCATTATGGCAAGTCATCCTGGTCTTACGTGTCAGCAAGATAATGCCCACCCACACACGACGAGATTGTCTACTGCTTGTCTTCATGCCTGCCAAACACTATCTATGCCAGCAGGGTTGCCCGATCTCTCCCCAGTTGAGAACGTTTGGAGAATTATGGGCAGAGCCCTCCAACCAACTCGGGATGTTGACGATCGATCGCGCCCGCTTTGATGCCCATTATGGCAAGTCATCCTGGTCTTACATGTCAGCAAGATAATGCCCGCCCACACACGACGAGATTGTCTACTGCTTGTCTTCATGCCTGCCAAACACTATCTATGCCAGCAGGGTTGCCCGATCTCTCCCCAGTTGAGAACGTTTGGAGCGTTATGGGCAAAGCCCTCCAACCATCTCGGGATTTTGACGATCTATCGCGCCAGTTGCGCATAATTTGTCACGATATCCCTCAGGAGGACGTCTATCGATCAACTCCAAACAATTGCTTGCATAAGTTCTAAAGGTTGACCACCGCGTTATTCACTTGCTCAATCTGCGACGCAATTTCTCTCGAATAAATGGTGCATTTTTTTCTGAAATTCTAATCTTCTGTTTGTCCCTACATGTACGTCACACCTACCGATTTCCGTCCCATTCGGATAATTTCTTCGTGGTGTGTCGTTTTCTTTATCTTAAGAATGCACATAATTTGCAGACGGAACTATTATGTGGCCGTAGTAACAAGTACTTGACGGCAGATATTAAGCGCTTGGAAGAACAATAGCTTGAAAAGCAAAAACAGTGGCTTGTTTTTACTACGCTGAGGAAGCATTTAGTTGGGTTCGATGAAGACAATCTTGAGTCTAGGCTTCCGAAGAATCCCGATACTGAGCAAACCGCCACATCTGAGGAGTTGGTATTCTGAGTGAATGAAAAGTTTACCCCACTGGTCTCTGTGGGTGTCTGTAGAAGCTTAAGTATCTGCAAGGACATGCTATAGTCAAATAGAAACAACATTATATTTTAACATTGTGGCGATGCTTAATACCTTTAAGTATAACAGCTTCATGGTTTTTTTAATATTTGTTTTATTCTTCTGATGACTGATGATTTGATGTGCTTGATTGTAATTTTGTAACTCAATAAACTAAAATCGGAGAAAGAGAATTTGTTGAGCTACTTGAGTAAATGAACAGCTTACACCCCGTTTTATAGGATTCCGTATTTCAATCAGTAAAAGCGTAATCCTAATAGGCTGATGACAATGATGTTTGGTTTTTAGGGAGCTCAACTGCGTGGTCTTCAGCGCCCGTACAAGATCCCAATTTTTACACAGCCCATTTTCTTTTCACAATCCAGTCTGGTCACTCTCACAAATGATGATGAAATGATGAGGACAACACGGACACCCGGTCCCCAGACAAAGAAAATCCCCACCCCGGCCGGGAATCAAACCCGGGACCCCATGATCCAGGGGCGGCAACGCTAGCCCCCTAGACTACGAGCTGCGGACCCCATTATAGGATGACTTTGTTGTCCGTCTATCTGTATGTCTGTCCGACTGTTGAGACTGGGAGACGTATCAAGCAGAAATTAATGACACATAATGTCTATGGTCCCTTGGTGGTTAAAAAATGGCTCCAATCACTATCGGATTTAACATCTTAAGTGATCAGTCCCCTAGACTTAGAACTACTTAAACCTAACTAACCTAAGGACCAAACGCACATCCATGCCCGAGGCAGGATTCGAACCTGCGACCGCAGCAGCAGCCCAGTTCTGGACTGAAACGCCTAGAACCGCTCGGACACAACGGCCGGCTCCCTTGGTAGTGAAAGAGACTTCAGTTTCTAAGTTAAGGGAATCAAATGATACGGTCATTTACGTCACATACTTTGATACTAGCAAGATCATTCATCAAAGCGTATAGGATGTTTCCAGTTGACCTACAGTCGTGAAAATGGCCAATAAACGAGGTTTCATGGTGCAAGTAAGGCAAAAATCATAAAGGGCTTTATTTGAAATTTATTTAATTTCTTTCTATTTTCATTTTTTTAAAATCCGGTCGGCCTGTCGTTCTTTTTCCAGGAGTTCCTATAGCGTGTGAAATTACACATAAAATTTAGACTTAAAATACTCTCGAAAGTTTCGACATCCGACAACTTAAAATATTCTGGACAGTCTTAGAGTTTCCGATATCCGATATATTTCCAGTATCGATATCAGTAACACACATAATTATACTGAGCAACCGGAATTTCATGACCACCAATCTACTATCGATATAAACTGGTTCAGGCGATATCAACGTCGTCTGCTCGGCACGAGCATTCCGGAAATTGCACGACTTATATAAAAAAGAACCTGGCATTAATGCAATGGCTCAGCGTAAAAGAGAAATAACTAATGTAGGAATATTATTAAAGGTGTAATATATTGTTTAATTTAGCCCGACGGGTATAAGCAGTCAGTACACTAGCTCAGTTCTCAGGGGTTACGGAATTATAAATACTCATTTGTTTAACTGTTAAAACACCACAGATATTCCTCAGTATATGCCTAGTCGGGGTCAAGTTAAAAGTCGTGTGCTTATAGCACCAGAGAATATTTCACCAGTCCGTTCACTGTACAACAATAAATTCCGTAACTCACAATCGTGGTTTCGTCTTGATTCCCAATATAAGATAACAAGCGCAGCTTTTGCAAATGAGATCTTATACCAAAACTAGAATCCTGGGACCAGATCTTCCTGCCTGGGATGTTATCTCGCAACTTTGAGAAAATCTGAAAGTGAATCATATTAATGTATTTGCAGCCAGGCTCGTAGAATCTGAAAGAAAGGTTTAGTTTTCTAACCGGCGACACGTCTCGACGATAAGCTAAAAGCAAGTTCTTAACTATTTTTTAAGATGGCACCTAACAATGAAGAATTTCTGTTAAGGCCCATGTCTATTCCGGCTCGTATAATCTGAAAGAAAGGTTTAGTTTTCTAGCCGGCGACACGTCTCGACGATGAACTAAAAGCAAGTTCTCAATTATTTTTTAAGATGGCGCCCTACAATGAAGAATTTCTGTTAAGGCCCACGTCTACTCTAGACAAGCAAGGTTTAGGATTACAAATGATTTCAACACGGACACAATTTTTAAGTCACAAACAACTCTATTTTCAGCTTTGTTAATAACTTACATTGGCTGATACAGCAAGATGAACCTTCGTTAAACACTCCTTACGGTTCGCGTCCAGATCATGAGATAGATCATAAGATAGCAATGACAAAAAATGTCAGAGTTCATACACAGAATCTCAATTCCATGGAATAGGCATACATTGTAGCATAGTATATTGTCTCTTGGTAAAAACATGTAATCTATACATTTCACATTCATGTCCACCCAGGAGAAACAGTACAACTCCTAAAGATGGGCCTCCGCAGTCGACGATCAATGCGTGTGCCATTTAAAACACCACGATATCGGCACTGGACGATGGGCAGTGCAGAGCGTTGCGTGGTCTGATGAGTCCCGATACCTTCACCATGAGAATCCGTCGTCTTCCAGAGGAACAGCTTCTTGTCACCTGCCGGACTGAGACAAGCTGTCGGCGGCTCTGTTATACTCTCACGTGGGCACCCGTGGGTCCCATGTAGCTCGTGCAAGGCACCATGACGGCCAAGTACTGTACATTGCCTGCGGACCACGTACACTCCTCCAAAGCGATAATGTTTCCCGAAGTTAGTGGCATTTTTCAACAAGATAATGCAAGGCAAGTAGTGTGACAAAGTGGTTCGAGGAACGCAGTGGCGTGTTCCAGTTGATGTGCTGCCTGCTGCCCCCCCCCCCCCCCCTCCCCAGCTCGAAAGATCTGAACACGATCGAACTGAATGTAGCATCATCAGAGATTATCGCTCCCATACCCAAAATTTACGGGAATTAGGTAACACGTGTGTTTAGATGCGGTGCCGACCTATCATGCTTCATTGCTTCCATGCCACGACGCGACGCCACTGTTATCCGTGCGAAAGGTGGAGATACTAGCTATTAGGTAGGCGGTCATAATGCTCTGACTGATCAGTATAAGTCTGTTATGGAATTCTCACAGAGCTATTCCCATTTGGCCAGTTTTTTCTTATTTTAGCACTTCTCCTTTTCTTCCGTCTGTGATTTGCACCTAAGCGAGTAACTCTGCTGATCACCGTAGTGTGTAAGGTGCCAGGACATGGGCACTTACACGTTAGCTTACCAACATTAGTATTAATAACAAAGGGATTGGCAAGGGCATCAGATTATGAGTATTGAATTATGATAAATGTGAGGCACACTCGAGCAGTATTCCCTACATGTCTGCATGATTGAGCCGCTAACATAAAGCGTTGGTGAGAAGTGTCGGAAGTTGAGAATTGTGGAATATGAAGTCTGCAGATGGCCGTAGCTCGCCGGGCCACCGTGGGCGGCAGGTAGCGGTCACCGGAAATGCGGGACAATACGGCGCTTTTGGGGGTAGCCCGGAATCCGGAGCCACCTGTGCTGGGCAACACGTGGCGAAGACGGGAATCTCGTTTGCCTAGGGGCGATGTGACCGACACGATCATTGGCTAGGATCTCAGAAATGTCGTTGGAGTGATTTCGGCGATGACAGAGCGTTCGACATTGGCCGAAACTGAATATTCTTCCGCCGCGTTTTCGTACGCATGGGAGACGGGAGAATTGTGAAGAGAGAGGACTTCGCCTTCAGCCATCGAGCGGTACGGACTTGGAGACGGCGCCTTGGCCATCGCCTTCGAAGGGAGATACACGGTCAGTATCGCAGCACTGCACCAACACGTGTTCCGTGCAGAGTTCTGCGGCTAGAGCTCTTTGTGTGCTCAGAAGCGAGATTTTCACCAACGCTTAACCACTTCCAACAACTTACCTAAGATTCTTGATCTCGTAGTTATCCTTGCGAGGTGCCGAGTATTTATCAACGTAGCTGCCGGTAATAGGGGCGCGTAATTGCAAATTGTTAATGTGCCATTCTCAGGAGCGTGTGGGTGGACAAAGAAATTCACATTTTTTCGTAAATTTTGTCAGTCGTGGGGAATATCAAATTAAAATGCCAGCATTACAATCGAATTATAGACTTCATTGTAGCTAGCATTTACCCTGTCCCAGTAAGCTTTACATGTACCCTAGTCACTGCACAGCTTGCCCAGACTGGAAGGAAAGAAGGTTTGCGGTCTTCTATGTCAGCGACGGACAAATAAGTTTACAATTGCACTAAAATTCCTCCACGTATTACGGTCAGTGCTCGTTTATGAACTTCCGTGGGTGTTTCTCTCGGTGCGCATGTGTGGATTTTCACATCTGGCTGAGCGGGATGACTAGGGCTGTGGCCACATTGAGGCATAGATGGTCATCGCCTTCCAAAGCAGCGATCAAACGCTATTCCTGGCCTTTCCATGCCACTTTAGCTCGAATTCGTAACTTTATGTTAATGAAATCGGATAATTTTAGCTCAATTATTATTGATACGTTGTTGAGATTTTGTCACCTTATCTTCAAAGAGAATAAAAGTTAAAGTTGCCCAAAAGCTTATGATTTTCATTCACTTCAAGCTATATAAATGGAAAGCAACGTAGTTATAGAACATTTTAAACAGAACTCGATGGTTTGTGGAGGAGTTCAAGTTCGTTTTACGTAAGAGAAGAAAATGATTTATTATTTTCGAACCGTATGTGGGAGTTCTGTACCACTGGACCCACTACGATCTGGGGTTTTTCAGGTATTTGGGGATTATGGTATCATCAAACAGGAAAAGTGAAGATGATTCAAATAATAAGGTAGGACAGCGTAGGAGGGCTGTATGACACTGAACTTTGTGTTTTGGAACTACAGAATGTCTGGAACCGCAAGACCGCTACGGTCGCAGGTTCGAATCCTGCCTCGGGCATCGATGTTTGTGATGTCCTTAGGTTAGTTAGGTTTAACTAGTTCTAAGTTCTAGGGGACTAATGACCTCAGCAGTTGAGTCCCATAGTGCTCAGAGCCATTTGAACCATTTGAACTACAGAATAACAAAAATAGCCACGCAGATGATACCTCGCGCAGTTGCTGAAAAGAGCGCTACCTGCGGAACAGAAACGTGAGTGCTAAACAAGCGTCAGAAAAACAAGTTGTTTGCACTAGAAATGGACCCTTGCATTTACAAGCTAAAACGTTTACCGAATACTACCATAAGAGAGGTCATAGGTGTCGATAAATCAATAATAGACACCAAAGAGAAAACATCTAAAATGGTAGGGACCTCTATCTGTAAACGATGAACAATAGCCGATGGTCAAAGCAAGTGTGAAAGGGGATCACAGCAGAAAGAAGAAAGTCTTACCGACCAGAGAGAAGCCGAAGTCGAGATGTCCGTAAGGTGGTGGATGCCAGAGATGTGCAAGAAGGAGAGTGGCATAATCGGAGGAAATCGTAAACGGTACCAGCCTAAGAATACTCGCAATATGCTGACGATATAGAAGTTCTGTACCGCTCAGCGGCGAGTAAATAAGTGCTATTGACGAAAGACACAGTGTATCAGAAATATACGAGGTCTTTCCAAAAAATTCCGTCCGCAGCTCGTGGTCCCGCGGTCGTGTTCTCGCTTCCCGAGCACGGGGTCCCGGGTTCGATTCTCGACGGGGTTAGGGAATTTTTCCAAGTCTCGAGGTGACTGGGTGTTTCTGTAGTCCTCATAATTTCATCATCGTTCATGATTGTGGCGAGTTTGGACTGAGCGAAGGTTGGGAATTTGTACGGGCCCTGATAACAGCGCATTTCAGTGCCCCAAAACGCAAACATCATCATCATCAAAAAATTCCGGAACTTTGTCCACAAACTTTTTCTACGCTTACTTTCTACTTATTGTGCGTGGTCTCCTTCGAAATAGTCTCCTTCACAGTTGACACGCCGCTTCCAACGTCGTGTCCACTTCTGGAAGCAGTCTAGGTACGTCTCTTGCTGGTTCTCGGGAAGCGCAGTCTGCGAATATTCCTTTATCTCGTCTATAGTTACAAAACATTGTTATTTCAAAGGGGTTTTCAACTTTGGTCATGAAAAAAGCCCGCAGGAGCCAGATCTGGAGAGTACGGAGGATGAGGCAACACAGCCATATCGTTCTTTGGACGTCATGCACCAACAGGGATGAAGGTGCTAGCGCGTTGTCGTGATGGAAGAACCGTGAGTTGTCTCTCCATATTTCAGGTCGTATCCTTCTCACATTTTATCGCAGGCGTCGCAACAGGTCCCGATAGTACCATCGATTAACAGTGTGTCCCTCCATTCATGATGACATTCCTGACATGAACGACGGCGGTAGACGTGAATGGCGTCCTGAACGAGGGTCATCTTTAACTTCGAATGGTTCAAATGGCTCGGAGCACTACGGGACTTAACATCTGAGGTCATCAGTCCCCTAGACTTAGAATTACTTAAACCAAACTGACCTAAGGACATCACGCACATCCATGCCCGAGGCAGCATTCAAACCTGCGACCGCAGTAGCAGCGCGGTTCCGAACTGAAGCGCCTAGAACCGCTCGGCCACAGAGGCCGGCCTTCAGTCTGGCCATTTTAAAACCGTGTGAACCATTCGTAACACCGAGTATGGCTTAAATACTCATCACCGTAGGTTTCCTTCATCATTTGGTGTGTCTCTAAAGGTTTTCTTGTGTTTAACGCAAAATTTAATGCAGACACGTTGCCCCGGTAACTCTGCTTGGTCACGCGGGGTAGCCGTGCTGTCTCGGGCGCCGTGCCACGGTTCGGCGGCTGTCCCCGTCGGAGGTTCGAGTCCTCCCTCGGGTATGGGTGTTCATGTTAGATTAAGTAGTGTGTAAGCCTTGGGACCGATGACCTCAGTAGTTTGGTCCCATAGGAACTTACCACAAATTTCCAAAATTTCCAACTCTGCCATTTCGAAATTCGCAAACTGTGCCACACAACGTTCTACTCAATACACCATTGAACAACTAACAGACATACAACAATAGACTTCCGGCAGTTACACATCGAACACATACAACAATGAAACTTCCGGCAGTTACACATTAAACACAGGCGTGTGCAGGGATGCAAATCGAATTTCGCTCCACTGGCGAGGAATTACGAATGTTCTGTAATTTTTTGAACAGACCTCCTATATGTCAGTCACTATGCTATTACCTCTTCCTTCTCATGCTGCAGAAACAAGGTTGCCGGGTAGCCAGATGTTTCAATTGAAAACCCGACTCAGTGTTTAATCATTCTCTGGAAGAACAACAAAGTAGTTTGTGCAGACCTCTTCTTCCTCGGTTGTCATTAAATGATCATCGTGTTACATAATTCAAAAGAGAAGAAACAGATATCTTGCATCGTGGTATAGACAATATTGACGAATGGCTCTGAGCACTATGGGACTCAACTTCTGAGGTCATTAGTTCCCTAGAACTTAGAACTAGTGAAACCTAAGTAACCTAAGGACATGACACACATCCATGCCCGAAGCAGAATTCGAACCTGCGACCGTAGCGGTCTCGCGGTTCCAGTTTGCCCCTATAACCGCACGGCCACTTCGGCCGGCGAACGATTTGACTTTGAAGAGAGCATGTACGACGCGTTCAAACCATTTTCACTGACAAGCAAACGGTTTCAGAATTTGTAGAAATGACTTCTAGATATGAACTTCGTGTAGATGAGGATTTGATGTTGGAAGAGCGTGTGCAGTCAGTCACCTTTCTCAAGGAAAAAAGAGTGGAATTTTTAGTTGAAGTCTGATGATAAGTGGACGAGTCTTTTTTTCGTCGTTCTGAAACCTGTCTCACTTCAGTGATGCACGAGAAAGTATTTTCAACCTCATGAGGAACCTTTAGCGTGTCGAGGGAAACCGTTTGACAATGGCTACGTTACAAGCTGGATTAATGATGAAGATGAATTACTCATTTTCGTGCCTCCAGTTTCGTCTTTTTCTCGTTGTTGAAGAAGGAAAGGTCTTACTAAGGAGTGGGCGGAGATATCAATAAGATAAAATGCAGTGCTATATTGCATATTATCTCGAATTTTAAGTGTGTGTGTGTGTGTGTGTGTTTGTGTGTAATGTCTAGGTTTCATAAAGAAACGTGATTTTCTTTAGCAAAAACCTGGCAACCCTTTGTAGAAAGCCGAATCCGGAAGCTGAAGGAGATTATCACTCAAAGAAGAATTTTGTCACATAGCAGAGAATACAGAATTTTGGTGGAAATCTTATGCTGTCTGAATTGTTACGTGGAACTGAACAAATTTGGGGGAGCTGAAATATAATAAGTAAAAGACACGCCGCAGTATGTAGATGTCTTTTGATGTAGATGAGGACCTGATTACTATCGGGCGTGCAATTGTCATTACAGTGTCAGACAAGGTATAGATGCAGGAAGACGGGTGGATAAGAGTACAGCGCTCGAACGTGAAGAGCTTAGAAGTGTCGCTGTTACGCAGTGAAGATTGCGGTCTCGTGAAGCGTGTCATGTCAGTACATTAACGACAAGGCACATGAGTGCGCACGCAAAAACGTAGCTGAGGTGGGTGTGGGGGAATGGGTAGTATCAGTCCTTGCCAAGGCTGCTGAAGAGACCCGGGGGCGGCATTTTCATTAGGCCACGTCACGTGGGTTTTGCCTCCGCCCCCGCGCCTGCTGCGATGTAAACGAACTGCAGCCGCGGGCGCAGAGAAACAGAAGAAGCGTGAGTACGCGAGAGCCGTGCGTGGAAATTTCCACCGCGGACCGCCGGCCAATGGCAGCGGCGCGCGCGCCCGAGCGAGGTATCGATTATCGCCTCTCTCTCTCTCTCTCTGCTTCTCCGCTGTTCCTCTGATCTCTCTCCTCCTTTGCTAGCGCTGCCCCGTTTCTTCCTCCCTTCTCACCGCTTTCACTCCTTATCCCTATCTCTCTCTCTCTCGCCCCCCCTCCCCCCGTAATATTATCGTGTTTCTCTCTCTTTTTCTCTGTCTCGCTCTGTCGCCTTCCACTCCGCTTCGCGCGCTCCACCGACCGCGCAGACACGCTGGTCTAGGTCGCCTCTGGCCGTACAGCAGCGTTCACAACCCACTGCAACATCCCAATGTTTACGTCGGCGAATCCTTTTTCCTCACGCGCGCTTTTCAGGTGAGGACAATTAGCCATTGTATTCCCTTTCGCTCCCGCCGTGATAATGTTCACGAGTCAGTGGAATATCCACTGTGTTTTCGTGCGTTTTTCTTACCTTTCTCCACCTCGGTCACTCGTTAATATCGGTTAAAAAACGTTTCTTTAATTAAAGTGATTCAGTCGTCTTGTTTTTAGATTTAGATTTAGAATCCTCATTCGATAGCAAAAATTCAACTCAGAAACCTTTTTCTCCCATAGAAAAAACATTAGCACGTGTTAAAGTTTAAATTACCACCTCTACAAAATAAAGCTACGTAATTAGTTTTTTGTTTGTTTGCAGGTACCTGTGTGCAATCCTGGCACTCTCCGAGTATGACGTGCCATAATACCATAGCACGCCGCTAGGGGAGAGAAAAACGATGCGGTGCAATCGGTTGACAGAATGGAATATCGTACGGTAATTCGTTTTCGCGACAGTGGAAACGTTGCAGCGGTGTCAGATCAGGTTTACTGATTCCAATCTCTCTGGTCTTTCTTGCAATTATCCTCCTTCCACACTCTTTTCCCCATTCTTGCGATCCCCTTCATAAATTCTATCAACACGGTTGCTCCTCTGCAAACGCACTCGTCTTTATCATTTCTCCTCCCGCTATTACGCATCTCACTTCTTCTAATGCTTCGCCTTTCAGTTTCTCAGCATAAACACAGAAACGAGCTCCAACAAACAACCCCCGTGACCGGGAAACATGCGACAGTGTTGCATGATTTACTGCAGCCAGAAAATTTTGCGAATCGGTTTCTTCTCGCCTACCATGGAGACAACACTGAAAATAATTGAAGATTTTCAGGTCCTCCCATGTTCTTGGAATCAGACATTCCACGACTATACACAAGAACCACTGCGGAAAAAATATTACAAAAAGTTTTTTGATGAGTGATTTTGCGAGTATCAAAATATTCGACAAAAATGGCTGTATCTTTTTATTGCACTGACATAGAAATACCGATTTTTTACATCTCCAAGGAACCGCAGACTTCAGTAACTGACATTAATTTCAACCGGATACCTCTACCCAGAAAATACCACGCAAAGTGGTGCTGTGGTTAGCACAACGGACTCGCATTCCGGAGGACGACGGGTCAAAGCCGCGTCCAGCCATCGTGATTTAGGTTTTCTGTAATTTCCCTGAATCGCTCAGGCAAATGCCGGGTTGGTTCCTTTGAAAGGGCACGGCCAACTTCCTTCCCTAATCCGACGGGTCCGATGATCTCCCTGTTTGGTCCCCTCCTCCGAATCAATCAACAAACCAACCTGAGAAAATGGGACCTTAAGAGATATGCATCAAAGTGATTCTATAAGGGTTTCGTTTTTACCGATTCGCGTGTTCGAACATTTCTACGGAATCCAAACTGATCTTCCCCGAGGTCGGCTTCTTCCAGTTTTTCTGTTCGTCTCTGCCGGCCGAAGTGGCCGAACGGTTCTAGGCACTTCAGTCTGGAACCGCGCGACCGCTACGGTCGCAGGTTCGAATCCTGCCTCGGGCATGGATGTGTGTGATATCCTTAGGTTACCTAGGTTTAAGTAGTTCTAAGTTCTAGTGAACTGATGACCTCAGATGTTAAGTCCCATAGTGTTCAGAGCCATTTGAATCATTTTTTTCTATTCGTCTGTTAAGAACTCGTGATAGAATTTTGCACGGTGACTTTCTTACACAGATGCCTCTGCACCATAATATACACAGACACATCGTAAAATTACGAGGGTGGTTTTGTAAGTTCTCGGAACGGAATTGAAAAAAAGTACTTACATCACTGAAACTTTTTTAAATTTTTCATTGTAGTCTTCTTGCAGATTAATGCACTTGGTCCAACGATGTTCCAGTGTCTTAATCCCATCTCGAAAATGAGTTTCCTGTAGGCTTGCAAAATAGTTGTCAACTCCGGCTACCAATTCATCGTTTGAAGTGAATCTCCTTCCACCAAGAAAAATTTTCAGTTTTGGGAATAAAATATAAGTCTGACGGAGCCATATCAGGCGAATAAGGCGGGTGTGGCAACAATTCATAACTTAGTTCGTGTAATTTTGTGATGGCGATCACACATGTGTGCGAACACACGCCAAGAGTTGCGGCACCCATCTTGCAGATAATTTTTTCATTTCTAATTTTTCAATTAAAATGTGATATACCCTTTCAGATGACATCCGGCAAGCGTGAGCAATTTCACGCACTTTCAATTTTGTGCACTTTTGCAATCATTTATGGAGTAGCAACACATCTTGGCCGACCACTGCGCGGCGGATCGTCATCTAAGCTCCGCCGACCAAATTTAAAGTCTTTAGTCCACTTGGCAACAGTTAAATATGAAGCAGTTGAGTCCCCTAGCGTACTCTGGAAATCGGCATGGATGTTCCTTGCTTACATACCTTTCTTTACGAAATACTTAATCACTGCTCAAATGTCGATTTTTTTTTCCATCTTCGCACATCACTACGCGGGAACAACAGAGCCACGTGACCGCGTCAGCCCTCTTCCAAGAGCACTGGCGTGGCACGTGTTTACAGGCAACAGTCCAATGAATATCACGTGAACAACTCGTTGCGCTAGCGCTGACCTCTCGTGGTGATTCAGAGAACTTTTCAAACCACCTTCGTACGAGTTTACCTGCTCACCATCAGTCATCATAAACAAAATCATATGCGAGCGAAGCAGTGGGTAACAGCTAGTTAAGCATTTAGATAGTTCATCTATAGTTTTGATGAGTGATTTTGCATCAAAATATATGACATAAGTGACCGCATCTTTTGATCGTATTCACTTACAGACTTACAAGGGGAGGCCGCCAATTGTGAAATTCAGATTCGATTCATACTGCGCATAATAAAAGCTCATGGCCAGAGGTGTAATGTGGCAAATCACCAAGATGCACTTCTCAGCCGTTGTCGAGAAAATCGACAGTTAAAAGAAACCGTTGCCGTGAAATACTCTCGCAGCGGTACGCGCTCGGGTTCGTAATCCGAAGGTCGCCGAATCGAATCTCGCGCAATGCAACATTTTTTTATTATTAGTTTATTGTAATTCAAATATAACATGCATAAGCAATTCATTAATAGTTTATATATGTATATATATAAAACTATTAATGAATTGCTTATGCATGTTGGTGAAGGCGGATCGCTCTCCAATTGTACCGCCTCCATTTTTCCGTTTGTTTAACAGGGTGTAGCAAAGCTCTCACGTCCGCACTGATTTTCGACGATGTTATAAGTTGCGCTAGGGACCCCATCTACCTTCTTTCGAAGTTAGCAGGCAACTACGCTGTTATGCGGCGGCTCGTTTCGGCGCATTCAACATCTGTCATTCAAGTGTAACGAGCGAGTAACGGAGTTTATATTTCATACCTGCCACAGCAAATTTGTGTTCGTGGGGTTTCTATTCTAATTCGAACTTTTTACTTACGCTATACGCATTCGTTTCGGAATATCGTTTCTACGTCTTCCGTTAACTATACGTGGTTAACATTATGAAGACAATTAATAACATTTGTGAAATACAACTTTGTTTGGGGAAAACATAATGATGTTCGAAGTCGCCAGTTTTTCCACGGCAAACTTCTTTCAACAACTTATTATATGCATAATTGTTGCAACTGATTGCCGGGAATTTTATATATATATATATATATATATATATATATATATATATATATATATATATATATATATATATAAAAGGTTGCATGGCGCGAGATTCGACCCGGCGACCTTCGCATTACGATCCCGAGCGCTTACCGCTGCGCCACGACGCTGTAGAGCAAATATTAATCGTAGAGAATATTTCACAGCAACGGTTTATTTTAACTGTCGATTTTCTCGACAACGGCTGAGAAGTGCATCTCCCTGCTTTGCCACATTACACCTCTGGCCATGAGCTTTTATTACGCGCAGTATGAATTGAATCTGAATTTCACAATTGGCGGCCTCCCCTTGTTAGATTTTGTACAACGCCAAGGGACTGTAAGCATTAGTAATTGACATAAATTTCAAAATGATACCTCAACTTTTTCCTGAGAATAAGGCGTCTCACAGACGGTCAACAAAGTGATCCTCTAAAGGTTCCGCTTGTACCGATTGACCGACTGAGGTAAGAAACTTTAAAATGCTGGTCGTGGAGGGTGGAGAGGGAGGCAGGCGAAGATTTTCTATGTGAGAGACTCAAATTGGTTTGGTTACGATCCATTACAATAAAGGCACATCAAACACATAAAAGCTGTAATGAGTATACTACACTACTGACCATTAAAATTGCTACACCATGAAGATGACGTGCTACAGACGCGAAATTTAACCGACAGGAAGAAGATGCTGTGATATGCAAATGATTAGCTTTTCAGAGCATTCACATAAGGCTGGCGCCGGTGGCGACACCTACAACGTGCTGACATGAGCAAAGTTTCCAACCGATTTCTCATATACAACAGCAGTTGACCGGCGTTGCCTGGTGAAACGTTGTTGTGATGCCTCGTGTAAGGAGGAGAAATGCGTACCATCACGTTTCCGACTTTGATACAGGTCGGATTGTAGCCTACCGCGAATGACTGTTAGCCGAATATGGAATCGGTGGGTTCAGGAAGGTAATACGGCCTCGTACCACTAGCAGTCGAGATGACAGGCATCTTATCCGCATGGCTGTAATGGATCGTGCAGCCACGTCTCGATCCCTGAGTCAACAGATGGGGACTTTTCCAAGACAACAACCATCTGCACTAGCAGTTCGACGACGTTTGTAGCAGCGTGGACTATCAGTTCGGAGACCGTGGCTGCGGTTACCTCTGACGCTGCATCACAGACAGGAGCGCCTGCGATGGTGTACTCAACGACGAACCTGGTTGCACGAATGGCAAAACGTCGTTTTATCGGATGATCCGGGTTCTGTTTACATCATCATGATGGTCGCATCCGTGTTTGGCGACATCGCGGTGAATGCACATTGGAAGCGTGTATTCGTCATCGCTATACTGGCGTATCACCTGGCGTAATGATATGGGGTGCCATTGGTTACACGTCTCGGTCACCTCTTGTTCCCGTTGGCGGCTCTTTGAACAGTGGACGTTACATTTCAGATGTGTTACGACCCGTGGCTCTACCCTTCATTCGATCCCTGCGAAACCCTACATTTCAGCAGGATAATGCACGACCGCATGTTGCAGGTCCTGTACGGGCCTTTTTGGATACAGATAATGTTCGACTGCTGCCTTGGTAAGCACATTCTCCAGATCTCTCACCAATTGAAAACGTCTGGTCAATGGTGGCCGAGCAACTGTCTAGTCACAATGCGCAAGTGGCTACTCTTGATCAACTGTGGTATCGTGTTGAAGCTGCATGGGCAGCTGTACCTGTACATGGCATCCAAGTTCTCTTTGACTCAATGCCCAGGCGTATCAAGGCCGTTATTACGGCCAGAGGTGCTTGTTCTGGGTGGTGATTTCTCAGGATCGATGCACCCAAATTGCGTGTAATCACATGTCAGTTCTAAAATAATATATTTGTCCAATGAATACCCATTTTATCATCTCCATTTCTTCTTGGTGTAGCAATTTTAGTGGCCAGTAGTGTAATACAATTATTTTGTTTTCCTTTAGGAGGTTAACAATGAAAACTAAACGGAAGAATATCGAAATGATGGTGCAGATTAGATTCTTCTGTACCAAGAACAAGAGGATCGACGAAACACAAAAGAATGAAGAACGCAGGTTAGGAGCATAGCGCTGGGCAGACCGTAAACTGGATGAAGGAGATAACAGAGGGAGTGAGGAAGAAAGAATTTGCATTGTACGGAGAGCATCAGTGCAAGAGCCCGCAGAGAAACTTCACTGTCACAGAGGGAAATTGAGCATGTTTTTCTAAAATTAGAAATGGAGATTGTGGAAGCCTGAGGAATTCAAATGTGCAGAGCACCAGACCACTTGAAGTAATACCTCCAATCCATTCCTCGCCATTAACATCCAATAGCAACGACTCATTCCATTCCTTATACATCGTAACATGTGGAACTCCCGTCCAAAATTCAGAGACTACACGTAACCAAACTCTATAAGTAGTGTTACACACTTGAAACCGCTTGTTTCGAAATTCTGAGTGTAGACATCGGGCTGGTGAATAATTAACCACTGAGAATCATCCGAAGAGTAGCAGCTCGAACAAGTCTGGGTTGGTTTTCGTAAATTCAGTGGAATCTTTCAAAATCTTTTCTCCAGCCATATGCAGAAGGGTGTCGAAATGGGCGGGTCACATGCTTAAAAAAAAAAAATTGAAAACACTATCATCTTTTTCGAGAAGATTCAGAACAGTATTGCTCCCAATAGCATTCTCATCAGCAACGGTTGGATTTACTTCCTTTTCTTTTTTAATAGTATCAAATTACATAGGCACAAATTAAACTCTTAGAGAACAATTGCTTGGGACATCGCGTCCTGACTTCCGTAGTTCAACTGACTCCGTAGGTGTGGTCTCGCGACTTTGTAAGACGGCTGTCTGTATACAACGCCTTTCCAATTCTTGGATCATGTGTTTTCGCGTCGCCAATGCTTACTACCTGACTAGAGTAAACTATTATCTAACAAACAGTAATAAAAATACCTTTGCATTGAACAGTAAAACTCAGAAATCCCGGTATCGTGTGGTGAAGAACCTGAAGTCTGTTTCTAAGAATAACGCTTGCATGGTCAAAATGTTCGGCATTAAAAACACACAACGACCATATATGTGATACTGTTGGCTGATTGTCATATAGTTTTCAGGAACGGACAACTCTCAAAACCCAAGGGTCCAGAGCAGGCATTGCACCGAAGTTTGATCCATTACATGTATGTAAATGCTCATTTTTTAAATTTTATTTTACACGTCTAGTTCCCTAGGACCAAGTTGAGGAGCAAATATTGAAGGTCATGGAACGCGTCAGTACATGATATTATAACATAAAAGTAGTAACAAGTAAAATAAAAAAGGACAAGCGATAAGTTTATGTTAAGGCAATCAACAATATAGCACAGGAATCAGCTTAATTTTACAAGGAAGTCCAGAATGATATTTTCACTCTGCAGCGGAGTGTGCGCTGATATGAAACTTCCTGGTAGATTAAAACTGTGTGCCGGGCCGAGACTCGAACTCGGGACCGGCGAGGGAACTCTTCAGCTTCAATTTGAAAGCACGTGGGTTACTGTTAAGATTTTTGTATTCTTGTGGTAGCTTATTGAAAATAGATGCAACAATATACACGCCTTTCTGCGTAAGAGTCAAGGAAGTGCGATCCAAATTCAGAGTGGATTTCTGCCTTGTATTAACTAAGTGAAAGCGACTAATTCGTGAGAATAAGCTGATGTTATTAACAAGAAACGACAGTAAAGAATATATATATATACAGAGAGGCCAATGTCTGAATACCGACACTAGTGAACTGGAGTCGACAAGAGATTCGCCAACTTACACCACTTAATACCCGAACCACCCACTACTGAGCAAAAAATATCCTTTGAGAATGGTAAGAGTTACCCCAAAATATAATACCATACGTCGTAAGGGTATGAAAACAGGGAAAGGAGACTACTTTTTGTGTAGAACTATCACTTACATCAGATGCCGTTCGAATGGTAAAAATGGCACCATTAAGTCTTCGAACACGATCCTGAACGTCGGGCTTCCACAACAGTCTATCTATCTGAACACCAAGAAATTTCAACTGTTCAGTTTCACTAATCGTATGCCTACTCTGTGAAACTAAAACGTCGGGTTTTGTTGAATTGTGTGTTAGAAGATGTAAAAACTGAGTCTTTCTCTGATTTAGCCTTAATTTATTTTCTGCAGGCAATGAACTTATGCCATGAGCTGCACTATTCGAATCAGTCCCACTGTTACACACAACATCCCTTACTACCATCAGCAAACAGAAATACACACAAAAAAAGCTTTGCATCACCCCAGTTCCCAGAACTCCTGAAGACAGACGTTGACTGTGAATATTGTATCACAGACGCAGTCCCTTTGATTGTTCAGAGATGTCACGAAACCCGCCCAAAGATGTAAGCAACCATGCATGAACAGCCGATCAGTTCCAACCATTCCACAAGGAAGGAAGTAAACGGTTCAGGTTGTCTATAGTGCAACCATGCCTAGACGGTCAATACTGCGGTTATTTTGTGCCAGGAAGACCTCTCAACAAGACAAGTGTCCAGGCGTCCAGGAGTGAACCAAAGCGATGTTGTTCGGACATGGAGGAGATACAGAAAGACAGGAACTGTCGATGACATGTCTAGCTCAGGTCCCTCAAGGGCTGCTATTGCAGTGGATGACCGCTTCCTATGGATTATGGCTCGGAGGAACCCTGGCAGCCGTGTTGAACAATGCTTTTCGTGCAGCCACAGGACGTCGTGTTACGACTCAAACTGTACGCAATGGGCTACATGATGCACAACTTCACTCCTGACGTCCATGGCGAGGTCCATCTTTGCAACCACGACGCCACGCAGCGCGGTACAAATCGGCCCAACAACATCGCGTTCTCTTCACCGATGAGTGTCGCTTATGCCTTCAACCAGAAAATCGTCGGAGACGTGTTTGAAGGCAACCCGTTAGGCTGAACGCCTTAGACACATTGTCTAGCGATTGCAGCACGGTGGAAGTTCCCTGCTGTTCTGATGTGGTATTAAGTGGAGCCGACGTACGCCGCTGGTGGTCATGGAAGGCGACGTAATGGCTATACGGTATGTGAATGCCATCCTCCGACCGATAGTGCAACCATATCGACAGCATATTGGTGAGGCATTCGTCTTCGTGGACGACAATTCGCGCTCCCATCGTGCAGATCTTGTGAAGGACTTCAGTCAGAATAACGACTTCGCTCGACTACAATAGCCAGCATGTCCTCCAGACACGAACCCTAAGAACACACCTGGGATAGACTGAAAAGGGCTGTTTATGGACGACGTGACCCACAAACCACTCTGAGGGATCTACGCCGAGTCGCCGTTGAGGAGTGGGACAATCTGCACCAACAGTGCCTTGATGAACTGGTAGATAGTATGCCACGACGAATACAGGCATGCATCAATGCAAGACGACGTGCTTCAGGGTATTAGAGGTACCGGTGTGTACAGCAATCTGGACCACCACCTCTGAAAGTCTCGCTGTACGGTGATACAACATGCCATGTGTGGTTTTCATGAACAATAAAAAGGGCGGAAATGATGTTTATGTTGATCTCTATTCCAATTTTCTGTACAGGTTCCGGAACTCTCGGCGCCGAGGTGATGCAAAACTTTTTTTGATGTGTATACTTTAGAATCACTGTAATACTAGAGGGCATGTCATGTATATAAGCAAGGAACAGGAGAGGCCCCAGCACTGATCCCTGGGCACCCCACACTTGACCACGCTCCACTGACAACCCACATCATGGGCATTCTCAGCATAGTGTATAATACTGTTGCTGTCTGTTGTTAAAGAAAGAGGTGAACCAATTGTGGGTTACTCTCCGCATTCTATATTGGTCAAACTTCTGGAGCAGTATTTTGTGATAACACGGTTAAACGCCTTAGTTAAATCAAAAAAGATGCCTGGCATTCGAAACGTTTTGTTTAATCCATCCAGTACCTCAAGGATAAAAGAGAATATAGCAATTTCAGTTGTTAAACCACTTCTAAAACCGGACTGTACATTTGATAGTAATTTATGTGAAATAAAATAATCAGTTATCCTTACATACACATAATTTTCATTAGCCTTAGGAAACACTGATGGCGTAGAAATAAGTCTAAAATTGTCTACTTTATCCCTTTCTCCATTTTTATAAAGCGGCTTTACTACCGAGTACTTTAATCGTCGAGGAAACTGGCCATTCTTAAAGGAAAAATTACAAATATAGCTAAGTACAGGGCTAACATTTGTAGCACAGTAACATTCTGCTAGGTATTCAGTCAAATCCATGAGAACCCTTACTCTTCAGTGATATAATTATTGACTCATATCTCCCTTTTCAGTCTCACAGAGGAGTATTTCAGACGTCAGTCTCGGAAAGGCATTTTCCAAGAGTGATATGATTCCCTGTATTTAGTTCACCAGCAATGTCCAGAAAATGATTGTTAAATACTGTGCATATATCTGACTTACCAGGACCATAAATGTTTTTACTACAAACTGACTTTATATTATCGACCTTGTGGTGCTGACTAGACACCTCCTTCACATCTGACCATATAATTTTAACTTTATCCTGTGAATTAGCTATTCCAATTGCGTACCGCATACTCTTTGCCTTCCTAGTAACATTTTTAAGCACTTTACAGTACTGTTTGTAATGGGCTAATGTAGCTCGATTGTGACTACTTCTAACATTTTGATATAATTCCCACTTTGTTCTACATGATATCCGTATCCCACTAGTCAGTCTCCCAGGCTGCCTTTTGTTGCTACTACCCTGTTTAGAACGTTCTAATGGAAAGTAACTTTCAAAGAGAATGAGTAATGTGTTTAGGGAAGCATTGTATTTGTCATCTATGTTGACGGCATTATAAACTTATCGGTTCTTTGCCCTCAGTTTTCATATATTAATAGATGGTTCGGATGTAACAAATAAAATCACTTACAGATGCGGATTTAACGAACCATCAGGTTACTTATTTTATGTATGTGGAGAATACGACGAAACGACTTCGGCTTTGCTTCGTTGTGTTTAATTTTCGTTGCTCCCAGACTTTCTTCATTCTTCAAGAGTGTCGTACCTTTTCTACGTGGGTCCATTTCCTTTTGCAGACCTCGTTCTTTTCTGAATTATTGCCTTTTATGTTGCTTCTCTAAAAAGTAATCTATTTTGTCCATTTCATATCTTTGGCAATTTTAGTGAACCGTGTGGGCCTGGATTTTTAGCTGTTTGGTAAGTGGAAGATCTGCCTGGTTTGTTACTTACTATACATTCGCTTTATGTGTCCATAAAACTACAGTCTTCTTTTCCTCATTACGTCAGTTACCTTTTCCATTTCCAAATAGAGCTTTCCATTTCATCTTAATTTGTATTCAGTTTTACTATTACTTCAATATCTGGGTATTTTTTTAGAATTCTACTCTCAACTCCTTGCTGCTTTCAAGATCCCCAGATCTCCTAGCTTTCAGATATTGCGCTGTTACGATTTTTTGGGGGGGGGGGGGGAGTGAGGCGTGATTGATATTTCTCGTGAAGTGTGTGTGTTTTCTTTTTTCTTTTTCAAATGGCAGTTTCTGTCCTACTTCGACGTTTGTTTCTGTAGTTCTGTACTTTTTTCTCTGACGCTATCCAGTGAGTCTGTAATTAATGCCATGTCATCTGCAAAACCTAGACAATTTATAATGATTTCCAAGATCAATACCCTTAGTATAGATGGATTTCCTCCATTGTCTCACTGTCTTGTCTAATGCGCAGTTGAAAAGCTTCGATGATAAACCATCTCTCTACCTTACTTCTGACTTATTTCAAAAATTTTGACAGTTCCGCCATAAATTTTACTTTTGATGTTGTCTTTTAAAAGTTCCTTTAATGATTTCTGTTGTTTTATTGTCGGGCCCGAAATCTTTTACAATGTTGATTAGTGCATTTCTATCAACTGCGTCACATACCTTCTAGAACCTACTAAAGTTGTCACATATTCAAGTTTCTGACGTTCCGCATTTCTATTATGTTATTAATATCTGCTCTGCACTAGACCTTCCCATCCTAAATCCTGTTGATATTCTCTTAGTCGTGGGACGAGTATTCCATCAACTCTCTTTAAAAGTCCCATGGACAAGACCTTATACATCACTGGCAAGGCAGAAATTCGTCTATAATTTCTAGGATCAGATTTCTTTCCGTTTTATGTAGTGCGTATGTCAATACCGATGTCCTTTCTGATATGAAGCTCTTTGTCGTCCAAAAGCATGCATGTCCGAAGGTATATTACATGGTTCTTCTTAATAACACAGGCAGCGCAATATCGTAGTCATCCACCGATACCCGGCAGCGTCTATGAATTAAAATGTCCTCCTCCGTACGGGAATTACATAATGTGTGTAAGAGTGCAGGTGTGGCGACAAACGGAACTTTGGATCTGGCGGCGAGTAGGGGCATGGACAGCCAAAGCTGTTGTGGCGACCGCTCGCGAAAAACGGGAAATGCAAGTTAGAGTCCCGGTCCAGCACGAATTTTCATTGTCTTCATTTCCTTATATAGCTGATGGTCGTTCGCAAGTGTGAATACATTTCATGTGTGACTCTCATTCGAGGTGATCGATGGATCACAGTCTGACACCTCGCTGTTCTACTGGACGTCACTATGGCGGTGCTGACACACTCGTTTACCAGATGGGGTGTCCGCTTGGTTCCTCGCCTCCTAACTGGAGACCATAAAGAGCGATGAAGGATCATCTGTGTTGTCGAACATCGTCACAGGCAATGAAACATGGGTTCATCACTTCGAAGTGGAAACAAAACGGCCATCCATGGAGAGGCGCCACAACATCCCCTCTCTGGAGGAAAAGTTCGAAGCTGCACTCTCAGCTGGCCAAGGCTAGCCACCAGACCTCTGGGGCTGTGAAGGTGTTATGCTGTTTGATTTCCTCCCTCACGTTGCAGTGATCCACTCTGAAGTGCATTGTGCTACCCTTACAAAACTGAAGAAACGACTACAGTGTGTTCATCACTACAAAATTGAAAACAAGCTTGTGAGGCGTCTGGATTTTACGGACTTAACATGAGCTTGATCCATAACAACAGTACAATACAGTATGAGATACTCAGAAAATAATAATTATATTGTATTAACAAAAAGCAATTACAATAATCTCGTATACCGAAAACTAACAAAACAATATCTACCAATATAAGGTCAGGGCCATGCATAAGTAAGGTAAAGTGAAACGCATTTTGGAGACGAATGGAGCAAGTGGTTAATGGCATTGGAAAACTCCGCTCAACAAGAGAACAGCGAGTTTCAGCACAGAAAGGGAAAAGCAAAAACAATACATTATTTCTTTTAACGTAAATACAGCCGGGACCGAGGGTAAACGGCCAGACTTCTTTAACAGGGCTAGGCAGTGACCTGGCAAGAAAAATAAAATTCACCTCCAACGAGACGGCGATTGGCTCACGCCATACTGGGCAACGCAGATGCGACACGGTGGGGAGATACCCATTATATAAAAGCATTTTGAGAACTAAAATTACTAAGGATCTCTCTCGTCTTATGGCGGACCGCAAAAGTGTGTGGAAAATAGCGAGGCCGTTAGCTTTGCTTCTGTGAAGTTGTAACCTCCCCTTTGAACAATTCTACAGGACTGTGCTTAAACTGACACACAATATTTTGTTAGCGCAACGCAATCTGACTTTCAAAATTCCCTACAAAAGAATGGCCCTTACTAACATTAAACTATACCTTTCACAAATCACTTACCTCACAAAAATCTTCGCTGCTCAAGCTACTGCAATACAGCGAGCGCCACTACTGCCAGCTAAATAAAAGATTCAAACTATGGAAGGCACTAACTACTGATAGGGATAGTTAGCAAATGAAAGATATTAATAGAGAACAAACAATGTATTTACCTTGATATCATCATATATAAATATAGCAGTTCATGACAAATTTCAAAACTCCGCCATCTCTCTCCCCACATCCACCACTGCTGGCGGCTCACCTCCAACTGCGCAACGCTACGCGCTGTTCACAGCCAGCTGCCGCTGCCCAACACTACAATGGCAGACAACAATGCAAACTAGCCACAGACTGCACACAGCACAGCCAGTGATTTTCATATTGAGCGCTACGTAACATTGCCAATAAGAAAACATAAACAGCCTACTTACATAGAGAAAACATAAACAGCCTACTTGCAAAGTGTCGACAATATGCTTCACATATTGTGGCGACGGATAGCAAAGAGGTAGTTAATTATTCCTACAGGTAGTTTTACAGGCAAAGAAATTGTGCACGTCGCTCCAACCCTTAGTGAGTGAGCAATAGCCACTATTTCGACTAGGGAAAAATTAACGTTGTATGGAACGCAGGAGAGTCGAGACTGAGTAAATTCAGTCAAGGCCAGAGTAGGGAATTAGCGATTCAGTTCCGGCACATAGAGAATGCTGTTGCAGATCCCACTTGGTAAAGTACCGTCACGCATTAGGCGACTGTCAACGTCGAGTCAAGATTTTGCTCACTCGATCTTGTGTATGCTTTGACCATTGAATATCTGAAGCTAGGATACTAACCTACCTTCACATTGTGTACATGAGAGTTTTTCATTGGTTTAAAAAGTAAAAAAAAGATTGAACAATCAACGAAAGGATAACGTTCTACGAGTCGGGGCGTGGAATGTCAGAAGCTTGAACGTGGTAGCTTGAACGTGGTAGGGAAACTAGAAAATCTGAAAAGGGAAATGCGAAGGCTCAATCTAGATATAGTAGGGGTCAGTGAAGTGAAGTGTAAGGAAGACAAGGATTTCTGGTCAGATGAGTATCGGGTAATATCGACAGCAGCAGAAAATAGTATAACAGGTGTAGGATTCGTTATGAATAGGAAGGTAGGGCAGAGGGTGTGTTACTGTGAACAGTTCAGTGACCGGGTTGTTCTGATCAGAATCGACAGCAGACCAACACCGACAACGAAAGTTCAGATATCCATGCCGACGTCGCAAGCTGAAGATGAACAGATAGAGAAAGTGTATGAGGATATTGAAAGGGTAATGCAGTACGTAAAGGGGGACGAAAATCTAATTGTCATGGGCGACTGGAATGCAGTTGTAGGGGAAGGAGTAGAAGAAGAGGTTACAGGAGAATATGGGCTTGGGACAAGGAATGAAAGAGGAGAAAGACTAATTGAGTTCTGTAACAAGTTTCAGCTAGTAATAGCGAATACCCTGTTCAAGAATCACAAGAGGAGGAGGTATACTTGGAAAAGGCCGGGAGATACGGGAAGATTTCAATTAGATTACATCGTGGTCAGACAGAGATTCCGAAATCAGATACTGGATTGTAAGGCGTACCCAGGAGCAGATATCGACTCGGAACACAATATAGTAGTGATGAAGAGTAGGCTGAAGTTCAAGGCATTAGTCAGGAAGAGTCAACACGCAAAGAAGTGGGATACGGAAGTACTAATGACGAGATACGTTTGAAGTTCTCTAACGCTATAGATACATCAATAAGGAATAGCGCAGTAGGCAGTACAGTTGAAGAGGAATGGACATCTGTAAAAAGGGCCATCACAGAAGGTGGGAAGGAAAACATGGGTACAAAGAAGGTAGCTGCGAAGAAACCATGGGTAACAGAAGAAATACTTCAGTTGATTGATGAAAGGAGGGTGTACAAGCATGTTCCGGGAAAATCAGGAATACAGAAATACAAGCCGCTGAGGAATGACATAAATAGGAAGTGCAGGGAAGCTAAGAAGAAATGGCTGCAGGAAAAATGTGAAGACATCGAAAAAGATATGATTGTCGGAAGGACAGACTCAGCATACAGGAAAGTCAAGACAACCTTTGGTGACATTAAAAGCAACGGTGGTAACATTAAGAGTGCAACGGGAATTCCACTGTTAAATGCAGAGGAGAGAGCAGATAGGTGGAAAGAAAACATTGAAAGTCTCTATGAGGGTGAAGATTTGTCTGATGTGATAGAAGAAGAAACAGGAGTCGATTTAGCAGAGATAGGGGATCCAGTATTAGAATCGGAATTTAAAAGAGCTTTGGAGGACTTATGGTCAAATAAGGCAGAAGGAATAGATAACATTCCATCAGAATTTCTAAAATCATTGGGGGAAGTGGCAACAAAACGACTATTCCCGTTGGTGTGTAGAATATATGAGTCTGGCGACATACCATCTGACTTTCGGAAAAGCATCATCCACACAATTCCGAAGACGGCAAGAGCTGACAAGTGCGAGAATTATCGCACAATCAGCTTAACAGCTCATGCATCGAAGCTGCTTACAAGAATAATATACAGAAGAATGGAAAAGAAAACTGAGAATGCGCTAAGTGACGATCAGTTTGGCTTTAGGAAAAGTAAAGGGACGAGAGAGGCAATTCTGACGTTACAGCTAACAATGGAAGCAAGGCTAAAGAAAAATCAGGACACTTTCATAGGATTTGTCGACCTGGAAAAAGCGTTCGACAATATAAAATGGTGCAAGCTGTTCGAGATTCTGAAAAAGTAGGAGTAAGCTATAGGGAGAGACGGGTCATATACAATATGTACAACAACCAAGAGGGAATAATAGGAGTGGACGATCTGGAACGAAGTGCTCGTATTAAGAAGGGTGTAAGACAAGGCTGTAGCCTTTCGCCCCTACTCTTCAATCTGTACATCGAGGAAGCAATGATGGAAATAAAAGAAAGGTTCAGGAGTGGAATTAAAATACAAGGTGAAAGGATATCAATGATACGATTCGCTGATGACATTGTTATCCTGAGTGAAAGTGAAGAAGAATTAAATGATCTGCTGAACGGAATGAACAGTCTAATGAGTACACAGTATGGTTTGAGAGTAAATCGGAGAAAGACGAAGGTAATGAGAAGTAGTAGAAATGAGAACAGCGAGAAACCTAACATCAGGATTGATGGTCACGAAGTCAATGAAGTTAAGGAATTCTACTACCTTTGCAGTAAAATAACCAATGACGGACGGAGCAAGGAGGACATCAAAAGCAGACTCACTATAGCAAAAAAGGCATTTCTGGCCAATATCAAATACCGGCCTTAATTTGAGGAAGAAATTTCTCAGGATGTACGTCTGGAGTACAGCATTGTATGGTAGTGAAACATGGACTGTGGGAAAACCGAATCGGAAGAGAATCGAAGCATTTGAGATGTGGTGCTATAGACGAATGTTGAAAATTAGGTGGACTGATAAGGTAAGGAATGAGGAGGTTCTACGCAGAATCGGAGAGGAAAGGAATATGTGGAAAACACTGATAAGGAGAAGGGACAGGATGATAGGACATCTGCTAAGACATGAGGGAATGACTCCCATGGTACTAGAGGGAGCTGTAGAGGGCAAAAACTGTAGAGGAAGATGGAGATTGGAATACGTCAAGCAAATAATTGAGGACGTAGGTTGCAAGTGCTACTCGGAGATGAAGAGGTTAGCACAGGAAAGGAATTCGTGGCGGGCCGCATCAAACCGGTCAGTAGACTGATGACCAAAAAAAAAAAAAGTATAATTATTCTCCACGAACTCAGTGCATCAACGAGCTATGCCACCATAGATGTAAGTTATATGATGAAGATTTTAATCATTCTTGCCTGTGATAAAAATTTTCATATGTAGAGATAACGAGATTAATGATCACCGATTCAATTTGTCCAAGAGTTAATTATTTTGTTCTTGAGTGTTGAAAGTAATAGAACATGACTGTTGTGTATCACTTGACCCCTGAAGGCACAATGAGAAATTGTATATAGAATGAAAAAGGGAACAGCTGTTTCGTCTTTCTAGAATAGATCCCAACCTTTCACGTTTATTAATTTATACATTCTAGTTATGTGACACCAGCATTTGTAATTGCACCTAATATTAGCTGCATTACAGGGATAGCTTCATACTTATCTAGGATGTCTGTTTAACACCCTGGGCTTGAGAAGGTGGTTCAGATGTTTTGTCCATTTGCACGCCTCTCGCAAGCTTCTCCAAGACAACGCAAGGCCTCACATAAGCCTGCGCACCCGAGAGGAGCTCACAGAACTTTATTGGACTGTTCCTGGATCCCGCACCTTCCGTCTTCCAGCTGTTTGATCCAATGAAGGATGCATTCCGCGAAAGGCAGCACGAGGATGATGGAATGGGGGAGGGGGTTGCTGATGCAGGAAGGCTTTGGGTCTGACATCGACCATTAGAATGGTACCATGCGGGTATACAGACTATCACATTAAGGTGGCGTAAGGCCGTCATATTGAAGAAGACTTTGTTGAAAAACAGGATTCTGAAGCCAAAAGAGTGGGGAATAATATGGTGTACTGGACTCCTGAATAAAACCAACCTACTTCCAGAAAAAAATCTGTTGGCTTTCTTATTGGGCACCCCTCGTATATTGAGACGTAAGCTGAATGTGCCTTGCAAACTCTCCATGAGTTAACCAGGTCCGAAACAATTGCTCAGTCCTAACGTCGCACCTAAAAATAATTTCCGAGTCTCCTCACTCGTTTGCCTAAGCTCATATCGTCTTACTGGACTGTGCAAGTAGTTGAGCAGAAGTTATGATTTGCTTCTAAGTACTGCTGACAGAGGAGTCTGTTTGGTTGCCAGAGGATTGGTCCCCTGTTTGGTGGCCGGAGATAAAGAACTATCTCGACGAGTCATCTGGACTGGTCTCCCACTACCTAATCTGATCCATTGGGAAGACTTTCTAGTGCATTGTAGTGCAAAATACGGTACGGCGACTGCTCGGGCATTCACCGTAAGTGGTACACAAAACCCGTAAAATGCTGTGGTTAGTGGCTTCTACACTCAACCGCACCAAACGTCCCTTCTGTTTCTCTGTGCCGCTCGGAGCACGAATCAGAAGATTTTACACAACTCTACCCATTGGCGAGATCCTAAGCAAAAGAACAGTTTCTGTGGTTGCAAAGTTAACCTATGGAAAGAATCAATACTGAACAAGTCTTCCTGACATCTCCCCCAACGATGCTATCGAATTCTCTTTGGCCAACACGTTGGCGTCATGTTTTAGACTTTCTGACAATCCTGGCTAGACTCTTCCCCTCTGCTAAATCATCTCTGTTAACCAGCAGGGAGTCTCGTTGCAGATTTACTACAGACTAGTTGGACTGTCACGTGCGAAGTCTTGCGCTTCGCAGTTGCTCACGGTTCCACATGATGGTCGTCACCTCACACCATTCCTTCTCAGTCTGCCCCTGGTAGCTGAGTGCTCAGCGTGACAGAATGTCAGTCCTAAGTGCCCGGGTTGGATTCCCGGCTGGGTCGGAGATTTTCTCCGCTCAGGGACTGGGTGTTGTGTTGTCCTAATCATCGTCATTTCATCCCCATCGACTCGCAAGTGGCGTCAGATCGAAAGACTTGCACCCGGCGAACGGTCTACCCGACAGGAGACCTTAGTGACACGACCTCGTACGGTTCTTTCTGGGAAGGACTTCCCACCTTGAAAACAAACTTCTTTTGTGGAACACTTGCGCCTCGCTACACTGGTCAACTCAACTCATCGAGTCGTACAAACTAGTCTTGCACTACGCAATGTGATCTACTGGAAAGGCACTGGACCGCACCCAGTGCAAAACACCACACGGTATCTGCTCATGCAGTTGTGTCGACGGTGACTTTGGCTGCGCTGGTCCTTCTCGTACCTGGCCCCCACCCACTATGGTGGTTGCTCTAAAGGGCAGAACAGGACCCTAGCGCGACGTCGGCACACCGACAGTGCTGTCGAACGTGAACGTTGAGCGTGCCGAGTTCAACGTGCCGCTGGACGCTCAGAAACGATGCGAATACGGTGCGTGGGTCCCATCGTGGTGTACACGATCGCAAAGCGCCCCAGCGGCCGTTGTGGGATGTTTGTAGCGAGGCCTACGAGAAAGACAGGCCGCGGCGCGTAAGTCATGAAGGTAGGCCTGAACTCGCTCGCTGGCTCAGCTCAGCAGACGAAATGCGTTTATAAACCAGTTAGGTCGCAACTGGGCGTGTAAACACTAACGAGAATTGCATCTTCCACTGGAATCTGCTATTATGAAGTCTTACTGATTAACAGAACTACAGCAAAATTTAATTTACATTTACATCTACATCTACATCTACGTCTACATCTACATCCATACTCCGCAAGCCACCTGACGGTGTGTGGCGGAGGGTACCTTGAGTACCTCTATCGGTTCTCCCTTCTGTTCCATTCTCGTATTGTTCGTGGAAAGAAGGATTGTCGGTATGCCTCTGTGTGGGCTCTAATCTCTCTGATTTTATCCTCATAGTCTCTTCGCGAGATATACGTAGGAGGGAGCAATATACTGCTTGACTCTTCGGTGAAGGTATGTTCTCGAAACTTTGACAAAAGCCCGTACCGAGCTACTGAGCGTCTCTCCTGCAGAGTCTTCCACTGGAGTTTATCTATCATCTCCGTAACGCTTTCGCGATTACTAAATGATCCTGTAACGAAGCGCGCTGCTCTCCGTTGGATCTTCTCTATATCTTCTATCAACCCTATCGGGTACGGATTCCACACTGCTGAGCAGTATTCAAGCAGTGGGCGAACAAGCTTACTGTAACCTACTTCCTTTGTTTTCGGATTGCATTTCCTTAGGATTCTTCCAATGAATCTCAGTCTGGAATCTGCTTTACCGACGATCAACATTGTATGATCATTCCATTTTAAATCACTCCTAATGCGTACTCCCAGATAATTTATGGTATTAACTGCTTCCAGTTGCTGACCTGCTATTTTGTAGCTAAATGATAAAGGATCTATCTTTCTGTGTATTCGCAGCACATTACACTTGTCTACATTGAGATTCAATTGCCATTCCCTGCACCATGCGTCAATTCGCTGCAGATCCTCCTGCATTTCAGTACAATTTTCCATTGTTACAACCTCTCGATACACCACAGCATCATCTGCAAAAAGCCTCAGTGAACTTCCGATGTCATCCACAAGGTCATTTATATATATATTGTGAATAGCAACAGTCCTACGACACTCCCCTGCGGCACACCTGAAGTCACTCTTTCTTCGGAAGACTTCTATCCATTGAGAATGACATGCTGCGTTCTGTTATCTAGGAACTCCTCAATCCAATCACACAATTGGTCTGATAGTCCATATGCTCTTACTTTGTTCATTAAACGACTGTGAGGAACTGTATCGAACGCCTTGCGGAAGTCAAGAAACACGGCATCTACCTGTGAATCCGTGTCTATGGCCCTCTGAGTCTCGTGGACGAATAGCGCGAGCTGGGTTTCACATGACCGTCTTTTTGGAAACCCATGCTGATTCCTACAGAGTAGATTTCTAGTCTCCAGAAAAGTCATTATACTCGAACACAATACGTGTTCCAAAATTCTACAACTGATAGACGTTAGAGATATAGGTCTATAGTTCTGCGCATCTGCTCGACGTCCCTTCTTGAAAACGGGGATGACCTGTGCCCTTTTCCAATTTAAGATCAGTTCTCGATATAAATGGTATAACGGCTAGTTTATAGCATTCAGTCTCTTCTGCTTAACAGTACTCATTACATGCTGGTAGTGGTGCCTTATACAACTGGTAATCATTTTAGCATGATTTTATTTTATTGTACGCCAGTACAGCCGTAACAAATTATAAGTATAGCACTAATAACAGTAAGATTCCACAATAGCGGATTCCAGTAGGAGATTCAGTTCTCGTTTGTACGGACACGCCTAGTTATGAGTTAACAGGTGTAGAAACGTAGTTTGTCTGCTCATCTAAGCGAGCGCAGGACTACCTTCGTGCCGTACGCGCCGCCACCTGTCTTTCTCGAAGGCCTCGGTTTGCAGTCTGTAAGTCACATTGTTTACAGAATGGGGACTCGTAAAATTCGTGTTTTAGCTATAAAGCGCACGTCTCCTCCATTGTCCATATGCTAGTCACGTTGTACTGTATACAGGGTGTTTCAAAATTGACCGGTATATTTGAAACGGCAATACAAACTAAACGAGCAGCGATAGAAATACACCGTTTGTTGCAATATGCTTGGGACAACAGTACATTTTCAGGCAGACAAACTTTCGAAATTACTGTAGTTACAATTGTCCACAACAGATGGCGCTGTGGTCTGGGAAACTCTATAGTACGATATTTTCCACATATCCACCATGCGTAGCAATAATATGGCGTAGTCTCTGAATGAAATTACCCGAAACCTTTGACAACGTGTCTGGCGGAATGGCTTCACATGCAGATGAGATGTACTGCTTCAGCTGTTCAATTGTTTCTGGATTCTGGCGGTACACCTGGTCTTTCAAGTGTCCCCACAGAATGAAGTCACAGGGGTTCATGTCTGGCGAATAGGGAGGCCAATCCACGCCGCCTCCTGTATGTTTCGGATAGCCCAAAGCAATCACACGATCATCGAAATATTCATTCAGGAAATTAAAGACGTCGGCCGTGCGATGTGGCCGGGCACCATCTTGCATAAACCACGAGGTGTTCACAGTGTCGTCTAAGGCAGTTTGTACCGCCACAAATTCACGAAGAATGTCCAGATAGCGAGATGCAGTAATCGTTTCGGATCTGAAAAATGGGCCAATGATTCCTTTGGAAGAAATGGCGGCCCAGACCAGTACTTTTTGAGGATGCAGGGACGATGGGACTGCAACATGGGGCTTTTCGGTTCCCCATATGCGCCAGTTCTGTTTATTGACGAAGCCGTCCAGGTAAAAATAAGCTTCGTCAGTAAACCAAATGCTGCCCACATGCATATCGCCGTCATCAATCCTGTGCACTATATCGTTAGCGAATGTCTCTCGTGCACAATGGTAGCGGCGCTGAGGGGTTGCCGCGTTTGAATTTTGTATGGATAGAGGTGTAAACTCTGGCGCATGAGACGATATGTGGACGTTGGCGTCATTTGGACCGCAGCTGCAACACGGCGAACGGAAACCCGAGGCCGCTGTTGGATCATCTGCTGCACTAGCTGCGCGTTGCCCTCTGTGGTTGCCGTACGCGGTCGCCCTACCTTTCCAGCACGTTCATCCGTCACGTTCCCAGTCCGTTGAAATTTTTCAAACAGATCCTTTATTGTATCGCTTTTCGGTCCTTCGGTTACATTAAACCTCCGTTGAAAACTTCGTCTTGTTGCAACAACACTGTGTTCTAGGTGGTGGAATTCCAACACCAGAAAAATCCTCTGTTCTAAGGAATAAACCATGTTGTCTACAGCACACATGCACGTTGTGAACAGCACACGCTTACAGCAGAAAGACGACGTACAGAATGGCGCACCCACAGACTGCGTTGTCTTCTATATCTTTCACATCACTTGCAGCGCCATCTGTTGTTGAAAATTGTAACTACTGTAATTTCGAAAGTTTGTCTGCCTGAAAATGTACTGTTGTCCCAAGCATATTGCAACAAACGGTGTATTTCTATCGCTGCTCGTTTAGTTTTTATTGCCATTTCAAATATACCGGTCATTTGTGAAACACCCTGTATAATATACGTAAATAAAAGTTCCGAATCTATGGACACGTTTTAAGGCAGAAAGGGAAGTACCATGTCCATCCAATAAGGACATAGACATATAAAAGTTCCATTGAAAATAGTGCGATAGAAATTTACAATAGTTCTCTACATAAGCTAAAAATTATTTCATCATTCTCACCTTTTAGTAAAAACCTAAGGTCATTCTTGCTTGATCATTTTTCCTATTCAGTAGCAGAATCCTTACAAGACGTGAATTACGAAACTTAAAAGAAGTGGCAAAATATCTTACTACAAGTAGTGTAAGCGAGGTGGCGCAGTGGTTAGCACACTGGACTCGCATTCGGGGGGACGACGGTTCAAGTGGCTCTGAGCACTATGCGACTTAACTTCTGAGGTCATCAGTCGCCTAGAACTTAGAACTAATTAAACCTAACTAACATAAGGACATCACACACGCCCATGCCCGAGGCAGGATTCGAACCTGCGACCGTGGCGGTCGCTCGGCTCCAGGCTGTAGCGCCTAGAACCGCACGGCCACGACGGCCGGCGACGACGGTTCAATCCCGCGCCCGGCCGTCCTGATTTAGGTTTTCCGTGATTTTCCTAAATCGCTCCAGGCACATGCCGGGATGGCTCCTTTGAAAGGGCACGGCCGACTTCCTTCCCCGTCCTTCCTCGTCCTCCCCTAATCCGATGAGACTGATGACCTCGCTGTTTGGTCTCTTCCCCAAACAACCACAACCCAACCACTTTCCTATAGATTAAGCGAATTGAACAAACTCATTTCCCAAAAAGAGTGCTCTTATATTTACATCGGATGTTACTGTATCTAGTTATATTAAACTAATAAGAAACTTGCCTTGAAAACGGGAAGGTAAGGAAAAAAATGGCTGGAGTGGGACTCGAAACATCACCATCACAATACACTATCCAATGAGAGATTGTAATGATAAGGATTCGCTTTTTTGTTGTATTTGGCCGTAGCGGACGTCACATGACATCAGCTGAAGCTCGTTGTTGATCCTTTCACTCAGGTTTTTTATTACACAGACCAGCCAGCTCGCTGGCCGAACAGGCTATGCAACCATGCCGGCGTCCTAAGCCGGCCATGAATCTGTGACAGCATAGTTTAACATGTTACCGTCTCCTGAAAGCTTTAATGGTGGCTATGTTACTAACTGAAATTTAATTGCGACAAATTGTACCAAGAACAATGCATTTCTCACGGATCCTCAATGTGCCCTTGCCTTCAAATGGCATACTCTCGTAATACACAAGTAACAATAATTCTTCTAGCACGAATATGATGTTCCTCGTCATTTTATCACCACGAATCATACAATTAACAACGGGTTTTCGACAGACTCTCAATTTGCTGGGTTCAGAAACGCCATATACGGGGTGCGTCAAAAAAATGGTACTGGAAGTTTGAGAATGTAGCTGCGATTCGAAGACCATGGAGAAGTGAGTATGATACAGAAGCACCTTCAAGGTTAACAATTACACGTCTACGAGACAAATTCGAAATTCATGGAACAGTGTGTGATGTGCATAAAGGGCAAAGAGAGACAACTGCGGTCTTGGAACTGTTTCAGCGTTCGCCTCAAAAATCTTCAAGACAAGCGGCACGCGAGAGTAATGTAACTGCTAGTAGTGTGCTACGCATTCTGAAGAAAGGCAAGTTTCGTGTGTACTTTCCAAGGCTGGTGCAACAGCTAAGTGACGACGATCCAGATCGAAGGTTAGAATTTTGTGAATGGGTTCAGGAGATGGTGAGACTTGAACAGGGATTTATGGGTAGCAAAATTTGGTCGGATGAGGCCCAATCCAAATTCAATGGAACTGTCAATAGGCACAATTGTGTGTACTGGGCTGAAGATAATCCTCACATTAAAGTTGAAAAGGCTGTGAATTTGCCTGGTGTAAATGCATGGTGTGGTTTGTCTGCAAGGGGCCTTTCCGCTTTTAAGGTACTGTTACTGGAGAAACGTACCTAACAATGCTTGCTGACTCCATATTCCCTGCCATTCGTGCATTATACGGTAATGATGAGTTTTATTTCCAACAATATGGCGCCCCCCCCCCCCCCGCACTATCGTAGGGATGTACGAGCATACCTGGATCACAATGTGCCAGGCCAGTGGATAGGACGCACGGGACCAATCGAGTTGCCTGCACGCTCTCCAGACCTCACGCCGCTGGATTTCTTCTTATGGGGCAGAGTAAAAGATGAGGTGTACAAACGTAAACCACGTAACCTGGACACACTTTGGAATGAGATTCAGGCAGTGTGCGCAGAAATCTCATTGGACACTTTGGTACGATGTACGGAATCTTTTGTGGCGGCGTTCGTAGCGACAAGCAATTCGCTGTAGAAAACGGCTTACGAAGTCACCGCCACACTTTTAGTAGCGGGCCGACCGGTCCGCTGGAACAGTGAACAGAAAGAGGAAAACCCAAACACTCTGTTTAAATAAAAGTCGGCACTTATCTTTATTAATGAAGATACAGCATCACAGTAGTGAACTCCGTGTCTACAGAAATCTGTCTAGTTCGAGTCGGAGCGGCTAGGTCAGCGTCGGCTGACGACAAACAACAACTCTGCTGCGATGAACACCCAACTGACTAGCAAGTACACAATTCGGTGGCGAGTATACAACTGAGCGGCGAATACAGAACTGTCCTAGCGCTCGCGACTCCAGCGCTTAAGAAGCCAGAAGCCAGCGGTGGCGCGCGCAGACTTGCAGCGATTTCCTGTATCGCTGGCACTGCTTATGCGGACGGCGTCCGGACTTTGATGCTGCCAACCTTTTGGCAGCGGGCTCGGGTGGCATTACTGGCTAGGATATAACAGAATCAGTGGTGACTCGTACTCAGAAATGTATTGATACTGAAGGCCGCCAGTTTGAACATTAATCACATTTGCAAAGTACATTTATTTTTCCAATTGGACTTCAAGCTTTCCATTTCCAGAAATTTAACATTGTAGAACGGGAAATAAATTTTCTATGACGCTTCAAAGTGTGTATACATTTTTTGACGCACCCTGTATACGTATATCCTTCAACTGAATGCCAATATGGCGCCTCACAACTGTATACACGGGAGATGACGTGCGTGTGACGTAGGTAGCGTCTCGTTCTTCCATCACGTTCTGCAGCTGGACAATGATCCCAAACATGCTTCTAAATTGTGCAGAGGGTATGGCAGTAGAGAAGACAAATGTGGGAACATGATTTGGAGGCGTCGTTTGACTTAAAATCTCATTGAACTCTCATGGTATGAAACTGACAGAGAGGTCAGAAAACGAAGATCATCTAATGTTGATGGTCTATAGAGTAATTTACAGACGTGCTGGACTGAAATATCTGCAAAAACACCACAAAATTTTATCTCCAGCACGCCAGGACTTTGTGCAGCTGTTCTGAGGGCGAAGGCTGGATACCGCGAAGAGTCTAAAATCCAAACTATATTGCACTGTATAAATGACAGAGAGAGAAAATATTTATTTAGTTCGTTTGTTTGATTTGTATGATGTGTTTGTACGTCGAAGTAAAGTACAGAGTTATTACAAATGATTGAAGCGATTTCACAGCTCTACAATAACTTTATTTGAGATATTTTCACAATGCTTTGCACACACATACAAAAACTCAAAAAGTTTTTTTAGGCATTCACAAATGTTCGATATGTGCCCCTTTAGTGATTCGGTAGACATCAAGCCGATAATCAAGTTCCTCCCACACTCGGCGCAGCATGTCCCCATCAATGAGTTCGAAAGCATGGAAGATCACAAAATTTTGACTGGTAGTCTATGTAAAATCATAAATAGTTCTACTGAAATATGTTTCCTCTGGAGAGGGCTCTCATGACCTCCAGTTCGTGACCCAACATCCTTCCTCTCTCCCCCCCCCCCCTCTCCCCCTCCCAGCCCATTTCTCTTCGATTCGTTCCTGAATAAATCATTGTTTTGCGACATAGATACAAACTGCTGGTGTAGGTTCAAAACAGCTCATACTGAGCGCGACGCTGGGTACAGTGATACGTCTCACGTGTGCATAAATTCTGACTGAGGGCATGCACTACTATACCGGAGGAACTCAAGTAATGGACCGCCTCCAAGCGATCAATACCAGCGAACGAGCGGAACCAGGTCGGGTAGCTTTTGGCCGAGTGAGAGGGGGGAGAGGGGGAGGCGGGGGGGGGGGGGGGGAAATGTGGTTCGGGAAGAGAGAACAACAGTACTCATAAATGGACGAATAGGATGGGAGCCAGAGGAAGATAACCAGAACAAACTGCCGCCTAGTCGTTATTCACCCTAACAGCGCAACTTGGAAGATTTCCTCGCTGTTGGGGGCCCCTGGTGGATACGATAAAAACTCGGTGCGGAATCCAATCTAACAGTGAAGCGTTACATAAAACACGCTATCTGTATACTGCCCCATCCAAACTAAATACTTAACACTTGTTTTTGTCATCACCTCTTGAGGTTTGGTCTGATGCATTCCCCTCGCCTTAGGTACTCAAGTATTTATTGGAATGGAAAAAGCTTAAACTACGAAGCACCAGTCGAATATCTATCACAGTGTGTAGAGATGTTAGTCAGATGGCAGGTACTAAACCATTGAACCCACTTTCTGTTTGAAACTGTCGACCATGATCATCATCACTATGATATGCGACCCCCAAAGCCATGAACACACTCGTGGAGTCCTTCTGACAGGGCAGGAAACAGATACCGAATGTCTGCCAGAGGGGTTGCTTGCCATGCCATAACACATACTGTGGCAGGTCATGGATACAGTCAAGCTGGAAGCTTGTAGGAAAGAATACGTCATCCTGTCTCAGCCCAAACATTTTCTATGGACGACATATCAGGCAAAAGTGCAAACCAGTGCCGGCCGCTGTGGCCGAGCTGTTCTAGGCACTTCAGTCCGGAATCGCGCTACTGCTACGGTCGCAGGTTCGACCCGTCCCTCGGGCATGGATGTGTGTGATGTCGTTAGGTTAGTTAGGTTTAAGTAGTTCTAAGTGTAGGGGACTGATGACCTTAGATGTTAAGTCCCATTTGAGCCATTTTTTGCAAACCAGTCAGTATTTAGTACATTCCACAAGAAGTTTGTGGCGTGAGCTGCACTGTAGAGTCTTGCATTAGGGCGTGTCATTTTAGAGGACTAAAATAAAATTTCGAAATTTTTGCGAGTGAGGAGGTCCAAATATTCTAATATTCTAATTTAAAAGGTTTTTGTTTACTGATGAACATTTAGCTTGGTAAAGTTGAAACATTCGCTTGGAAAAATTTCATAAATGTCAGTGCTGGTAAACCTCTACGCTATTTTATTTTCAAAAAGCTGAGCAAAACTGAACGTGCTCAGACATTTCTCTCTTTACTTATTGTGATCAACACTAAACTGAAACACAATATTTTTTAGCGCAACGCAATGTGACTTTCAGTAATCCCTACAAAAGAATGGCCCTGACTAACAATAAGCTATACCTTTCATGAATCACTTACCTCACAATCTTTGTTATTCGAACTACCGCAATACAGCGAGCGCCAATACTGCCAGCTAAATAAAAGATTCTAACTACTGAAGGCACTAACTACTGATAGGCATAGTTAGCAAATGAAAGATACGATTTTGATGGAGAACAAAGAATGTATTTACTTATCTCAGTTCATGTCATCCAGTCTTACAAATTTCCTCTTTCTGACGGAAACACGTCCAGATCGTCCGCTCTCAAAACTCTGACATCTCTCTCTCCACATCCACCACTGCTGGCGGCTCACCTCCAACTGCGCAACGCGACGCGCTGTTCACATACAACTGCCCAACACTACAATAGTGAATATTCCAACAATGCCAACCAGCCACTGACTGCACACAGTACAGCGAGTGAGTTTCATACAGAGCGCTACGTGGCGTTACCAACATAAAAACCTAAACAGCCTACTTACAGAGTTGGTCCTGATTGGAGTTGGCGGAGTTGGCAGATGCCCATTTGATGTGTGGATTAGCACGGGGCAATAGCCGTGGCGCGGGTTTCCGACAAAAGGGCATAAACAAACATACACTGATCAGCTAGAACATTGTGACCAGCTATCTAATAGCCGGTATGTCCACTTTCGGCAAGGATAACAGCGACGGTTCGTCGTGGTACGGAAGCAATGGGGCCTTGGTAGGTCGCTGGAGGCAGTTGATACCACATCTGCACAAACATGTCACCTAATTGTCGCAACTTCCGGGGAGGCCGTGCTTAGCTAAGTGGTACCGTGCTCGCCTCCCGTGCAAGCTGGCCCGAGTTCGATTCCCGGCCGTGTTGGAGATTTTCTCCGTTCGTGGGCTGCGTGTTGTGCTGTCCTCATCATCATTTCATCCTCATCACCGGCGTCGAATGAAATAAGACTTGCACTTGGCGACCAAACTTCCCCGAATAGGGGCCTACCAGTCAGCGATGCCGTACGCTCATTTCCATCTTTTTCCGGGGGGGGAGGGCGATAAGCTATGACGCCACATTAAATCCTACCCAAGACGTATTCCATGGGGTTCAGATCTGGTGAGTTGGGGGCCAGCATATCAATTGGAATTCGCCTCTGTGTTCCTCGAACCACTGCATCAATTGAAAAATGCCACTGCCGTCGGTGAACATGATCTTCATGAAGGGGTGTACGTGGTCCAACTTCTTGGCCTTCACGGTGCTTTGACTAGCTCCACTGGACGCAAAGGATGCCCATTCGAATGTTCCACAGAGCACAATGGAGCCGCCGGCAGCTTATATCTGTTCTGCAGTACACATGTCAGAGAACTGTTCCACTGGAAGGCGACAGATTCGCGCCCTGCCTTCGGCATGGTGAAGTAGGTATCGGAATTCATCAGACCACGCAACATTCTGGCACTGTGCAAATGACCAGTGTCGATGGTCTCGTGCCCATTTGAGTCGTAGTTGCCGATATAGTGGTGTTAATATTGGCACATGCATTGGTCGTCGGCTGTGGAGGCCCATCGTTAGGAGTGTTCTATGCGCTGTGTGTTTAGACACACCTCTACCCTACCCAGCATTAAAGTCTGATGTTAGTTCCACCACAGTTCACCGCTTGTCCTGTTTTACCAGTCTGCCAAGTCTCCGACGTTCGACATCTGTAATGAGGGGTGGCCGCCGAACCCGTCGACGTCCGGATGAGGTTTCACGACGATGACGTTCCCCACAAGTTTCCTCGAAGACTCGACAAGTCTTGTTGGTTTCCGAAATGCTCGTGCCGAGCCACCAGGCCACCACAATGAGACCTCGGTCAAACTCAGATAGATAGCGTACCTTCCCCATTCTGCACACAGATAGAACGCTTACTAATACTGCATACATCGTGCGTGTGTCTGACTAGAAGTCATTCCTGGCCAGGTTACGTTCCTATGGTATGGACTGGTTTACATCGATAGTAGGTAACGTTCTGGCTGATCAGTGTAAACGCTACAAAATTTTCCTCAATAACTGGTTTAATGGACTCAAACAATTTCCTTTATAATCTGTCTCTATTATTAAACACCTGAAAACCATTGTAAAAATATAAAATGCTTCAACAAACAATAATCATCAAATCTTGCTTCGATTCACCCGCACACATCATTCTTCTGCTTGATGCCTGGCCACTAGTGCATCCTCCTTCTTTCTCATGAATATAAACTCTGCTTCAAACCTCTGTTACTGGTTACACACGTTTCTCGATGGACTGTCCATGACATCACCACTTCGGAACCGGCTCTTGAAAAAAATTTCTTGTTTCTGATTCTTCTAACTTTCTCCAACCAGTGTATCAGTTCCAAAAGTGAAGTTGCATTTGTATTCACTGCAGATGTTCTTCTAGGCTGCAATTGGTTCAAATGGCTCTGAGAACTATGGGACTTAACATCCGAAATTTTGTACATGGCTGCACCTTCAGAGACTGTGAATAGTTACAACTGAAAGAAAAACAACCCTCGGTCACTATTTTTAACAAATTAACCTGGTTTCAACACTGCTAGGAGTGTCTTCCTCAGAATTTAAATCAAAGAATGGTCTATATTCTATAACATGGTCACAGAATTACGACTAAAAACGTATGATAGGTTTGCAACCTGCACCACGCAACTCACGAGCAGCCCTTAGTGGCTCGCCATCACAGTTTTCTATATCTTAAATCTCTTTGTGACTAATGCCCTTTTGGCATGTTTCCTTATTTTATAAATGACATGTAACTACTGCCAGTCTTTCTCGATGATTCCGTACTTATACCCTATCTTACGTTTTTAGTCATAATCCTGTGATCATGTTATAGAATATGGACCATTCTTTGATTTAAATTCTGAGGAAGACACTCCTCGCAGTGTTGAAACCGAATTAATTTGTTAAAAATAGTGACCGAGGGCTGTTCTTCTTTCAATCTTAGCATCCGTGCTTATTATTCCCCTAGACTTAGAACAACTTAAACCTAACTAGCCTAAGGACATCACACACATCCATGCCCGAGGCAGGATTCGAACCTGCGACCGTGGCAGCAGTGTGGTTCCAGACTGAAGCGCCTAGAACCACTCGGCCAGAGCGGCCTGCTTTGGTAGGTGGAACAGTTAGGTCTCCTGGTGTATCGCCTTCTTCATTCATCAATTCAGTTATCTTCTGGTCCCCTGATTTCCTTTCTTCTTGATCTTCTGAGCATAAAAGTGTCTGAACCACCATTTCACTAAATACGAATACGAACCACGATCAACGTTGGAATAATGGCAGATCAGGATCAGCTACTGCCTTCTTCTGAGGTTTCAGGAGCTTCAGTAGATAAAGGACGCGGCGAGGGCCTTCCATCCAAGAGAATTTAGATTTGATTGTAAACCAGCTGGGATAGTAAACGCTAACAATGTATCCCGTAAGCAGTTGCAACGTCTTCAACTTGTTGCTCTTAAGGCCATATTTTGAAAGTCGTATGCAACAAATCCCATCACCGACAGTGGCTTACAGGACCAATTTCTAACACTGCCAGGTCGGTTGGAAGAGCACCTGTCTTAGAGCCTAAGTTATCCTGCAGCCATAAGCCTAACGTGTAGAGAGATTTCTGACAATAGCGTCACCCAATGAAACCAAAGGCTGTCTGACAAAGGATAGCCTGACGAACGAGGCAAGATCTGTGGCAATATCAAACATGTTGACAATCATGCCACTCCACTTGTTGTTAGACAAAGTTTTCCCATCCAACTGTTTGATCAACTGGCGCAAAAGCAGCTCATTGCTACGAAGAGCGCAAATGAATAAGACGAGTTTACGATTCAGCTTTGTCTCAAGTTAATGCGTGGTGCCTCATCCCAACCAGTGTCAAAATTCGTTGTCACCACGGACAGCCAGCAAACTTTTAGCAGGACTGTTATTCTTGAAGAAATCCATGAGATAGCAATAATTTCAGTATGCTTCCTTTTCGTTAAGTCTTTCTCTGGAGTAACGTGGCAAGTATGACTTGTACCTGGCTCACTGCAAACAATGTAATGCTCTTCTTTCAGGATACTTGGAATCTGATAACTCGAGTATTTGATTGTAATAGAACTTTAGAGGAACCTTGGCGTCCATTAAAAAAGATACATTCACGTACGTCGGCCTGAAACTGCCCGCAGAAGTATGCAATCATTATTATTAATATAACTGACTGGATAATGGAATTTAGTCGAATTAAATCGGGTGATGCTGATGGGTTTAGATTAGGAAATGCGACACTTAAAGTAGTAGATGAGTTGTGCTATTTGGGGAGCAAAATAATTGATGATTGTCGAAGTAGAGAGAATATAAAAAGTAGACTGGCAATGGCAAGGAAAGCGTTTCTGAAGAAGAGAAATTTTTTAACATCGAGTATAGATTTAAGTGTCAGGAAGTCGTTTCTGAAAGTATTTGTGGGGAGAGTAGCCATGTATGGAAGTGAAACATGGACGATAAATAGCTTAGGCAAGAAACGAATAGAAGCTTTCGAAATGTTTTGCTACAGAAGACTGCTGAAGATTAGATGGGTAGACCACATAACTAATGAGAGGTACTGAATAGAATTGGGGAGAAGAGAAACTTGTGGCAAAACTTGACTAGAAGAAGGAATCGGTTGGTAGGACATGTTCTGAGGCATCAAGGGATCACCAACTTGGTACTGGAGGGCAACGTGGAGGGTAAAAATCGTAGAGGGAGACCAAGAGATGAATACACCAAGCAGATTCAGAAGGATGTAGGTTGCAGTAGGTACTGGGAGATGAAGAAGCTTGCACAGCATGGAGTAGCATGGAGAGCTGCATCAAACCAGTCTCTGGACTGAAGACAACAACAACAACAACAACAAAAACAACTGACTGCATTTTACGAAAGCCGAGTAGTCGCAAACAAACAGGTACTAGTTGTTTTGTGGTACATTTATTCCAAATGACATCATCAGATTTCCTGGTGTAAACAATGTAACAAATAATTAGTTATTCATTTTTTTAAACGCCACATGTTAACCAAAAAGCGAAAAATCTAACTAAGCGTTGAACCAATTGAAACCATTTCATAGCAAAAATAACTTTGACAGCGTGCTCCTTACTCATATATTCACAAACCAAAAAGTGTTCACATAATTTCAACTTGGAGAATGGAAATATTGGTCGTGAGAAGGGCTTCGAAAAACTGCTACTGCAGTGCGATCGCACTCGTTAGCTAAGTCACGTGTAGCAAGAGGGCATTACCTTACGTCATTGCGGCTGCGCAAATGCCAATATGTTTAGAAAAATTGGAATAGTAACCAATAACAACTAAACGTACATTTTGTGTACGTGCACATAGGCGCATCAAAACACATCGCAGCAGTACAAAACACAAGAAAGTACATTACAAAATTGCAGAAAATATATTTTGTCTTGGAAAGATATGACTTGTCGAAGATTACAAAAGAATCTTTGATTTGCAACTACAATTCTTGGCTATTCGTCAAACATAAAATTTTATTTTCCTGTGGTTTATTATTGCGGCTATCCATATGCCACAATGTTTACTGCCCGTTAAAACAGAAAATACAACAACAAATATACATGTAGTGCGCCTGCACTTAAGTACAGAAAAAGGAGTATGACTATAGTACATGGGTACGAGATTGTATCTTTCAGTTTATTAAAATATTTATTTATCTGAAAACGATAACGTATCAAAATTACAGAAAAATTGGTCTTGATTCACTGATCGGAGTAGTACTAGGGAAAGGGCTGTACATTACAACGTTTAAACCTTTTTGTATTAGAAAGAAAACATGCGACAATGACAAAAGGACTTGTTTTGATTTGCCAGTGCACTTCCTAACGTGTAAATCGAAGGCAGTTTCCTCATGAACCACTGGTGAACCCAACTAACATGGTATTCACTTGGACGCAAAAAAATCCTAAAGGGAAAGGTGGTTATCTACATACCCAACTTCAGAAAAGTGATTACGAAAGTTACCACTGTTCTTACGTGCCTCTCACAACAACTCTTCAAAAAGACTAAAAAATCATTTCCTACACTACTGATTTGCTCGATGATTAGCAGTTCTGGAGTCAGTTGACAGACCCGTTTTCAAGAAGGGACGTCGAACAGATGTGCAGAATTATAGACCTATATCTCTAACGTCGATCAGTTGCAGAATTTTGGAACACGTATTGTGTTCGAGTATAACGACTTTTCTGCAGACTAGAAAACTACTCTGTAGGAATCAGCATGGGTTTCGAAAAAGACGGTCGTGTGAAACCCAGCTCGCGCTATTCGTCCACGAGACTCAGAGAGCCATAGACACGGGTTCACAGGTAGACGCCGTGTTTATTGACTCCCGCAAGGCGTTCGATACAGTTCCCCACAGTCGTTTAATGAACAAAGTAAGAGCATATGGACTATCAGACCAATTGTGTGATTGGATTGAAGAGTTCCTAGATAACAGAACGCAGCATGTCATTCTGAATGGAGAGAAGTCTTCCGAAGTAAGAGTGATATCAGGTGTGCTGCAGGAGAGTGTCATAGGAGCATTGCTATTGACAATATACATAAATGACCTTGTGGATGACATCGGAATTTCACTGAGGCTTTTTGCAGATGATGCTGTGGTGTATCGAGAGGTTGTAACAATGGAAAATTGTACTGAAATGCAGGAGGATCTGCAACGAATTGACGCATGGTGCAGGGAATGGCAATTGAATCTCAATATAGACAAGTGTAATGTGCTGCGAATACACAGAAAGATAGATCCCTTATCATTTAGCTACAAAATAGGAGGTCAGCAACTGGAAGCAGTTAATTCCATAAATTATCTGGGAGTACGCATTAGGAGTGATTTAAAATGGAATGATCATATAAAGTTGATAGTCGGTAAAGCAGATTCCAGACTGAGATTCATTGGAAGAATCCTAAGGAAATGCAATCCGAAAACAAAGGAAGTAGGTTACAGTAAGCTTGCTCGCCCACTGCTTGAATACTGCTCAGCAGTGTGGGATCCGTACCAGATAGGGTTGATAGAAGAGATAGAGAAGATCCAACGGAGAGCAGCGCGCTACGTTACAGGATTATTTAGTAATCGCGAAAGCATTACGGAGATGATAGATAAACTTCAGTGGAGGACTCTGCAAGAGAGACGCTCAGTAGCTCGGTACGGGCTTTTGTTGAAGTTTCCAGAACATACCTTCACCGAGGAGTCAAGCAGTATATTGCTCCCTCCTACGTATATCTCGCGAAGAGACCATGAGGATAAAACCAGGGAGATTAGAGCCCACACAGAGGCATACCGACAGTCTTTCTTTCCGCGAACAATGCGAGACTGGAATAGAAGGGAGAACCGATAGAGGTACTCAAAGTACCCTCCGCCAAACACCGTCAGGTGGCTTGCGGAGTGTGGATGTAGATGTAGAATGCGTGGGTTTCTAATTCCTACAAGATGTCCAAATAGTTTCCCTTCCTCTCTGTGTGCAGAACTGTCATGCTGCTTTCTAATACTGCCTGCATATGGCATCAATTTGAAATATTAAAGGTGGACGCCAGCAATATATTTTCACATTCGGAAGAGAAAGTTCATGACTCAAACATCGTGTCAAGGTGCTGCCGCGACGAAAAACGCCTTTTTTAAGTGACTGCCACCTCAAACTGTGTACCAATTTCCTGTTGGTAATTGCCATCGTGTCGGCGAAGAACAGATTGCATGTAAGGTTGACATGGTCCGAAGAATTAATACACAATTTCGAGCTGATCCATAGTGCCTCCCACCTAGAAAACGTCAAGAAAACATTCCTCAGATAACAACACTCCCTTCTTTGGCCTGGATCCTTTCGGTGACCCAACGACCATATGTCAGATGGCGCATAAAACGCGGTTCATCTGAAAAAAGCCATCTGTCGTCTCAGTGAACGTCCAGTTCCAGTGCTGACGTCCAAATGCGAGCTTTCGTTGCCGATGAATAGCATCAACATGGAAACATGGACCAGGCGCCGTTTGTTGACGCCCATATGCCACAACGTTGACTGAACACTCGTTACGTAGACACTGCTGGTAGCCCCTTGGGTCATCTAGACAGTTGCTGAACAGTTGCACCTACACTCATGCTCATAAATTAAGGATGATCGCAGAATGTGGTGCCACACAACGTGGCTCTACACAAAACTGGCGCTAATAGCATAGGCACATGGGGAACACACACGACACAGATCTGTAAGAACACGATATTGCTGATAAGTTGAGAAAACCGTCCCGAAACACATGTGCTACAAAACGCCACTGTTTCCTGTGCATGTACCGCGACATCAATATGGGATATGATCACCATGCACACGAACACACGTCGCACAACGGATCAGGTGGTCGAGTAGATGCTGGGGTATAGCCTCCCATTCTTGTACCAGTCCCTGTCGGAGCTCCTGAAGTGTCGTAGGGGTTTGAAGATGGGCAGCGATACGTCGACCGAGAGCATTCCAGACGTGATCAATGGGGTTTAGGTCTGGAGAACAGGCAGGCCACTCCATTCGCCTGATATCTTGTGTTTCAAGGTACTCCTCCACGATGGCAGCTCGGTGGGGCCGTGCGTTATCTTCCATCAGGAGGAAGGTGGGACCCACTGGACCCCTGAAAAGGCGGAGAAACTGGTGCAAAATGAAGTCCCGATACATCTGACCTGTTACAGTTCCTCTGTCAAAGACATGCAGGGGTGTACGTGCACCAATCATAATCGCACCCCACACAATCAAACCACGACCGCCATACAGGTCCCTTTCAAGGACATTAAGGGGTTGTTATCTGGTTCCTGGTTCACGCCAGATGAAAACCCGGCGAGAATCACTGTTCAGACTATACCTGGACTCGACTGGGACCACTGTTCCAATGACCATGTACTGCGTTCTTCATACCAGGCTTTACGGGCTCTCCTGTGACCAGGGATCAGTGGATTGCACCTTGCAGGTCTCCGGGTGAATAAGCCATGTCCGTTCAGTCGTCTGTAGACTGTGTGTCTGGAGACAACTATTCCAGTGGCTGCGGTGAGGTCCCGAGCAAGGCTACTTGCAGTACTCCGTGGCCGTCTGCGGGTACTGATGGTGAGATGTCTTCTTATGGTGTTGTACACTGTGGACGTCCCGTACTGTAGCGTCTGGACACGTTTCCTGTGTACTGGAATCGTAGCCATAACCTTGAGATCACACTCTGTGGCACACGGAGGGCCCGTGCTACGACCTACTGTTTTTGACCAGCCTCCAGTCGCCCTAGTATTATACCCCTCATAACGTCGTCAATATGTGTTCTTTGAGCCACTTTAAACACACAGTCAGCATTAGAACGTCTGGAAACGTCTGCACACTTACTCGCTGCACTGTACTCTGACATGCACCACACGCCTCTGGGTATGTTGACTGCTGCCAACGCCACCGTGCGACGACCGCAGGTCAAATGCACTGCATGATCATACCCCGAGGTAATTTAAACCCGCAAACCGCCCACCAGAACGCTGTTTCACCATGTATCAGCATTATCCTTAATTTATGAGCATGAGTTGTAAGGTGTCAGGCAAATCCAACACCTTCCATGAAAGGCATGACATGATAAGCAAATCCAGTAGTATGTCACATAGCTCCAAATAAATTGTGACATTAAATTAACCAAAGTAATACGAGTAACGAGTAAGCAAATGGAATACCACAGACTAACACAAGAATGCCTAAATGCTTGTCATACCTTCCCACCATGAGACAGACGCAGTTCCGAGAGGAGAAACGAGAACAGAAGCCGAGAGCAGTACCGTGTTAAGCTGGAAGGCCCTACGATAAGGGACGGACACCCACGTCGCCAGCTAACCGCTACAACCACACCACCTGCAAGTTTTAGCGTGAGACTTTCTCGCGTCTCTGTTACATTAGGACCAGCCCCAGCCCATGTTAAAAGCTAGAGCCCTCGAGAAGAACAGTATAGATCTTACGATAACACAAAAAGGGCTACACAACCCGCAAGTTTTAGCGGGAGACTTTTTCGCGTCTCTGTTACGCCAAGACCACCCCCCAGCCCATGTTAAAAGCTAGAGCCTTCCAGAAGAGCAGTATAGATCTTACGATAACGCTAAAAGGACCACACCAGCTACAAGTTTTAGCGTGAGACTTTTTCGCGTCTCTGTTACATTGCAAACTTTAAAAACATTGCCCCACCACGAAAAGTATAACGTTTCTCATTGGACAGACAGAATTTTTGTAGGCGGAGCTTAAGGTTAACATTGAGACCCTGATTGGTCAGATGAAAACACAGCCAGATAGTTTTTTTTAAAACCAACTTCGGTAAATTGTAGTAAGGAGAGGTTAGGAGAGAGTTGCTTCCGAGAGGGCGAGCTGGACGGAGCTGCGCCGGCCGCCGCCCCCTGACGAACACCGACAAGGTAATGAACGCACGCGATGCCGCATTTTTGAGCGCATAAGGCTTCACTCAGAACTGCAGAAGTCTCATCTGTTACACCCCCTTTACGTAATACTAGTGTCGATCGTCAATTAAAGCTCATGGTGTTCACATTTGCCACTTGAAGTAAAACTCTGAAACGCAATGATTTTTCTGTTATATAGTTATTGAGAAGCCACATCAGCCACTGTAATTTACGACAAGTTAGATAAGTAATTAAAGATAATTGAGGGTCACTGTAGACCATTTTGATAGTTTTCTCTTTTGTGAAACTTAATTTAGATTATAGATATGTTATGGCATAGGTCATCCTTCGATCCATTGTAGTACTTGGAAACCCATTCAGGGAATATTCGTTCACATTTTTGTTGACCGCAGTTGGTTTTTACCATCCTGTATTAAAACATTTCCTTTTATCAACAGTGCAATTTATAAACGATGTTTTGTGAGTAGAATAAAATTTCCAATGGTAAACTTAACTGCTTTTTCGACGTTATTTCACCAGCTAACTAAAAATAGGAAAGCCTTGAACCCCTTCCACTAAATTTAGTTAGTATTAAGATTATTTTACAGGAAGTGCAGTGAAGCTGACGCTGAAATCATTAAATATTTGGTTATATCATCGCTAGTCTCACTGAACTCTTCTGAACTCTACATGTCATGTGTGGTCTGGCGTCTCCTTACCAGCAGCAGGTCCCAGGATCAAACTAGTCAATTCCCTAAAAAACACCCTCAGAGTGTCGTTGCGCGAAAGTGGTAGGGAGACACGATATAGAACAAACAGACACCATGCAGAATGATTAGAGAGTGTATATTCGACCGTACATCTCCGTAGTGCACCACATTTGAATCGGGGCCGGTTTTGGATAGCACCATCCGCCATCCACGGTGTTCTTTAACCGTGAAGACACGTGACTAGTTTACAAACCAAACTGTTTCGGAAATGCTTTCACCCTTGGCCCGAGAGCCACTGATAACGCCATTTTGGACGCCAGGTCAATCGCTCAGTTTCCACATTGCAACGATTGCACTGTTTTCAGGCCCCCAAGAGGCTTTATGTACCTTCAACTCCCAGGATAGGGCGATGTACAGAAAAAGTAGATTGCGTCAGTGAAGCTGAACTGAAATGCTGACTGCATGCATATCAAAGCCTGTACTAAAAGTAATGACAATCTGACGTTTGCTGCATGCTACTTTTATGGTGTTGCAATATTAATGTCCAGAAGTGTATACAAGAGTGGTGTGTGTTCTACATTTTATGTGTACAACGTTACATGGAAAAAAGCAAAAGCACCGTAATGCAATATTAATGCCCAGAAGTGTATACAAGAATGGTGTGTGTTCTACATTTTATGTGTACAACGTTACATGGCAAAAAGCAAAACCACCGTAATGCTTACTTGTGCCCCTTCTCCCTCCCACCTTCCTTTTCTCCGCTGTCTAGTTCCTCCTTCTTACGGCTTCACCCGCCCTCGCCTACGTCTTAAAGGTGTTCCTCTAGGGTGAGAAAGATGGCACTTCTGCGGTGCTCTCGCGGTTGTGGGGCGCATTTTATGCTGGCTATTTCCGCACTGCGGCGGAAGCTAAAATGCCTAGTCTGGTCGACCCTTTTAGCGATTCTGAATATTTCAGTCGGCCAGAGAGCGCGCAAGGAAAGCTGAGCATGGATGAGAAGCGGGTTTGCTGCCAGGGAAGAGGACTAAAATGCAAGACTAACTCTCCCTCGCTACAACCCTCTACTGGCAGTCAAACATCTCAGATGTGAACATGTCCGATATCTGAGTGGAAAATAATTGGTTTTTTGTATTAACTCATACTATTAGACGTTGCCCATTTGTAACATGAGCAAACGTCCGGAAGCTTAAGTGCATTAATTGACTGGTGAGCAACGATTTAATTTATTTAATAAAAATGGCCCTACAGAGACTTGAGAACTGGATCGATTGTCTATTAATATTCACTGAAGCGCCAAAGAAACTGGTATACATACACGTATTCAAATACAGAGATATGTAAATAGGCAACTCCTGTAAAAGACAACAATTGTCTGGCGCAGTTCATAGATCCGTTACTGCTGCTACAATGGCGGGTTATCAAGAATTGAGTGAGTGTTATAGTCGGCGCACGAGCGACAGGACACAGCATCTCCGAGGTAGCGATGAAATGGGGATTTGCCCGTATCACCATCTCACGACTGTACCGTGAATATCAGGAATCCGGTAAAACATTAAATCTCCGACACCGCTGCGGCCGGAAAAAATCCTGCAAGAACGGGACCAACGACGACCGAACAGAATCGTTCAACGCGACGGAAGTGCATCCCATCAGCAGGTTTCTGCCGATTCTAATGCTGCACCATCAACAAGTATCAGCGTGAGAACCATTCAATGAAACATCATCGATATCGGCTTTCGGAGCCGAAGGCCCACTCGTGTACCATTGATGACTGCACGACTCAAAGCTTTACGCCTCACCTGGGCCCGTCAGTGCCAACGTTGGACTCTTGAAGACTGGAAACGTGTTGCCTGGTCGGACGAGTATCGTTTCAAATACACTCCTGGAAATGGAAAAAAGAACACATTGACACCGGTGTGTCAGACCCACCATACTTGCTCCGGACACTGCGAGAGGGCTGTACAAGCAATGACCACACGCACGGCACAGCGGACACACCAGGAACCGCGGTGTTGGCCGTCGAATGGCGCTAGCTGCGCAGCATTTGTGCACCGCCGCCGTCAGTGTCAGCCAGTTTGCAGTGGCATACGGAGCTCCATCGCAGTCTTTAACACTGGTAGCATGCCACGACAGCGTGGACGTGAACCGTATGTGCAATTGACGGACTTTGAGCGAGGGCGTATAGTGGGCATGCGGGAGGCCGGGTGGACGTACCGCCGAATTGCTCAACACGTGGGGCGTGAGGTCTCCACAGTACATCGATGTTGTCGCCAGTGGTCGGCGGAAGGTGCACGTGCCCGTCGACCTGGGACCGGACCGCAGCGACGCACGGATGCACGCCAAGACCGTAGGATCCTACGCAGTGCCGTAGGGGACCGCACCGCCACTTCCCAGCTAATTAGGGACACTGTTGCTCCTGGGGTATCGGCGAGGACCATTCGCAACCGTCTCCATGAAGCTGGGCTACGGTCCCGCACACCGTTAGGCCGTCTTCCGCTCACGCCCCAACATCGTGCAGCCCGCCTCCAGTGGTGTCGCGACAGGCATGAATGGAGGGACGAATGGAGACGTGTCGTCTTCAGCGATGAGAGTCGCTTCTGCCTTGGTGCCAATGATGGTCGTATGCGTGTTTGGCGCCGTGCAGGTGAGCGCCACAATCAGGACTGCATACGACCGAGGCACACAGGGCCAACACCCGGCATCATGGTGTGGGGAGCGATCTCCTACACTGGCCGTACACCACTGGTGATCGTCGAGGGGACACTGAATAGTGCACGGTACATCCAAACCGTCATCGAACCCATCGTTCTACCATTCCTAGACCGGCAAGGGAACTTGCTGTTCCAACAGGACAATGCACGTCCGCATGTATCCCGTGCCACCCAACGTGCTCTAGAAGGTGTAAGTCAACTACCCTGGCCAGCAAGATCTCCGGATCTGTCCCCCATTGAGCATGTTTGGGACTGGATGAAGCGTCGTCTCACGCGGTCTGCACGTCCAGCACGAACGCTGGTCCAACTGAGGCGCCAGGTGGAAATGGCATGGCAAGCCGTTCCACAGGACTACATCCAGCATCTCTACGATCGTCTCCATGGGAGAATAGCAGCCTGCATTGCTGCGAAAGGTGGATATACACTGTACTAGTGCCGACATTGTGCATGCTCTGTTGCCTGTGTCTATGTGCCTGTGGTTCTGTCAGTGTGATCATGTGATGTATCTGACCCCAGGAATGTGTCAATAAAGTTGGCCCTTCCTGGGACAATGAATTCACGGTGTTCTTATTTCAATTTGCAGGAGTGTAGATGGACGTGTACGTGTATGGAGACAACGTCATGAATTTATAGCATCCTGTCTGATCACTTGCATCCATTCATGTGCATTCTGATGGACTTGGGTAGTTCCAGCAGGACAATGCAACACCCCACACGTCCATAATTGCTACAGAGTGGCTCCGGGAACACTCTCCTGCGTTTAAACAGTTTCTCTGGCCACCAAACTCCCCAGACATGAACATTATTGAACATATGTCGGATGCCCTGCAACGTGCTGTTCAGAAGAGGCCTCCACACCTCCTTTTATGACAGCCCAGCAGGATTCGTGGTGTCAGTTCCCTCCAGCACTACTTCAGACATTAGTCGAGTCGATGACCCGTCGTGCTGCGGCACTTCTGCGTGTTCGCGTTGTCGCTACACGGTATTAGGCATGTGTACCACTATCTTTGGCTCTTCACGGTATTTAACTAGCTTATCACCCGTTGCTCAAAAAATGGTTCAAATGGCTCTGAGCACTACCGGACTTAACATCTGAGGTCATCAGTCTCCTAGAACTTAGAACTACTTAAAACTAACTAACCTAAGAACAACACACACATCCATGCCCGAGGCAGGATTCGAACCTGCGACCGTAGCAGCAGCGCCGTACCGGACTGAAACTCCTAGAACTGATCGTTCACAGCGGCCGGCTCGCCCGCTGCTTCGCTCGCGTAGACTGCGTAGACGCGTCTGCACAATTTTTCTCGAAATATTATGTTGTTTACAAACTGCAGCATCTTCTAAGCGTTTCATGCTAATTAAACCCATAGAAGCATGATCTTTTCCAAATGTTCGATGGACCTCTGACCAAATAGCGATTGTGGTAGCTGAAGCCAAAGGTCTGCGTTAAACCTGCCTTTTGAGTTTTTGTGGTGGTGTTTCCATAAAAACATTCAACCTAAATTCTTAGAAGTCCAGTACCACTTTTCATGGATTATTCTTTAAATATATTTTAATATAGATAAATATTTTCACAAAAAATTCTATCCTCTATTTCACTCCCTTACAGGTTGAATTTCCCAAAAGCATTGAAAAAGGTGTTTTACTTCTAGCCGAGAAGCCAAATATATATTTTTAGAGATGTACTTTCGTAATGAACTACTGCTATTAAAACTTTTATTCCCAATTTCATCTACTTAGAGACTGAATTTTCAAAAACACTGAAACACGAATTTTTTAATTTCTACCGGAGATGTCACATACCACTTTTCATAGATGTATCTTTAAAACGCTTTAATAATGATTTATTTTCAAAATAAACTTTCACCCACTATTTTATTCACTTAGTGGTTGAATTTCCGAGAAAAACTAAATACCAATTTTTGCAGTTCTAGCTTCAAAACTGGATTAAAAGCGACAGTTTTCAAAACGACTTTCATCCCCTGCTTCACGTCCTTAGCGTCGGAATTTAGAACATTACTTATTAAACGATGCCTACGGCATGAGATCAACACCTGCTCCAAATTTCAATTTCCTGTCCTTAGCGGTTTGGGCTGAGCGATGATGAGTCGATCAGTACGGACATTCACTTTTATATGTAGAGATTACTGCCGTGGAGTACCTGTAATAACCAAACGAAACAGGATTCCACATCAAAACACGTAGACAGGAGTTTTTTTCGTGCAATATGACTGATAATCAGAGCTCCCAAGTGCAGACAAATACCAGAATAAAAGCCGGCCGCGGTGGTCTAGCGGTTCTAGGCGCGCAGCCCGGAACCGCGCGACTGCTACGGTCGCAGGTTCGAATCCTGCCTCGGGCATGGATGTGTGTGATGTACTTAGGTTAGTTAGGTTTAAGTAGTTCTAAGTTCTAGGGGACTGATGACCACAGTAGTTGAGTCCCATAGTGCTCAGAGCCATTTGAACCAGAATGAAACTAGGTGATGTAAGATTATCACCTAACAGACCATCTGTACAATTACGATCTCGCAGCACCTGCCAGTGATTGCATAGTTACGCCAAAAGTTTAGTTACCTACTGAACGCATACCGTATCAAGACACAATCTTCCAATCCACATGATTCTACACTCCTGGAAATTGAAATAAGAACACCGTGAATTCATTGTCCCAGGAAGGGGAAACTTTATTGACACATTCCTGGGGTCAGATACATCACATGATCACACTGACAGAACCACAGGCACATAGACACAGGCAACAGAGCATGCACAATGTCGGCACTAGTACAGTGTATATCCACCTTTCGCAGCAATGCAGGCTGCTATTCTCCCATGGAGACGATCGTAGAGATGCTGGATGTAGTCCTGTGGAACGGCTTGCCATGCCATTTCCACCTGGCGCCTCAGTTGGACCAGCGTTCGTGCTGGACGTGCAGACCGCGTGAGACGACGCTTCATCCAGTCCCAAACATGCTGAATGGGGGACAGATCCGGAGATCTTGCTGGCCAGGGTAGTTGACTTACACCTTCTAGAGCACGTTGGGTGGCACGGGATACATGCGGACGTGCATTGTCCTGTTGGAACAGCAAGTTCCCTTGCCGGTCTAGGAATGGTAGAACGATGGGTTCGATGACGGTTTGGATGTATCGTGCACTATTCAGTGTCCCCTCGACGATCACCAGTGGTGTACGGCCAGTGTAGGAGATCGCTCCCCACACCATGATGCCGGGTGTTGGCCCTGTGTGCCTCGGTCGTATGCAGTCCTGATTGTGGCGCTCACCTGCACGGCGCCAAACACGCATACGACCATCATTGGCACCAAGGCAGAAGCGACTCTCATCGCTGAAGACGACACGTCTCCATTCGTCCCTCCATTCATGCCTGTCGCGACACCACTGGAGGCGGGCTGCACGATGTTGGGGCGTGAGCGGAAGACGGCCTAACGGTGTGCGGGACCGTAGCCCAGCTTCATGGAGACGGTTGCGAATGGTTCTCGCCGATACCCCAGGAGCAACAGTGTCCCTAATTTGCTGGGAAGTGGCGGTGCGGTCCCCTACGGCACTGCGTAGGATCCTACGGTCTTGGCGTGCATCCGTGCGTCGCTGCGGTCCGGTCTCAGGTCGACGGGCACGTGCACCTTCCGCCGACCACTGGCGACAACATCGATGTACTGTGGAGACCTCACGCCCCACGTGTTGAGCAATTCGGCGGTACGTCCACCCGGCCTCCCGCATGCCCACTATACGCCCTCGCTCAAAGTCCGTCAACTGCACATACGGTTCACGTCCACGCTGTCGCGGCAGTGTTAAAGACTGCGATGGAGCTCCGTATGCCACGGCAAACTGGCTGACACTGACGGCGGCGGTGCACAAATGCTGCTCAGCTAGCGCCATTCGACGGCCAACACCGCGGTTCCTGGTGTGTCCGCTGTGCCGTGCGAGTGATCATTGCTTGTACAGCCCTCTCGCAGTGTCCGGAGCAAGTATGGTGGGTCTGACACACCGGTGTCAATGTGTTCTTTTTTCCATTTCCAGGAGTGTATAATTTGCTCCTGTGTATGTGTACGCGATATGCAGGTCTTGGAGTCACTCATGTCCATCTAGAAAGTATTTACGGAGGTTAACGAAGGCGATTTTGGCCTGATGTACTCGACGATGCTCTTTAGCTACACTGTTTAAAGGATCGTCCTAATAAATACCAAATTAAGACAAGCCTGAAGATGCCCAAATAAGGTGAAACGCGTAGTTGATAAATAAAAAAACTAAAATTGCGACAAAAACTGTTTTCAACTAATACTAATACTAACACACAATCTGAATGTTCCCTCCAGCTTAGTCTGCAGCTCGTGGTCGTGCGGTAGCGTTCTTGCTTCCCACGCCTGGGTTCCCGGGTTCGATTCCCGGCGGAGTCAGGGATTTTCTCTGCCTCGTGATGACTGGGTGTTGTGTGCTGTTCTTAGGTTAGTTAGGTTTAAGTAGTTCTACGTTCTAGGGGACTGATGACCATAGATGTTAAGTCCCATAGTGCTCAGAGCCATTTTTTTTTCCCCTCCAGCTCTCCATGAATCAACAAGGTCTGAAACCATTGCTCAGTCGTAACATCGTGGCTCTCAACAACTTCTGAATCTCTTCACTCTTTTGTCCGATCTCGCGTCGTCTTGCCAAACTCCGTATGCCGTTGAGCAGAAGTCATGAACTGCTGCTAAATGTTGCTGGCGGGCGTACACAGCGACAATTATTGAACCGTATGAAATGACATCGTCATAGCTTCTGAACGGTTTGCGTTAGGACGTTGCAACTGCACAGCTGGCCGCAGGATATGATGGTAATTAGTATGCGCTTTATGGTTTCGATTAGCGGTGAAATTCACTTTCGGTTGGATGGGTTCGTCAATAATTGGCGCATTAGGTGGACTGAGAACCCGCATTTCCGAGAAAAAAAAGGTCTCTTCACGCTCAACGGGTGACAATGTGGTGTGCAATGTTCAGTCACGCAATAACCGGTGCGGTACTCCTTGAAGCCACAGTGACTACCGGACGATACGCGAAGGTTCGGATAATGGGTATGAAATCATCTTCTGAAACCTTCGCGTATCGTTGGATATTGGGTATGAAATCATCTTGTAAAAGTGACCTGATTTCGACAAGGTGTGGTTCATGCAAGACGGAGCTCGATCCCATCCAAGCAGGAGAGTGTTTGATGACCTGGAGGAGCACTTTGGAGACAGCATTCTGTCTCTGGGGTACACAGAGGCTATTGGCATGGGCCTAGATTGGCCGCCATATTCTCCGGATCCGAACACATGCGACTCCTTTTTGTGTGGCTATATTAAAGACAAGGTGTACAGCAATAACCCCAAAACCATTGCTGAGCTGAAAAAAGGCCACTCAGGAGGTCATCGACAGCATCGATGTTCCGACACGTCAGTGGGTCCTGCAGAATTTCGCTATTCGTCTGCGCCACATCACAGCCAATAATGACAGGCATATAGAACATGTCATAACCTAAATACAAATATCTGTAGTGACGTTTACATCTTGAATAAAGTGTGTGCACTGCGTAGTCTGTAACTAATTTATGTTTTCTTTAACGCTCTTTAATAACTGTCATCTCGTATGTGAGCTGCCGAGGACACGATGTCTGCTGTCGATGAAATCTGGTGCATTATACTCCTGGAGAACAAAACGTCTCTACAGCGGCAACAAGAGAAGACGCTTGTATAGCAGCCGCAGGTAAATAAGTTTTCACTACGTCCTCCAAACCAACTCTCCTTTGAAACTTCCTGGCAGATTAAAACTGTGTGCCGGACCGAGACAGGCGGAATTAAAGCTGTGAGGACTGGTCGTGAGTCGTGCTTGGGTAGCTCGGATGGTAGAGCACTTGCGCGAGAGAGGCAAAGGTCCAGAGTCCGAGTCTCGGTCCGTCACACACTTTTAATCTGCCAGGAAGTTTCATATCAGCGCACACTCCGCTGCAGAGTGAAAATATTCAGGAAACTCTCCCTTCTCTCTGTGTGCGCATTTCGGAGCGCCAATCAGACACTCTGCCAAAGCAAGATCGTAAATAAATCAACAGTTCATAAGTTTACAACGTTAACTAATGGAAGAAGTCAGTTCTGATCAAGTCTTCCTGACGTCCCCATTCTGCTATCGAAATCTGGCTGTCACCATCCCCCTCGCTCCATGTTCTGGATTATCTGAAAGCCACCTCTCAGTCCCTCCCCTTTGCTTAATTTTTATGTTAGACAGTAAAGAGTATCTTTCTGAATTTGTGACACACTGGTTAGACTGTTCCATGTAAACGTCTGGGCCTCGTCAACGTGGTCGGCACCACACATCACTTTCTTCTCGGAAAGCAAACAGACTTCTTTTTGTGAAACAGTTATACCTCGCTGCGCCGGCCCACAAAGCCTAATCGAGTCGTCCAAACGGAAATGGTCTCCCGCCACATAACCCAATCTACTGGGAAAGCAGCAGACCGCACCCAGCGCAAACTACAGCTCGCTTGACTGCTTGCGGACTCACCACAGGCGGCACGCAAAACACGGAAAATACGGTCGCTGGCAGCTTATATACGTGGCCTCACCAGCCCTTGCGGTTCCTGGCCTTGACCTACGAGAGAGGTCGCTCTTAAGTGCAGAACGGGATTCTGCTCTGCTGAGGAGACCAAGATCCCCATGTGGTGTGACACTCCAGGATTCTCCAGTCACGAAAGATCTAAGCTGGCTATAATTTCGCGCCTTACTAGCCCTCATCCACTTACTTTGCACTGAATTACAATCGCAATTAGGTATCATTTGATAGGTTGAACGTCGTATATACACTACTGGCCATTAAAATTGCTGCACCAAGAACAAATGCAGATGATAAACCGGTATTCATTAGACAAATATATTATACTAGAACTGACATGTGATTACATTTTCACGCAATTTAGGTGCATAGATCCTGAGAAATCAGTACCCAGATCAACCACCTCTGGCCGTAATAATGACCTTGATACGTCTGGGCATTGAGTCAAACAGAGCTTGGATGGCGTGTACAGGTACAGCTGCGCACGCAGCTTCAACAAGATACCATAGTTCATCAAGAGTAGTGACTGGCGTGGTGTGAGGAGCCAGTTGCTCGGCCACCATTGAACAGACGTTTTCAGTTGGAGAGAGATCTGGAGAATGTGCTGGCCAGGGCAGCAGTCGAACATTTTCTGTATCCAGAAAGGCCCGTACACGACCTGCAACATGCGGTCGTGCATTAACGTGTTGAAATGTAGGGTTTCGCAGGGATCGAATGAAGGGTAGAGTCACGGGTCGTAACACATCTGAAATGTAACGTCCACTGTTCAAAGTGCCGTCAGTCCGAACAAGATGACCGACATGTGTAACCAATGGCACCCCATACCATCACGCCGGGTGATACGCCAGTACGGCGATGACGAATACGTGCTTCCAATGTGCGTTCACCGCGATGTCTCCAAATGCGGATGCGATGCTGTAAACAGAACCTGGATTCACCCGAAAAAAAATGACGTTTTGCCATTCGTGCACCCACGTTCGTCGTTGAGTTCACCATCGCAGGCGCTCCTGACTTTGATGCAGCGTCAAGGGTAAGCTGATGGTCCATGCAAACGTCGTCGAACTGTTCGTGCAGATGGTTGTTGTCTTGCAAACGTCCCCATGTGTTGACTCAGGGATCGAGATGTGACTGCACGATCCGTTACAGCCATGCGGATAAGATGCCTGTCATCTCGACTGCTAGTGTTACGAGGCCGTTGGGATCCAGCACAGCGTTCCGTATTACCCTCCTGAACGCACCGATTCCATATTCTGCTAACAGTCATTGGATCTCGACCAACGCGAGCAGCAATGTCGCGATACGATAAACCGCAATCCCCGTAGGCCATAAGTCGACCTTTATCAAAGTCGGAATCGTGATGGTACGCATTTCTGCTGCTTACACGAGGCATCACAACAACGTTTCACCAGGCAACGCCGGTCAACTGCTGGTTGAGAAATCGGTTGGGAAATTTCCTCATGTCAGCACGTTGTAGGTGTCGCCACTGGCGCTAACCCTGTGTGAATGCCCTGAAAAGCTAATCATTTGCATGTCACAGCATGTTCTTCCTGTCGGTTAAATTTTGCGTCTGCAGCAGGTCATCTTCATGGTGTAGCAATTTTAATGATCAGTAGTGCATGAATATTTAAAGCAAACTTACACTGTCACGTACTCCTTGTAAATAATTGTCAACATTTATTGCATGAAAGGTGACGGAGTGCCTTTATTATCAGAACGGCGTAATGAATGATTGCCTTTAGTAGTAGAGGTTAGAACGCCAGTGGAGATGAAACGGCAGGCAGAATTCAAGCTCTGGGTGGAAGGCCTGCATAGGCGTTGGCCCCTCTTAAACACAGGAAGTAGCTAGACGGATGTCGTGGCACCTGAGCTCTGGAGCACAATAGGGCTTTGCTGTACCTATGATCTAGCTAGAACCATCAAACCATGTGAAAGATTGTTGCTTTTGGATAACGACTATGTCAAACACGGTAGTCCCAAGAAGAAAAGTTTTCCACTGACCATGTGACCAGTGCCTCACTGAGATTGACTGCCGGTTCCTGTCCCACCTGACCGTGACAGCAACAAGGGTGGTTGTGAAACTAGTGCTGCCCTATCAAATACAAAATCATTGTCTTGGAAAGATCGCGATTTTGTGCGTAACGAAGAGCGTCGCAGAGATTCACAGAATAACACAGTGTGAACTTAATGACGTAGTGAGAGACGAGGAATTGCCGAAAGGTAAAGCTTCAAGACTACAGCGGTGGAATTATCTTGATAAGACGATAAATTTGACTTCGTTCCGTAATCGCCATACACCATTCCTTCCATTTTTCCAAGTGAAAAGAACTAGGTGTTTTGCAGTAGGACTAATTGTAGCTATGGGCCTTCACTATAAAAGTGATCAGTGGAGGTTGTTCATCAGTTCCTCCAAAGCAAGTCTCAAGTGTGTGCTACTGCATGATATCAACGTGTCACCATTAATTCCGATTGGTTCTGCACCTTACATGAAAGAAGCATATGATAACATGAAACAACTGTTACTGCGATCGAACTATGGAACGTTTAAATAGCATATTTTCGGGGATCTGGAAGTCATAGGCATATTACTTGCTCTACAACACGGCTGCAGCAAATTCTGTTGCTTACTGTTCCTCTGGTGTAACGGCACCAAAGCACTTCGTTATACGAGGGTTGGAACTTAAATAGTGGCAACTATTTATTCACAACCGATAGAAAAGAGTTACATGTTTGCACCCGCTACTGTCCTTCAGAGTAGTCACCAGCGTTGTGTAGAACCCGTTGCCAGCGATGTGGAAGGCGTAGTATACCGTTAGCAGAGCTTGCTCTGCTGATGGTGCGAATTGAGCTGTCTAAAGTTATGGTGATTCTCGTGTACGACTGTGATGGTGTTATCATAAGGCATTACGTTCCTCCACGACAGACCGTCAGTGCACAGTATTACTGTTCGCTTTTGGAGCACCACCTGCAACCATCTTTGCGAAAGGAGCGGCTACAATTTCTGCGCAACCCACCCATCGTTTTGCACGACAATGCGCGGGCCAATACAGCACAAGCTGTGGCTGCTCGGTCGATGGGACTGGGAAGTACTGTACTATCCACCATACTCCCCGGACTTAAGTCCTTGTGACTTTGATTTGATTCCGAAGATGAAGGAATCACTTCATGTCATTGGCTTCAGAACTGTTCCAGAGATTCGACTGGCAGTAGACCGCTCCATTTGCTCCATCGACAGAACAGGCTCTACTAACGGTATACTACGACTTGCACATCGCTGGCAACGGGTTCTACACAACGCTGGTGACTACTCTGAAGGGCCAGCCGCGGTGGCCGTGCGGTTAGGGCGCTTCAGTCCGAAACCGCGTGACTGCTACGGTCGCAGGTTCGAATCCTGCCTCGGGCATGGATGTGTGTGATGTCCTTAGGTTGGTTAGGTTTAAGTAGTTCTAAGTTCTAGGGGACTGATGACCTCAGATGTTAAGTCCCATAGGGCTCAGAGCCATTTGAACCATTTTTTTTACTCTGAAGGACAGTAACGGGTGCAAGCATGTAACTCTTATTATCGGTTATGAATAACTAGTTACCACTATTTAAGATCCAAGCCTCGTAAAAAGAAGGATTAACCTAAGCGTCAATCACTTGAACTACACTATAGCGCCAAAGAGGCTCGTACAGGCATGCGTATTCAAATACAGTGATATGTAGAGAGGCAGAAATCGACGCTACGGTCGGAAACGCCTATATAAGACAGTAAGTATCTGGTGCCGTTCTTAGATTGGTTACTGCTACTACAGCCCGCATCTCGTGGTCGTGCGGTAGCGTTCTCGCTTCTCACGCCCGGGTTCCCGGGTTCGATTCCCGGCGGGATCAGGGATTTTCTCTGCCTCGTGATGGCTGGGTGTTGTGTGCTGTCCTTAGGTTAGTTAGGTTTAATTAGTTCTAAGTTCTAGGCGACTGATGACCTCAGCAGTTGAGTCGCATAGTGCTCAGAGCCATTTGAACCAACTGCTACTACAACGGCAAGTTATCACGACTTAAGTGAGTTTGAACGTGGTGTTATAGTCGGCGCACGAGCGATGGAACACAGCATCCCCAAGGTAGAGGTGAAGTGGGGATTTTCCCGTCAAACCATTTCACGAGTGTACCGAGAATATCAGGAATCCGATAAAACATCAAATCTCCAACATCGCTGCGGCCGGAAAAAGACCCTGCAAGAACGGGACGAACGACAACTGAAGAGAAGTGCAACACTTGTGCAAACTGTGCAGATTTCAATGCTGTGACATCAACAAGTGTCAACGTGTGAACCATTCAACGAAACATCATCGATATGGGCTTTGGGAGCTGAAGGCCCACTCGTGTAGCCTTGATGGCTGCACGACACAGAGCTTTACGCTTCAGCCTGGGCCCGTCAACACCGACATTGGACTGTTGATGACTGGAAACATGTTGCCTGGTGTGATGAGTCTCGCTTCAGATTGTATCGAGCGGATGGACGAGTACGCGTATGGAGACAACCTCATGAATTCATGGATCTGGCATGTCAGCAGGGAATTGTTCAAGTTGATGGAGGCTCTATAATGGTGTGGGGTGTGTGAGATTGGAGTGATATAGGGCCCCTGATATCTTCTTGCTCCAAAACTTCTACAGTCCTACAGTGGACTGGTGTACAATATTTCCTTAATGTTACGTTTCTTAGATTCCCACTTGCCCTTTTTTGCTGAGAACTGTGGTGCTGAAACCGACAAGCTTGGAGAACGCTGTCACCAGCAAATTTTGGACGTGGAAATAAATTACCAGGGATAGTGGAGTGAATCAGTGTCAGCTGATTATAGCCGGACAGTAATCAGGGAATCACCAGGCACAGTGGTTCAATGGCTCTGAGTACTATGGGACTTAACTTCTAAGGTCATCAGTCCCCTAGAACTTAGAACTACCTAAACCTAACTAGGCTGTAGCGCCTAGAACCGCTCGGCCACTCCGGCCGGCGCCAGGCACAGTGGTTTGCGCCTTCGATGACGTTCCTCAGAGGGATAACACGAAGGTAAATACATGCAAAAGCGTATACAGGCAACAACGTAAAGTGATCGTAACTTTAAAGCGAAAGCTAACCTTTCATTTTCATTAACATTTTCGTTATCAGCACACCCGAAAAGATAAGATTAGCTCTTTTAACCCCAGTTACAAGAAAAAGGAAAATTTTCTTGGCTAGTGTTATATAGAGCGTTAATTTTAAGTTGACAAAGCAGAATAACTCGACAAATAAGCTTCAGATGAAAAAATGTGTACAATCCAAAGTAGATTATTTTCGAGAGGGACATCTGCTGGCGCTAAAGTTATCCCGCCACCCCAGCCCCATGGGGATGGGGCAGGAGGCAACTTTAAAATTTCAAACCGGAGCCCCCATTTTTTATTACAGAATCAGATTCTACGTAAAAACTACGTACATTTTGTTGTAAACATTTGTTTTGATTCTTGGTAGTTGGCGCTGTAATTCAAGAAAGTCTATGTTCTCATTTTTACTTGAAAAATGGTTACGGATAAATAAAAAATGAATTCACTCGTTAGTAAGTAGGATGTTTGGTTAGTTAGTTAGCTAGTGAGATGATTTGTTTCATAATTAATAGTCGTCTGGCCTCATGACCACGAAACAAACAAAACTTATTAGAATCAGCGGAAAAAATTAATACAGTATTTGGGTCAACATTTGTAAAACTCTAATTCCTCTGTCTCTGAGACCCCACCCTATGGGGAGAGAGGGAGAGTTTTAGTTTTAGTGAATCAAAATTTACGAAGTAAATAAGTATTTTTTATTTTTTAAGTTTTGTTTGTTTCGTGGTCATGAGGACCGACAACTATTAATCATCAAACAAATCATCTGACTAACTAACTTACTAACCAACCAACCTACTTACTAACGAGTGAGTTCATTTTTTATTTATCCGTAACCATTTTCCACGCAAAAATGAGAACATGGATTTTCTTGAATTGCAGCGCCAACCACCAAGAATCAAAACAAATGTTTAAGACAAAATGTACGTAGCTTTTTATGTATAATCTGATTCTGCATTGGGGGTCCACATTGGAAATTTTAAAGTTGCCTCCCGCCCACCCCCAGGGGGATGGGGTGGCGGGCTAATTTCAGCACCAGCAGATGTCCTCCTCGAAAATAACCAACTTTGAATTCTACACATTTTTTCGTGTGAAGCTTATTTTTCGAGTTATTCTGGTTTGTCCATTTAAAATTTAGACCCTGTATACTGGTCTCTTAAACTGACATACGGCCGGGAGAGCGTTTTGCTGACCACATGCCCGTCCATATCCGCCTCGACTGATACCTGTGGGCCGAGGATGAAACGCTGGCCTCTCGGTACTGTTGGGCCTTCACGGCTTGTTCGGATGAGTTAATTTTTGGTGTTAGACGCAAAACAAACATAGAGAAATTTTCGCCTTCCAGTTCCTCTCTAACAAATTATTTGCGGTTCTTTTCGTGCCAGTGCTCCCGGTAAACCTATCACTTACTACGTCCTTTATTTACGCTCCGCCTGCTGGTGGTGTGACTAGCGGCGATCAGAGGCCGCGAGCATTCCCCACCAGAAGCGGGCCAAGGCGCCGCGAGGAGCGTACGTGCGCCCAGACACGTCCTCCACAGCTGCAGGGACCGCTTGTGCGCCCACACCGCCACCTCAGTACTCTACTCACAACTCACATGCGTCACGCATCGCAAAAGACGTGTCGAAATAGGACAATGGGACGCACCCACGCTCTGCCAACACCCGAAAAGTACACTATTGGCCATTAAAATTGCTGCACCACGAGGATGACGTGCTACAGACGCGAAATTTAACCGACAGGAAGGAGATGCTGTGATACGCAAATTATTAGCTTTTCAGAGCATTCACACAAGGTTGGCACCGGTGTCTATCGCGATTGCGGTTTATCGTATCGCGACATTGTTGCTCGCATTGGTCGAGATCCAACGACTGTTAGCAGAATGTGGAATCGGTGGATTCAGGAGGGTAATACAGAACGCCGGGCTGGATCCCAACGGCCTCGTATCACTAGCAGTCGAGATGGCGGGCATCTTATCCGCATGGCAGTAACGGATCTTGTAGCCACGTCTCGATCCCTGAGTGAACAGATGGGGACGTTTGCAAGACAACAACCATCTCCACGAACAGTTCGACGACGTTTGTAGCAGCATGGACTATCAACTCGGAGACCATGGCTGCGGTTACCCTTGACGCTGCATCACAGACATAAGTGCCTGCGATGGTGTACTCAACGACAAACCTGGGTGCACGAATGGCAAAACGTCATGTTTTCGGACGAATCTAGTTGCTGTTTACAGCATCGTGATGATCGCATCCGTGTTTGGCGACATCGCGGTGAACGCACATTGGAAGCGTGAATGCGTCATCGCCGTACTGGCGTATCACCCGGCGTGATGGTATGGGGTGCCATTGGTTACACGTCTCGGCCACCTCTTGTTCGCATTGATGGCACTTTGACCAGTGGACGTTACATTTCAGATGTGTTACGACACTTGGCTCTACCCTTCATTCGATCCTTGCGAAACCCTACATTTCAGCAGGATAATGCACGACCGCATGTTGCAAGTCCTGTACGGGTCTTTTTGGATACAGAAAATGTTTGACTGCTGCCCTGGCCAGCACATTCTCCAGATCTCTCCCCAATTGAAAACGTCTGGTCAATGGTGACCGAGCAACTCTCTCGTCAGAATACGCCAGTCACTACTCTCGATGAACTGTGGTATCGTGTTGAAGCTGCATGGGCAGCTTTACCTGTACACGCCATCCTAGCTCTGTTTGACTCAATTCCCTGGCCTATCAAGGCCGTTATTATGGCCAGAGGTGGTTGTTCTGTGTACTGATTTCTCAGGATCTATGCAGCCAAATTTCGTGAAAATGTAATGACATGTCATTTCTAGTACGATATATCTGTCCAATGAATACCCGTTTATCATCTGCATTTCTTCTTGGTGTATCAATTTTAGTGGCCAGTAGTGTAATACACTTGCACTCAGTCTCTCTGTAAAGACAGAAGCAAGATATACGCACCACTTAGATACGCACCCCGCAAGCCGCCGAATGGTGCATGGCGGGCAGTGCCTCGTACTTCTGCCAATGATTTCCTTTCCTACTAAGAAGTGGAGCGTGGGAGGAGGAGGAGATTAGACTTTAACGTCCCATCACAACGAGGTCATTAGAGACGGAGCAGAAGTTCGGATTGGGGAAGGATAGGGAAGAAAATCGGCCGTGCTCTTTCAAAGGAACCATACCAGCAGCTCAATCAAGCGATATGGCTAAATCACGGAAAATCTGAATCAGGATGGCCGGACGCGGGTTTGAACCGTTGGCGGATGCGAGTCTAGTGAGCTAACCACTGCATCATCTCGATCGGTGGGAGGGAGGAAAAGCTGGCATCTGTAGGGGGATCGGGGCAGCTTGGTTCAAAATGATTCAAATGGCTCTGAGCACTATGGGACTTAACTTCTGAGGTCTTCAGTCCCCTAGAACTTAGAACTAACTAAGGACTCGGTGCCCCACTGCAAACTCCTAACTAAGGTACGAGCATATGGGATTGGTTTCCAAGTATGTGAGTGGCTCGAAGACTTCTTAAGTAATAGAACCCAGTACGTTGTCCTCGATGGTGAGTGTTCATCGGAGTTGAGATATCATCTGGAGTGCCCCAGGGTAGTGTGCTAGGTGCGCTGTTGTTTTCTATCTACATAGATGACCTTTTGGATAGGGTGTATAGCAATGTGCGGCTGTTTGCTCACGATGCTGTGGTGTACGGGAAGGTGTCGTCGTTGAGTGACTGTAGGAGGATATAAGATGACTTGGACAGGATTTGTGATTGGTGTAAAGAATGGCAGGTAACTCTAAATATAGATAAACGTAAATTAATGCAGATGAATAGGAAAAAGAATCCTGTAATGTTTGAATACTCCATTAGTAGTGTAGCGCTTGACACAGTCACGTCGATTAAATATTTGGGCGTAACATTGCAGAGCGATATGAAGTGGGACAAGCATGTAATGGCAGTTGTGGGGAAGGCGGATAGTCGTCTTCGGTTCATTGGTAGAATTTTGGGAAGATGTGGTTCATCTGTAAAGGAGACCTCTTATAAGACACTAATACGACCTATTCTTGAGTACTGCTTGAGCGTTTGGGATCCCTATCAGGTCGGATTGAGGGAGGACATAGAAGCAATTCAGAGGCGGGCTGCTAAATTTGTTACTGGTAGGTTTGATCATCATGCGAGTGTTACGGAAATGCTTCAGGAACTCTGGTGGGAGTCTCTAGAGGAAAGGAGGCGTTCTTTTCGTGAATCGCTACTGACGAAATTTAGAGAACCAGCATTTGAGGCTGACCGCAGTACAATTTTACTGCCGCCAACTTACATTTCGCGGAAAGACCACAAAGATAAGAGAGATTAGGGCTCGTACAGAGGCATATAGGCAGTCATTTTTCCCTCGTTCTGTTTGGGAGTGGAACAGGGAGAGAAGATGCTATGTGGTACGAGGTACCCTCCGCCACGCACCGTATGGTGGATTGCGGAGTATGTATGTAGATGCAGATGTAGATCACACACATCCATGCCCGAGGCAGGATTCGAACCAGCGACCGTAGCGGCCGCGCGGTTCCAGACTGTAGCGCCCAGAACCGCTCGGCTAATTTCTATAACAATGAGTAAGGTCACCGACGAATTTACAGTTGTCAGCACCTTTAACCCACACTAACACAGACTCAGATTCATTTATTGTACGATGATTCCTAGTCCTGAGAACGAAAGGCATGGTCGACAGGTAATATGATTTTTGTAGACCTCTGCAGTGTGAAATGTCCGATAAACGACGACGTCCCGGCTGTTAAAACTTTCTAGCACTCGAACTTTGTCGACTTTAGGTCCACGTACGAGAACTACGCTGGCTACGGTGACCCATCCTTTACCATGCTGCAGTGTATCATTGTTGCTAAGGGTAAAGTTCAGAACTCCACCACAGAACGCTGATGGACCATGCAGGACGATTTGTACACCTACATAGTTCTCGGTATTAACAGAAATATTTTAAATTATTAAGCGTGGCCCTAAATTCAGCAACTGTATGACAATAATCTAGCAGATGTTGAAAAACTCAGCCAACCAGCTGTAAACAAAAGTTTACTGCAATCTTCACAAAGGTTTCGATAACTTTGAAATTACCTTTCTCAAAAGGTCTAATGGATCCTAGAAATTACATTAGTAGCTGCAAAAATATATTTGAAACACAACAAAGACGTAACAACTGTAGACAAGTAAACAGTAAGGGCCGCGCGGGATTAGCCGAGCAATCTAAGGTGCTGCAGTCATGGACTGTGCGGCTGGTCCCGGAGGAGGTTCGAGTCCTCCCTCGGCCATGAGTGTGAGTGTGTGTGTTCTTAGGATAGTTTAGGTTAAGTAGTGTGTAAGCTTAGGGTCTGATGACCATAGCAGTTAAGTCCCATAAGATTTCAAACACATTTTTGCCGGCCGGAGCGGCCGAGCGGTTCTAGGCGCTACACTCTGGAGCGACGCGGCCGCTACGGTCGCAGGTTCGAATCCTGCCTCGGGTATGGATGTGTGTGATGTCCTTAGGTTAGTTAGGTTTAAATAGTTTTAAGTCTAGGGGACTGATGACCTCAGAAGTTAAGTCCCATAGTGCTCAGAGCCATTTGAACCAAACTGTAAGGCAGGTGTACTGACTTGTTGCCACCAGCAGATAAACTGTACTGAATAAAGTCACACTTCAGACAGTTACACAACCCAGATCCACCAAAATAAGAATTTCATTTCGATGACGTAATCCGCACTCAACTAGACTCAACGCCACCAACAATAGAGAAAATCAGAGAAATCATAAACCAACTTACAAATAACGAAGCAGCAGGAAAATACAATACAGTTTCTGTATTGTGGAAATCATTATTTTATGTCTAACTGAAATCATTAATGAAATACGGACAACAAAGGGCTTATCATCAGAATGGATATCGGCAATAATACGTCCACTTCTTAAACAAGGAAAGAAAACTGGACCTGAGTATGATGGAGGGCTCTCCCTCTGCCCAGTGACGTATAAGATCTTGTTCAGGCACTTTTAAAGAGGGCTGAAGGAATACCCGATACACAACAGGGAAAGTTTCAAGCTGAATGTAGAAAGAGGTCTGTTGCAGAGCAAATACTAAATCTAAAAAAACGTAATAATAATGAGGAAAATCAGAAACTTGAAACACATGTAACCTTGTTGACTTCATAAAGGCATACGACTCAGTTCATCGAAATGCACTAATCAACATTCGACTGAACCGTAAAACAACAGGAAAAAAAATTGAGGAACAAACACAACATCGAAAGAAAATTTGTGGTGGAACTGACAAAACCTACTGAAATAAAATCAAGTGTAAGACAGGGAGATGTTTATCGCCTCTAATTTTGAGCTGCACATTAGATAAAGTAGTGAGAGAGTGGAGGATATTCATCAATACTAAGGGTGTTCATCTTGGAAGAAACCCAAATAAAGTCACCATAGATTGTCAAGATTTTGCAGAGGAGTTGACGTTACTTAACGACTCACTGCATAGCCTCAAAGAAGAAATCATAGAGCTACACAACCACAAAATAGAACTAAAAATATCTCTCGGAAAAACGTATTCCATGGAAAATACACTCCTGGAAATGGAAAAAAGAACACATTGACACCGGTGTGTCAGACCCACCATACTTGCTCCGGACACTGCGAGAGGGCTGTACAAGCAATGATCACACGCACGGCACAGCGGACACACCAGGAACCGCGGTGTTGGCCGTCGAATGGCGCTAGCTGCGCAGCATTTGTGCACCGCCGCCGTCAGTGTCAGCCAGTTTGCCGTGGCATACGGAGCTCCATCGAAGTCTTTAACACTGGTAGCATGCCGCGACAGCGTGGACGTGAACCGTATGTGCAGTTGACGGACTTTGAGCGAGGGCGTATAGTGGGCATGCGGGAGGCCGGGTGGACGTACCGCCGAATTGCTCAACACGTGGGGCGTGAGGTCTCCACAGTACATCGATGTTGTCGCCAGTGGTCGGCGGAAGGTGCACGTGCCCGTCGACCTGGGATCGGACCGCAGCGACGCACGGATGCACGCCAAGACCGTAGGATCCTATGCAGTGCCGTAGGGGACCGCACCGCCACTTCCCAGCAAATTAGGGACACTGTTGCTCCTGGGGTATCGGCGAGGACCATTCGCAACCGTCTCCATGAAGCTGGGCTACGGTCCCGCACACCGTTAGGCCGTCTTCCGCTCACGCCCCAACATCGTGCAGCCCGCCTCCAGTGGTGTCGCGACAGGCGTGAATGGAGGGACGAATGGAGACGTGTCGTCTTCAGCGATGAGAGTCGCTTCTGCCTTGGTGCCAATGATGGTCGTATGCGTGTTTGGCGCCGTGCAGGTGAGCGCCACAATCAGGACTGCATACGACCGAGGCACACAGGGCCAACACCCGGCATCATGGTGTGGGGAGCGATCTCCTACACTGGCCGTACACCACTGGTGATCGTCGAGGGGACACTGAATAGTGCATGGTACATCCAAACCGTCATCGAACCCATCGTTCTACCATTCCTAGACCGGCAAGGGAACTTGCTGTTCCAACAGGACAATGCACGTCCGCATGTATCCCGTGCCACCCAACGTGCTCTAGAAAGTGTAAGCCAACTACCCTGGCCAGCAAGATCTCCGGATCTGTCCCCCATTGAGCATGTTTGGAACTGGATGAAGCGTCGTCTCACGCGGTCCGCACGTCCAGCACGAACGCTGGTCCAACTGAGGCGCCAGGTGGAAATGGCATGGCAAGCCGTTCCACAGGACTACATCCAGCATCTCTACGATCGTCTCCATGGGAGAATAGCAGCCTGCATTGCTGCGAAAGGTGGATATACACTGTACTAGTGCCGACATTGTGCATGCTCTGTTGCCTGTGTCTATGTGCCTGTGGTTCTGTCAGTGTGATCATGTGATGTATCTGACCCCAGGAATGTGTCAATAAAGTTTCCCCTTCCTGGGACAATGAATTCACGGTGTTCTTATTTCAATTTCCAGGAGTGTATGAATGATGCCCCCATCCAGAAATATTCAAAATCATAACAACACAACATCTAATACAAACTCTCTCAAATACCAAGGAGCATGAATAACAGCCAATACAAAAGAAAAAATAGCCATAGAAAATAGAGTACATCAAATGGAAAGGGCATTCCATATGACAAAATAAATATACAACAAAAAACTTTTTTATGGAACACCAAACTAAGACGCCATCAGACAGTGATAAGCCTGAAGCACTGTATGCAGCAGAAACACTTACACTAAGATCTGGGGATGTTGAGAAACTGGAGGAAGTTGAAAAAAGAATTATAAGAAAAATACTGGGCTTTAGAAGTAATAATAATGTTTAATACAAAGAGCTTTATCTGAAAATGGAAAAGCTAACTGATATAATGAGGAAAACAAGACTACAGTTTTATGGGCCTAATGGATGGTAACAGACTAAGCAAGCAGATCTTCAATATACTAAACAGCTGCAAATCCAGACCCACGTGGTTCACTGAAATTGAGAAAGATATTAAAAACACAGGAATTAGAATCGACATAATAGAATACTTTTTAGAGATGCAACACGAAAGACAGTATTTCAGGAAGTAAAGATGTCTGGAAAACGAAGAAAGTTGATTCACAGAGAAAAGTTAAGGCACTCATGAAGGATGAAGGAAGCCTGAGAGCAACGAAAACCAAACAATAAGAAGCAAGACGATATTCGAATAACTAAATAAATAAAATCAAACGACTCTTGGGGACGACACGGCGGTCGGATCGTCCCGATGGGCCACTTGTGGCCTGAAGACGGAGTGCTAAACCACTCTTGTCATAAGACACTTTCATCTTAAGAACGAAAAATTCAGAAGCCATAGCATAATACTATGGCAACATAGAGTTTCAGGTTTGAAGATAAAATGGCAATGTAGTAGCCGATTGATATCTGGCTCGTGTCGAAGTAAAAGTTGAAATTTATACAAAAAATACAATAATGGCATCTGAACTATAACTATGTGCGTATGGCAAATAACAAAAGTGAACGTAAAGAGGTAAAAAGCTGGCAATCACATTTGTTGGAAGAACTTGAAATAATCAGTCATTTATCTAAAAAAAAAAAAGACGGTAACAACGATTAGATGCAGGTGGCAAGCAAGAACTTCCTCGACAGCTTTAAGCCGCTGCTCACGGCCGCTAAGGACGTGTTTACTAATTTCCGACAGCTTCGGTGAGCGTTTTTTTTTAATTTTTTTTTTTTCGGAACAGTTCCTCTGTGCAGTGATTTAATACCGGTTTTAGTCTGTAGGCCAATTTTTACGTGAACATATATATTCTCAGCCACTTCGACACGTTCTTGTAATATTTTTGAGCCTATCGACAATCTGGAATTTGTTGAAAAATTTATAAATTTGTGGTAAGTTCCCATGGGACCAAACTGCTGAGGTCATCGGTCCCTAGACTTACTTAATCTAACTTAAACTAACTTACGCTAAGAACAACACACACACACACACACACACACACACACACACACACACACACACACACACACATCCATGCCCGAGGGAGGACTCCAACCTCCGACGGGGGGAGCCGCGCGAACCGTGGCAAGGCGCCTGAGACCACGCGGCTACCCCGCGCGGCTGGAATTTGTTGGTTACTCTGCCTAAACTACTGCGTAAACTTGTTTAATGCCAAGTTTCTGTGTGTCCATTCTTCTAATTGGACGTTTGAGGGACTTCGGACGTTCACTTACGTACTGAAATGGAACACCTACAGCCGACCCTACGATATTGCTTACTATATTGCTACCAGTTTTGGTGGTTCACTGCACTATCATCAGGCCTTAACTAACGCTGAGGGGGTTAACACCAACCGTACACACGATCTATGAACTGATTTTTCCACACTACATATAACAATGATGTTGTTTCTCCAACCATTAACTAAGCACAAGTTCTCAATTTTTAGCAATAAGGTGATAATAAATTTTAGTTTGTGTTCCCTCTTCTGCCTTTTAACAGGATTTCTTACTTTTAATATCAGTTAATAGCATACACAGTTCATTGAATACTACTTAGTAGGATAGAAGCAGCAAAGGAGGTTAGCAAGAAGCTTTCCGTCGTGGAAGTGAAAAACAGAAAGCATTCTTTCAGTTACAGCCATGGACGCCATAGCAAAGGACGAAGTCGCTAAAGACAAGGAAACAAAATACAACGGAGGGATGCCAGGTCGATCTGAATCAGCAAAGATAATCCTCTAATTGTGCAGTTCAAGTATTTGCGGTACCGTGAACATTGGTCCCCCATCAATAACTCTTCTGCAGTCTTTGCATGAAGACGAGTTTGAAATAAAATTTGAGAAATGGTAAAATCTTCAGCATTTGATGAACTACATTCCTCCTCTTTATCCTGAATTCTACAAAAATGTGTCCCATTCAAAGACAGCAGTTACCATTGGTGTAACAATAGGAAGTGGAGAAAGAACAATACATGGTAAAGAAGGGGACGAAAAACACTGGAAAATGCGCACCACAATGATAGAGCATCACGTGTGTTGCTCAGGAAACACATTGTTCAAGAAATACCACAGAAACACGTGATTTAGATAGATTCTGCACCACTGAATGTGAGGGGATTACAGAAGGTGACTATGAATTGTCGGAACCACAACAATATATTTTCGTTTTGGTATGTTAATTTTATTTGCTATTTCTTATTGTTTTTCACGTTGTTACGTCAATTTCGCTTCAGTTATTTACATATCCTTATTTTATAATGAACATGTATTGTACTATGTACAGGTTGACAATTATTGAACTATACGAAAAAAAAACGTAAATCAGTTACAAACTACGGCGTGCACACACCTTATTCAACATGTAAACGTCGCTACAGGTATTCGGATTTAGGTTACGACATGTTCGATATGCTTGCAATCATTGGCGCTGACGAATAGCGAAATTCTGCACGAGCCGATGAAGCGTAGGAACATCGATGCTGTCGATGCGATGACCTCCCGAATGGCTGTTTTCAGCTCAACAGTGGTTTTGGGGTTGTTGTTGTTGTGGTCTTCAGTCCTGAGACTGGTTTGATGCAGCTCTCCATGCTACTCTATCCTGTGCAAGCGTCTTCATCTCCCAGTACCTACTGCAGCCTACATCCTTTTGAATCTGCTGAGTGTATTCATCTCTTGGTCTCCCTCAAAGATTTTTACCCTCCACGCTGCCCTCCAGTACTAAATTGGTGATCCCTTGATGCCTCACAACATGTCCTACCAACCGATCCCTTCTTCTAGTCAAGTTGTGCCACAAACTCCTCTTCTCCCCAATTCTATTCAATACCTCCTCATAAGTTATGTGATCTACCCATCTAATCTTCAGCATTCTTCTGTAGCATCACATTTCGAAAGCTTCTATTCTCTTCTTGTCCAAGCTATTTATCGTCCATGTTTCACTTCCATACATGGCTACACTCCATACAAATATTTTCAGAAACGACTTCCTGACACTTACATCAATAGTCGATGTTAACAAATTTCTCTTCTTCAGAATGCTTTCCTTGCCATTGCCAGTCTACATTTTATATCCTCTCTACTTCGACCATTATCAGTTATTTTGCTCCCCAAATAGCAAAACTCCTTTACTACTTTAAGTGTCTCATTTCCTAATCTAATTCCCTCAGCATCACCCCACTTAATTCGACTACATTCCATTATCCTCGTTTTGCTTTTGTTGATGTTCGTCTTGTATCCTCCTTTCAAGACACTGTCCATTGCGTTCAACTACTCTTGCAAGTCCTTCGCTGTCTCTGACAGAATTACAATGTCATCGGTGAACCTTAAGATTTTTATTTCTTCTCCATGGATTTTAGTACCTACTCCGAATTTTTCTTTTGTTTCCTTTACTGCTTGCTCAATATACAGATTGAATAGCATCGGGGAGAGGCTACAAACCTGTATCACTCCCTTCCCAACCACTGCTTCCCTTTCATGTCCCTCGACTCTTACAACTGCCATCTGGTTTCTGTACAAATTGTAAATAGCCTTTCGCTCCCTGTATTTGACTCCCACCACCTTCAGAATTTCAAAGAGATTATTCCAGTCAACATTGTCAAAAGCTTTCTCTAAGTCTACACATGCTAGAAACGTAGGTTTGCCTTTCCTTAATCTTTCTTCTAAAATAAGTCGTAGGGTCAGTATTGCCTCACGTGTCCCAACATTTCTACGGAATCCAAACTGATCTTCCCCGAGGTCAGCTTCTACCAGTTTTTCCATTCGTCTGTAAAGAATTCGCGTTAGTATTTTGTAGCTGTGACTTATTAAACTGATAGTTCGCTAATTTTCACATCTATCAACACCTTCTTTCTTAGGAATTGGAATTATTATATTCTTCTTGAAGTCTTGGGGTTATTGCCCCATAAAACGGAATCGCATCAGATCTGGAGAATATGGCGGCCAATCGAGGCCCATGCCAATGGCGTCTGGGTACCCCAGAGCTAGAACGCGGTCCCCAAAGTGCCCCTGCAAGACATCAAACACTTTCCTGCTTCGAAGTGGTCGAGCTCCATCTTGCATGAAACACATCTTGTCGAAATCTGGGTCACTTTGGACTGGACATTGCACACCACACAGTGCCCTCTTGAGGGTGAAGGGATTTCTCTATCGTGAAATGCGCGAACGTTTCTAATTGACGAACCCATCAGATAAAAGTGGGTTCCGTCGCCAAACCAAACCATACAGCGTATATTAATTCCCATCATGCCCCACGGCTAACTGTGCTGTTTCAACGTCCAAAGCAAAACGGAAGTTATGACGATTTTATTTCATATAGTTCAATAATTGTCAGACTGTATATCGAGAGTGATGAACCAATAAATCTTCAAAGTATAGCGCAGTAGTTTTTGCACTTGTTCCTATTTTACTCTATAAAGTTTTTAAGACGCAAGGAGTATAAATATTTTTAATATATTATACAACATTACAATCTTTAGCCATATACAGGGTGTTACAAAAAGGTACGGCAAAACTTTCAGGAAACATTCCTCACACACAAATAAAGAAAAGATGTTATGTGGACTTGTGTCCGGAAACGCATAATTTCCGTGTTAGAGCTCATTTTAGCTTCGTCGGTATGTACTGTACTTCCTCGATTTACCGCCTGTTGCCCCAATTGAAGGAAGGTAATGTTGACTTCGGTGCTCGTGCTGACATGCGACTCATTGCTCTACAGTACTAGCATCAAGCACATCAGTACGTAGCATCAACAGGTTAGTGTTCATCACGAACGTGGTTTTGCAGTCAGTGCAATGTTTACAAATGCAGAGTTTGCAGATGCCCATTTGATGTATGGATTAGCACGGGGCAATAGCCGTGGCGCGGTACGTTAGTATCGAGACAGATTTCCAGAACGAAGGTGTCCCGACGGGAAGACGTTCGAAGCAATTGATCGGCGTCTTAGGGAGCACGGAACATTCCAGCCTATGACTCGCGACTGGGGAAGACCTAGAACGGCGAGGACACCTGCAATGGACGAGGCAATTCCTCGTGCAGTTGACGATAACCCTAATGTCAGCGTCAGAGAAGTTGCTGCTGTACAAGGTAACGTTGACCATGTCACTGTATGGAGAGTACTACGGGAGAACCAGTTGTTTCCGTACCATGTACAGCATGTGCAGGCACTATCAGCAGCTGATTGGCCTCCACGGGTAAACTTCTGCGAATGGTTCATCCAACAATGTGTCAATTCTCATTTCAGTGCAAATGTTCTCTTTACGGATGAGGCTTCATTCCAACGTGATCAAATTGTAAATTTTCACAATCAACATGTGTGGACTGACGAGAATCCGCACGCAATTGTGCAATCACGTCATCAACACAGATTTTCTGTGAACGCTTGGACAGGCATTGTTGGTGATGTCTTGATTGGGCCCCATGTTCTTCCATCTACCAAGTACGACACAACATGTGGTTCATGCACGATGGAGCTCCTGCACATTTCAGTCAGAGTGTTCGTACGCTTCTCAACAACAGATTCGGTGACCGATGGATTGGTAGAGGCGGACCAATTCCATGGCCTCCACGCTCTCCTGACCTCAACTCTCTTGACTTTTATTTATGGAGGCATTTGAAAGCTCTTGTCTACGCAACCCCGGTACCAAATGTAGAGACTCTTCGTGTTCGTATTGTGGACAGCTGTGATACAATACGCCATTCTCCAGGGCTGCATCAGCGCATCAGGAATTCCATGCGACGGAGGGAGGATGCATGTATCCTCGCTAACGGAGACATTTTGAACATTTCCTGTAACAAAGTGTTTGAAGTCACGCTGGTACGTTCTGTTGCTGTGTGTTTTCATTCCATGATTAATGTGATTTGAAGAGAAGTAATAAAATGAGCTCTCACATGGAAATTAAGCGTTTCCGGACACATGTCCACATAACATATTTTCTTTCTTTGTGTGTGAGGAATGTTTCCTGTATGTTTGGCCGTACCTTTTTGTGACACCCTGTATACCACTATACACAGACTAATGCACCATTGGGATAAAATATCTGATGTTTCGATAGCAGGTCACGAAATTTTGTTGACAGCCGTTTAATTTTGATAGTAATTTACTCTGCTTGGTTCAGCAAGCACTTGTACCATTTGTTCTATCAACTACTCAATGCTATCGTCGCCGTGACAGCACGAAGTGGAAGCCACGTCTCAGCTCTATGCCTGCCGTGCTGTGGCCCCATACGGCGCTAGGAGCAAGGCCATTGTTCCCACAGTGGCGGCCGAACCACAAACAAGTGGGAACGGAAGGCTGGCTTAGCCACGCTCGCGCACAGCGGAACGTTCGTATCCGGGTCAGGTTTGTTGTGCCAGCCAGTAGGTTGTTCTCACTCGTCATATAAGATTTATGCTTCTAAATCCGAATCCTATTCTTGCTCGCGTTTATGTTTATTCGCCATGCATTCCGCTTCTCTGTCGTTAAACGCCTTGATTTCGCCATTCTTCCTCATTCTGCATCTACATCAACGTGTATACTCTGCAAATCACATTTGAGTGCCTGGCAGAGGGTTCATCGAACTACCTTCACAATTCTCTATTATTCCAATCTCATATAGCGCGCGGAAGGAATAAACACCTATATCTTTCTGTATGAGCTCTGATTTCCCTTATTTTATCGTGGTGATCGTTCTTCCCTATGTAGGTTGCTGTCAACAAAATATTGTCACATTCGGAGGAGAAAGTTGGTGATTGGAATTTCGTGAGAAGATTCCGTCGCAACGAAAAACGCATTTCTTTTAACGATTTCCAGCCCAAATCCTGTATCATTTCTGTGACACTCTCTCCCATATTTCGCGTTAATAAAAAACTTGCTGCCTTTCTTGGAACTTTTTCGATGTACTACGTCAGTCCTATCTGGTAAGGATCCCACACCGCGCAGCAGTATTCTAAAAGACAAGCGTAGTGCGGGCAGTCTCCTTAGTAGGACAGTTACAATTTCTAAGTGTCCTGCCAATAAAACGCAGTCTTTGGTTAGCCTTCATCATAAAATTTCTTACGTGTTCCTTACAGTTTAAGTAGTTCATAATTGTAATTTCTAGGTATTTATTTGAATTTAGGGCCTCTAGATTAGACTGATTTATCATGTAACCGAAGTTTAACAGATTCCTTTTAGCACTCGTGTCGATGAACTCACACTTTTCGTTATTTAGGGTCAACTGACAATTTTCGCACCATTCAGATATCTTTTCTAAATCGTTTTGCAATTTGTTTTGATGTTATGAAGAGTTTATTAGCCGATAAACGACAGCGTCATCTGCAAACAACCGAATACGGCTGCTCAGTTTGCCTCCCAAATCGTTTATACCTAGGTAAGGAACAGCAAAGGGTTTATAACACTACCTTGGGGAATTCTATAAATCCTTCTATTTTACTCGATGACTTTCCGTCAATGACTACGAACTGTGACCTCTCTGACAGGAAATCACAAATCCAGTCACATAACTGAGACCATTTTCCATAAGCCCGCAATTTCAATACGAGCCGCTTGTGTGGTACAGTGTCAGAAGCCTTCCGGAAATCCAGAAATACGGAATCGATCTGAAATCCCTTGTCAATAGCACTCAGCACTTCATGTGAATAAACAGGTAGTTGAGTTTCACAGGAACGATGTTGTCTAAACCCATGTTGACTGTGTGTCAATAGACCGTTTTCTTCGAGGTAATTCAATGTTCGAACACAGTATATGTTCTAAAATCCTGCTGCATATCGACGTTATGGACCTGTAATTTAGTGGATAACTCATACTACCTTTCTTGAATATTGGTGTGACCTGTGCAACATTCCAGTCTTTGGGTACGGATCTTTCGTCGAGCGAACGGTTGTACAGGACTACTACAAATGATTGAAGCGATTTCATAAATTCACTGTAGCTCCATTCATTGACATATGGTCACAACACACTACAGATACGTAGAAAAACTCATAAAGTTTTGTTCGGCTGAAGCCGAACTTCAGGTTTCTGCCACCAGAGCGCTCGAGAGCGCAGTGAGACAAAATGGCGACGGGAGCCGAGAAAGCGTATGTCGTGCTTGAAATGCACTCACATCAGTCAGTCATAACAGTGCAACGACACTTCAGGACGAAGTTCAACAAAGATCCACCAACTGATAACTCCATTCGGCGATGGTATGCGCAGTTTAAAGCTTCTGGATGCCTCTGTAAGGGGAAATCAACGGGTCGGCCTGCAGTGAGCGAAGAAACGGTTGAACGCGTGCGGGCAAGTTTCACGCATAGTGATGTGAAAGATTCAGTGTTTAAACCTGCTTTACCAAGAAACGTGCCAGAACTGCGAGCTCGCATCAACAATGCTTTCGAACTCATTGATGGGGACATGCTGCGCCGAGTGTGGGAGGAACTTGATTATCGGCTTGATGTCTGCCAAATCACTAAAGGGGCACATATCGAGCATTTGTGAATGCCTAAAAAAACTTTTTGAGTTTTTGTATGTGTGTGCAAAGCATTGTGAAAATATCTCAAATAATAAAGTTATTGTAGAGCTGTGAAATCGCTTCAATCATTTGTAATAACCCTGTATATGATTGTTAAGTATGGAGCTAATGCACCAGCATACTCCGAAAGGAACCTAATTGGTATACAGTCTGGACCAGAAGACTTGCTTTTATTAAGTGATTTGCTTCACTTCTCCGAAGATACTTACTTCTACGTTACTCATGTTGGCAGCTGTTCTCGATTCGAATTCTGGAATATTTACTTCGTCTTCTTCTGTGAAGGCATTTCGGAAGGCTGTGTTTAGTAGGTCTGCTTTGGCAGCACTTTCTTCTATAGTATCTCCGTTGCTACAGCGTGGAGAAGGAATTGATTGTTTCTTGCCGCTAACATACTTCACATACGACCAGAATCTCTGGATTTTCTGCCAGGTTTCGAGACAATGTTTCGTTGTGGAAACTGTTATAGGTATCTCGCATTGAACTCTGCGCTAAATTTCGAGCTTCTGTAAAAGATCGGCAATCTTGGGGATTTTGCGTCAGTTTAAGTTTGGCATGTTTTAAGTTTCCTTTAATTTACGTCTATGGTCACAATTGTTTAACAGATTACCGGTTTCGGTCTTTAATGACCATCATCAGATCTGTTTCATAAAAATAAAGTCCTAATGTACTGCAGCCATAGTGGCATCGTCAAATGTTAAATGCGGAATAAGCACCGGGATCGTTTGTTTCGTTGTTTCTGTAACAGTGTTCTAGCCCGTTTTGTGTACCAAGGAGGGTCAGCTCCGTCGTTTATTAATTTATTTCGTATAAATCTCTCAGTTGCTGCCGATACTATTTCTTTGAATTCAAGCCACATCTCGTCTACACTTATTAATTTGGAACGAGTGGAGAATGTCTCTCAGGAAAACGTCAAGTGAATTTTTATCTGCTTTTTTGAATAGAGATATTTTTCGCTTATTTTTCGGGGATTTCGGGATTACAATATTCAATCTCGCTACGACAACTCTGTGTTCACTAATCCTTGAATCGGTTTTGATGCTCGGTATTAACTCATGATTATTTGTTGCTACGAGCCGGCCGGAGTGGCCGTGCGGTTCTAGGCGTTACAGTCTGGAGCCGAGCGACCGCTACGATCGCAGGTTCGAATCCTGTCTCGGGCATGGATGTGTGTGATGTCCTTAGGTTACTTAGGTTTAATTAGTTCTAAGTTCTAGGCGACTGATGACCTCAGAGCCATTTTTTTTGTTGCTACGAGGTCAAGTGTGTTTTCACAACCGTTTACTATTCGCGTGGGCTCATGAACTAAGTGCTCGAAATAATTTTTGAGAGAATGCGTTTAGCACAATTTGGGATGATATTTTATGCGTACCTCCGGAATTAAACATGTATTTTCGCCAACATATCACGAGTAAATTAAAGTCACCACCAATTATTATCGTATGTGTAGGGTACGTGTTTGAAATCAAACTCAAGTTTCCTCCTCTCTGCATCGCTTGTTAGATACCACTTACAAGTAACACTACGCAGGGGTTTTACTTCGATTTTGATCGGCTTTGAATATGTTGTAGTGTAGAGAAATATAAGAGACATATTTTTTATACCTGCCCCTACGGTTTTTAAGGGGATGAAACACCTGAAAAAAATTAATATTTCTGAATGAATACTGATAAAAAGATACCAGTTTTTTTAAAAGGAGTTTCAAATGGAAATACTATGGTTTTTAATGTACGTTACCACGGTGCACCCATGTTGTTGTTGTTGTGGTCTTCAGTCCTGAGACTGGTTTGATGCAGCTCTCCATGCTACTCTATCCTGTGGAAGCTTCATCGTCTCCCAGTACCTACTGCAACCAACATCCTTCTGAATCTGATTAGTGTATTCATCTCTTGGTCTCCCTCTACGATTTTTACCCTCCACGTTGCCCTCCAGAACTAAATTGGTGATCCCTTGATACCTCAGAACATGTCCTACCAACCGGTCTCTTCTTCTTGTCAAGTTGTGCCACAAATTCCTTCCCAACTCTATTCAATACCTCCTCATTAGTTATGTGATCTACCCATCTAATCTTCAGCATTCTTCTGTAGCACCACATTTCGAAAGCTTCTATTCTCTTCTTGTCCAAACTATTTATCGTCCATGTTTCACTTCCATACATGGCTACACTCCATACAAATACTTTCAGAAAAGACTTCCTGACACTTAAATCTATACTCAATGTTAACAAATTTCTCTTCTTCAGAATGCTTTCCTTGCCATTGCCAGTCTACATTTTATATCCTCTCTACTTCGACGATGATCAGTTATTTTGCTCCCCAAATAGCAAAGCTCCTTTACTACTTTAAGTGTCTCATTTCCTAATCTAATTCCCTCAGCATCACCCGACTTAATTCGACTACATTCCATTATCCTTGTTTTGCTTTTGTTGATGTTCATCTTATATCCTCCTTTCAAGACACTATCCATTCCGTTCAAATGCTCTTCCAAGTCCTTTGCTGTCTCTGACAGAATTACAATGTCATCGGCGTACCTCAAAGTTTTTATTTCTTCTCCATGGATTTTAATACCTACTCCGAAAATTTGCACCCATATTTATCGAAAAATTCATATTTTTGAAATCCCCCCACACTATTTTGTTTTTCATTTCGACATTTGATTAACCGTAGAACATATAGCACCGTTAATATCAAATTAAATCATACACGCCCATCAGCCGGAATATTTTGACCACCGACCTACTATCGATATGAAACCGTCGGGGCAATAGCAGCGTCACGCGGCAAGGAATGATTACTAGTCAGACATACGTACGGTGCATGCAGTATCAGGTGGCTTGTTGTCCATATGTAGAATGGGGAAAGCGCGCCATGTATCTGAGTTTGACCGAGGGCAGATTCTGATGCCCCGGAGGTTCGGCACCAGCATTTCGGAAACTGCGCGAATCGTCCGGTGTTCGAGGAGTGCTGTGGTGAATGTTTTCAACACGTGGCGAAACCAAGATGAAACCGTGTCCAGTAGTCGTGGGTTTGGCGGATGTCGGACGTCGTAGGCTGGGTACACTGGTAAAACAGGGCAGGCGACGAGCTGTGGTGGAACTAACATCAGACTTCAATACCGGGCAGAGTGCAAGTGTGTTTGCACACACAGTTATTTCATTTCATTCATTTCATTAACAGTACAGAGTAACCCACGGCCTTGAAATGTAAGGTGGGTCGGGTGCTTCTGAATCTAGTAGCCAAGACTTCTCATTGTTACAGTCTTATTGGTATAGAGTTGTTAACCCTTTCGTGAGCCGTGGGAAACATGCTTCCCGCTACTATGAACTCGCTCCTAGTCGCGTGGGATTCACAGTTCCCACCTCTCTACGGTGCTACCGCCTAGTATAGGGTACTACTTCCAATCGGAAGTTCCCGCCATTTTTGCTGTACCTTCGCGCAGAGGCATTGTATAGCTGAGTGTTGCTCTGTAGAGGAGCCTTTCAGTGCTGTTTCCGTCACATTTTGTGATTTTTTCCTCAAAGCTGTAGTATTTACCCAAATTTATGAAGGAAAACGTAAAATTGGAACGAGCAGAATTCCAGTTTGAAACAAAAGGAGCCATTTCTGCAGTAAAATGGATGGATAACCTTCCAGTCACTTTCCTGTCCACAATTCATGACCCATGAGAAACAGGCACTGTGAAAAGGAAAAACAAGGATGGTACTAATACAGAGATTTCTTGTCCTGAAGTTGTGGCAGAATACAACAAAATTATGGGTGGTGTCGATAAGTTTGATCAATTACGGGAAAGGTATGCTATTGGCAGACGTTCTGTAAAATGGTGGCACAGAATATTTTATTTCCTGGTGGATGTTGCTGCAGTGAACAGTTTGATCCTGTGGAAAATAAGTAAAAGAGAAAATGGACAGCATGATCCGCTCACATACAGGATCTATCTAGGCAGACAATTGATCGCTGGCTTCTCATCCCAAAAAAGGCCTGGACAAAAACCTGTCTTTCTGGCAGAAAGGGGTAAAGTACATGAAGATTTTCGTCATGTGGCTGTAGGGGAGCATTGACCCAGTTCAGGAGAAACCTACTGGACGTGCCGTCATTGTAGTACCAAAGCTACGCAAACGAGCCCTTCCTGTGTTTGTACATACTGTCAAATACCATTTGGCGTAGACCCATGTTTCAGAAAATTTCATGGCAAGTAATTGTGAACAATCATTGTAACAAGAGAAGTAAATTTATCAGATAGGTATGACATATATTGAAAAAGTTGTTTTTGTCATTTAACTCCAAGGAAGGGCAGTGGGAAGACTACTTCCACCTCTTTGTGTGACCTCATTTTCACAGTTGGAGCAAATTTGATATTCTGTATGATAAATATAGCTATCTATTAACTACTATCTGCTCTCCATTCATTAAAAGAAACTGCTCAATAATTTTGCCCACTAAAGGGTTAATGCTTTTTTTTAAATAATATGAAGAAATAATATATAAAGATTTCTATGAGGTGAATTGAGTGCTTAACAATTGTTAAAGTGGTTCTATATAATTTGTCACTACCTAGTTGATGAGAATATAATTTATACAATGCAAATGTTAAAGAAAAATAAATAAAAAAAAGAAAATGTAACACAATGAGTGTGGTTAAGAATAATTTGTAATTCCGTTATATAGAGGGAAGTGATATGCTGTATTTGGATGTGTAATACAGTCTAAGTAGCATGTTGGTTAGTAATGGCCTATTTCTATTTCAGATGAGAAGGTCTCGGAACAACCACGAGCTATTCTCATCTGAAGTGGTTTTCGATAATGTATGTTTACACAGATTATACAGATTAAATGCTGATTGAGCACTTCATTCCTAGAATACCTTAATTTTGGCTTCACATGAGAAATACACTTACGTTTGTAACTTATTAGTTGAAATAGAATATAGTTCATTGCTACTTGAATGCATTATTCCTCAAAAAACTTAATACATTTCTGATATATGAAATACATTGATTATAGCTTTGAATAGAGAAGAGAATATACTTCTGTCTGCACACAATAAGACGAGAAATACATTACTGCTTGTGTGCAGTATACTTTGAACACTATGCAGTATGTCATTGGGGAGGAGGAGCCTCGGAATAAGTTTTTCGAGTCTTCTTCTCCCAAGCGACATTACCTTATTACTACAGTCTTAGTATGTGGTGCCGGTGTTTATTTGTTTTATGATTGTTGTGTTGTTTGTGACACTGTTGTGGCATTTAGTGTCATACCTTGTTGGTTTTGGTCCCTTACATATTGATACCTTCTGAGTCATGTTCACTTAGTGTTCCTTCCTCGGTTTCGGAATCTGTGGTCGTGTTTGTGTCCTCCCACGTGGTTTGTTGTGTTGTTTGTGCTTGTCTACACCTCCTCCCATATGGGTTTTTGCGCTTGTATTCTTCGTGCAGAGTGCTCGATACAATATCGGCCACGCTATTTATTGTGTTCCAGTAATCGGCATTACGTATTATTCTGAGGGGACTGATGACCATAGATGTTAAGTCCCATAGTGCTCAGAGCCATTTGTACCATTTTGTATTATTCTGGCGATATCATTGTCGTTCTGTACAGTTGTCACTTGTGCTAGCGTGTTGCACAGCAGGGTGACATGTTCTGGTGTCCCAGTTTCTCCGCATAAGCATACTTCATCGTTAGTTAGTCCCATACGGTTCAAATGTACCGGATACGGCCCGTGGCCTGTCAGGAAATGGACCATCCCCTGGCTTGGGTCGACACGTTTCAGTTGTAGTCTTTCGTGTACATCAGGAAAGAAAGAGTGTACTCGGCGACCCTTATCGGATGCATCCCACTCTCTCTGCCATGTTTGAATCCGCCACTGTTTAATCTGTGTTTCGTTCATAATTTTGGTTCCCGTAATTTCGGTGACTTTATCGAGCCTGTCCGTCTTAAGCCAGTAAAGTGCAGCTCTGTAACCTATTGTTATGTCTATGGGGCAGTTCCCCATCACAGCACGAAGTGCCTCTAGTGACGTGGTGTTGGTAGTTCATCCTCCCGCCCTGTGGTTGCAGAATTTCGGGTGGGGAGTTAGTTTCTTGTCTCCCAAGGTTTAGTGCTGTATTATTAAGGTTAATTCCAGTTCAGTTTAGTGTTCTGTTAATCCCTGGGTATATGTGTCCGCCATACTATCTGCGCTGTATTTATTCTAATTGAGTTGCACTGACATTAGTTGGAGGATCGAGTCCTGTCACGGAGCTGATAAGGGGTCACATTGGTTTCGGCTTGTCAGTTGGAGGGTGTTGCCTTAGAGGTTTGTTAACATTGGCATGTCAGCGTTGTCTAGCGCTACCGGGACCTAACGCAGAACATTGTGCTGATTAGGGAATGTTGTTACACGTTCTTGTTTTCATTTCGATACCTGTATTTGTGAAGGCAACCGCATGAAGTAAGATCCGTTCTGAAGCTATGCTGGATCTTGCGCTCTTAAGATTTTTGGTTTTCTTTTGAACCCGACTATTTGGGTGTCAGGAATATGGAACTGTGTTGTAAATGTTTGGTTTGAACAGTGGATATGTGGCTAGTGTAGTACGTGTGTAGTGGCATGGCGTGCTCGAGAAGGCGTGCCCGCTAGATTGCTATTGCGTCTCCTCAAAGTGTAATTTCCACCTTACTAAAACCCCCTCGTTAAAAGAGAGGAAAAAAACTTTAGAAATACCTTCTATTTGCATCTTACCTGTCGCTTAAGTAAATATCTGCTCAGTGATTAAGCTAATGGGAGCACCTATCCTAAAAGCACCTAGCGCACTTCTGTTATGGTGGGCCTCGTCTTGCAATTCACTTGTTAGTCTGTATGTTCAGTCTGTGAGCTCAAGCATTTGCGGTGAAGCATGCAATGGATTCAAATATCGCTATGTGGTAGGCCCTTACAGTCTTAATAGGTAATTCGTACTGAGTTGTGTTTAGTCTTGCTAGTTTGTGCATAATTTTGGAGGCTTTGTCAATTGTCAACTCCTAACAATGGGCCTCTGTAGCCGACGACCCAATCATGTGCCAATGTTAACACCGCAACATCGGCAACTACGGCTGAAAGGGGCAAGTGGCTATCGCCAGAGGACGTTGGCGCAGTGGCAGGACATCGCATGGGCTGACGAATCCCGATACCTTCTTCAATGTGCCGATGGCATTTCGCGGATCCGTGGTCTTCCAGGCGAACAGTTCCTTGGCACGTATACTGCAGGACAGAGACAAGCTGGCGGCTGTTCCATTATGCTCGTGGGCATCTACTGGTTCAGTGGAACGCGTGCAAGGTACCATGGCTGTGAAGCAATATCGTACTCTGTTTCCAGACCACGTACACCTCTTCATGACGATCGTGTATCCCGAAGGCAGTGACACTTTTCAGCAAGACAATGCGCCATCTCACAAAACGAGGAGTATGGTGGACTGGTCCGAGGAACACAGAGGCACGTTCTAATTGATCTGCTGGCATCCCCAACCCGCTATATGTGAACCCGAACGAACATATCTGGGGTGACTGAATGTGGCGTCAGAACTCACAGAAGCCCCCCCCCCCCCCCCCCCGCCCCGCAATTTAGAGAAATTAGGTGACTCTTATGTGTGCCAACGATGTACATACCGGCTATTGGGTAGGTGGTCGTCATGTTCTGGCTGATAAGTTTATGATGAAGTGCTATTCCAGAGACACATTTTTCGTAAATGAGATCTCTATATCACAGTCCACATGCCCGATATGTATCCGCTTCAACGCCAGGTGTCATGTTGCGTTGTTTACTAAACTACAAATATTCTACATGAATAATCTATCTGTATTGTTCTCTGTATATATTTTCCTTTAATTTTATGAAATATCTTGTATCTTCTTCTTCTTCTTCTTCTTGCGTTACGGCCTCTGTAGGACCACGGGTAGCCCCTTCGTGGACTGCATTTTCCTCTTCTTCTCCCAGAAGCTCTTCATTCTTTCTCTTCTCCTCTCCCGCTCTTCTTTCGAGATCTTCAGTTTCCGTTTCTCCTGGTGGCTCCACTGGTGACATTCTAATCTTTTCCTGTATTCTTCTCTGTCCTTGATCTCCGGCATATTTGTCGGTGAATATTTGTTCCTCCAAATTTCCTTTCCTTCGACCTTGATCCCCAATTCCAACCAGTCCTTCCGAAGTTCAACAATCCACTTGGTTCCTGTCTTTCCCCTTGTCCTCCCTGTTGTTTCCCACACTCTCTTCGTCGTTCTGTCCATACTCATCCTAACTACATGCCCAACAAACCTTGCCCTTTTGAGTCTGATTTCCCTGCATATTGTTCTAATGTTCCGGTACAATTCTTCCCTAGGTCTTTGCATCCACCTCTTTTGGGACCTAGTATTTTTCTCAGTATTTTCCTCTCTGCTTTCTCTAGTTGCTCTGCCCCATTTCTTCCTAGTGTCATCGTTATCCTCTCTGTTACTCCCTCCTTGCTCCTGTTCCTTCCTGTTATAAATTCTCCTAGGTATTTAAATTTGTCCACCATTTGCACAGTGCCTTCCGGTGTTTCCCAGTTTGCAGTGGTGTTTAATGTCTTTGTCCTGTTATAGGCGATCCTCAGTCCCACCTTTCTGGCTACCTTACTTAAGTTGTCGAGTTGTGTCTTTGCGTCTTCTTCCGTCTCACTTACTATTGCTATGCATCTGCAAAGGCTAGGCAGTCCACTTGAGCCCTGTTGTCCTTTTTGTCCCCCGCATGGGTCTTTGGTATTCCCATTTCCTCGCTTATTGCTCTCCACTGCCTGATCACTTCGTCCAGTGCTATATTAAACAACAATGGTGACAATCCATCTCCCTGTTTAACACGAGTCTTGATCTCAAATTCTTCTGACAGTGCTCCTCTGAATCTCACCTTTGCTTTTGTGTCTTTCAGAATTTCTTTTATGAGTTCTTGTGTAGTTCCATCAAGTCCTCTGTTCTTCAGGGTCCTAACAACAGTCTGTCTGTCGATGGAGTCATATGCCTTTGTGAAGTCCACAAAGGTTATTACTATCTTTTTGTTTTTTAAGGCCCTATGTTCTATCAGTTGCTTCAGGATAAATATCTGTTCTACACAACCTCTTCCCTTCCTGAATCCCGCTTGGTAGTCGCCAACTGTACTTTCTACCTGTTCTTCTACTCTCTTGTATCTGTGTTTTCTTTTTACGTTTTGAATATATTTTATTCTTCAATTTGTAACCTTTTCAGATTTAAGTACACTGCCGTTCGTGAAAATTGCTACACCGATAAGGAATTACCCAAATAACGCCACACTTGGTGGAAGTGGCGACGGGTGTGGAAGCAATATGTGGCACGCTTTGCTGCGACATGCGGTACACGTAGGCCGAGCAGAGCAATCTCGTGTCCATGCGATAGTTCACTTCGGTCGCGGCGGTCTACTTATAGTTCCCCGGAACGAGGAACGATCGGTTCATAGTTCACTAGTTCACTTCGGTCGCGGCGGTCACTTCGGCAGTACTCGTTCCAGGCCTCAGTCCCGTTTCTCGTCTCAGTCTCGGTCTCCCTCGGCCGCACTCGTCGTTCTTCGCATTACCACCTGTCTCAGTTCCGCTGCTGACTGCTCCTACTTAGTTCAGTATCCAGTTTTTCGTTTCGTTCACTGCGCTCGCCCGTTTTACATGTGTTCCGAACTGTTCTTGTACTTGCTTCTGGCTATTCAGCGTCCACGACCGGTAATCAAAAAGTATTTTATAGTTACGTAAATTACATAAAAATTACGTTGTATCTAATAGGTACCTCTTTTCAGGTAACAAAAGGGCATATCAGCTCACTTCATTATATCGATGAACAGCAGAAGAGATCCTTATAACAAGGCAAGTTTTTTTGTTATTCATATATTTTTTGGTTTCATCGACTTGATTTAGCAACTAACTTTCAATAATTTGCTTTATTTTTAGTGTAAGAAAATTCACATAAAACGATTTTCGTGTATCTTTCATATACAAAGCATTACATTTAGGAAGGCTCTAATTACTTTTAAGTTTGATTGTTTCCAATTTGCATTATCTGCTAGTTTGGTTTCTTTGAAAAAAAAAGTGGGTTGCGGGTGATTTTTGCTCAGTAGGAAAAGCGGTGCCTCTCCATTTGAAAAGACATACATTGCCATAAAATCGTGTTTACTTCTTATCTCAAAAACATGTGTTCAGAAGGAGCTTTCAAACCAAAAACTTTACTACTGCGAACTTAATTATTATTATTATTGCTGCATTAACTTTCATAATGCAACATAAGAAACTAATTTTTAGTAAGTATGAGAAAACCACATTTCATTTTATGCTTCCATAAAGTCTCTACGTTGCCTACGAACTCAGAGACAACGCAAAGTATCTATAGGGTCTAAACGATTGTTGTTTACAACGTAGCATAGCTATGTAGTGAAAGTCGAAACGAAGAATTTTATACAAGACACTTGTGGTCTACTAAGTTGGGAAACAGCCACCAACAGGTTTACAAGACTACATGAGCTATAGCCCATGCGTGTCGCGTGAGATTTTCATGTTCTCTTCTCCAACTCTCTACACATCATCATCGATTGTTTCGCAATTGTTGCTTGCATTAGCTTGTTATTTCTTCACTGCCTAATTATTACATGTTTGTTGTTATCTGATCGTAACGGGCAACACATCGTCCGTAATTGGCGAGCAGTCTGTACTCGGGGCCGGTTTTCCGTGCGCCATCCTATATTATTTCCCTGCGATCAGTCACACAAGGCTACGGTTGGCTAAACGAGAGGTTCTGCAGAATCACAGAAATTACTTCTAAAAGTGTGTAAGAGTTCTGTAATGAATAAAAACTCTATACTCCAGGGGGGAGGCAAGTGCCCCCCCCCCCCCCTCATGGTGCCCTCCATCGCTCAGTCACCTACACTACTAGTTTTCAGTTTTTCATAAGAACCATATACCAAGCACAAATGAACGGTGAACGAGTAAAATTGAACGGTTCCCAAAAAAGAACGATCAGCAGTGAACTAGTTCCCAAGGATGAACGAGTTCGCCCATCTCTAGACGGAGCAGCGAGGAAGCCTCCACAGTGCGAGGTCAGGCCGGGACCGCTGGTGGCGTGCCTGCGCGGTCAGAATGTGAGGCGCTAGCTGTGAGAGCTACAGAGTCCGTTGCCCACCGAACCTGGATACTGAAGTTGAGTGATCAGTTAACCTGCTTTGTTTCCAATTTCACTTGCACATGGAGCGAGGTAAAAACGACAATCTATACGCCTCCGTAAAAGGTCTGATTTCTTTTACCTTGTCTCCGTGGTCAACCGAGATGTACTTTTGGGGCAGCTGGAGCGATCTGCACTTTGTCTATGTCAGTCCTCTAAAGTCTGTCAAAAGGATTTCGCGATAAGACACTGTCTTTCGCTCCAAGGATTCCCACTAGAGTTCAAGGAACATTTCCATAACACTCCCGTGTCGATTGACCCTGTCGGCAACAAACCTACCAGCACGTATCTCTATTGCTTCAAGGTCTCCTTTCAATTCGATCCTGTGGGAATCTCAAACACTCTGAATTGCTTCATTGCCGCGCGGGATTAGCCGAGCGGTCTCCGGCGCTGCAGTCATGAACTGTGGGGGAGGTCCCGGCGGAGGTTCGAGTCCTCCCTCGGGCATGGGTGTGTGTGTGTTCGTCCTTAGGATAATTTAGGTTAAGTAGTGTGTAAGCTTAGGGACTGATGACCTTAGCAGTTAAGTCCCATAAGATTTGACACACATTTGAACAATTGCTTCATTGTCCTCCTCTAATCTGACCTCGTTGGCATCCCAAACACTCGAGCTGTTCTCAAGAATAGCTGTCATAAGTGCTCTGTCCGTGGTCTCCTTTTTAGATGAGCTACATTTTCCGAAAATTCTCCCAGTAAACCGGAGTTTACCATTCGCCTTCCCTACAACCGACTTCTTCCATTACGTATCACCTTTCAACAATCAGCCCTGATAATAAATCGACCTGAAAGAGTCGAGCAGCACACCAATATATTGGAATATTACAGGATTCTTTTTCCTACTCTGCTCCAACTTTGAAAAAGCTGTTCCAGAAAATTTCGAGCGAACTGCGGGATGTTTGCAACTTCCTGTCACAATATTTCGGCGCAGAGTCTTCTGTCCATTGTAAGTAGGCTGTTTATGTTTTCTTATTGGCAACGTTACGTAGCGCTCAATATGAAAATCACTGGCTGTGCTGTGTGCAGTCTGTCGCTAGTTTGCATTGTTGTCTGCCATTGTAGTGTTGGGCAGCGGCAGCTGGATGTGAACAGCGCGTAGCGTTGCGCAGTTGGAGGTGAGCCGCCAGCAGTGGTGGATGTGGGGAGAGAGATGGCGGAGTTTTGTAATTTTTCATGAACTGATATATTTATATATGATGATATCAAGGTAAATACATTGTTTGTTCTCTATTAATATCTTTCATTTGCTAACTATCCCTATCGGTAGTTAGTGCCTTCAGTAGTTTGAATCTTTTATTTAGCTGGCAGTAGTGGCGCTCGCTGTATTGCAGTAGCTTGAGCAGCGAAGATTTTTGTGAGGTAAGTGATTTGTGAAAGGTATAGTTTAATGTTTGTCAGGGCCATTCTTTAGTAGGAAATTTTGAAAGTCAGATTGCGTTGCGCTAAAAATATTGTATGTCAGTTTAAGGACAGTCTTGTAAGAATTGTTCAAAGGGGACGTTTCACCATCTTCAGGTGATACTGGCTAAAACTCCCTGAGCTCCGGTATTTAAGGCCCCTCCGGCACGTGGGTGGTGGACCCACTTGGCGTAGCGCGTGCGCTACTTGAGTGCGTTCGATTCTGCTGTGCCTCGCACCCTCTGTGGTCAAAACTCGCCGCATCGATATCAGTTCGATTGTCTTCCAACGGTTCCATCACAGAACTACGCCGACTACGGAGGACACGAAGTTTTTCGAAGATTGGATTCCATGCCGAATTCAAATGGTAACCGCCGTCACGATTAATGAGAGACTCACTGTCAGATAGCCGTATTCCCACGGGTTCATTACTAATAGAACTCCAAAAGTTAGACGTATGGGCCACAATTTTTGTCTCATTGTAATTCATGGCATAACCAGTGGAAATACAGTGTTCGGCGATGACAGACTTACAAGGTTGAAGAAGGCAAGTATGCCGCTGATGTTCTACAATGCGATCCTGCACAGTACGCGTCGTTTGCCCTACATAAGCTTTGCCGCATTCACTCGGAATCCTGTAAACATCTGCCTTGCGCAGCTCTAGGTCGTCTTTCACAGATTCCAACAGCGACGAAATTTTTGCAGGAGGGCGAAATATTGCTTTCACTTTATATTTTCTTAGTATTCTGCCTATTTACGATGAAATATTACCAATATATGGTAATTAGGCAGTCGTTTTAAAGGCCTCTTCCTCTTCTTTGTTCCGTCGTTTACAGGTCTGCAGCGCTCTCTCCACTTGCTGGGACGAATACCAGTTATTCAGAAATACAGTCTGTAGGTGCTCCAGTTCCGTTTGCAAACTGTCGGTGTCAGAGATAACGTGGGCTAGGTGAATCAATGTCTTCAAAACACCCATCGTTTGTGCCGGATGGTGGCAACTAGCGGCTTGCTAGGTCTATGTGAGTGGACTTTCTATATACCGAATGACCAAATGTGCCATCGCTATCGCTCTTACGTCGCACCAATACGTCTAAAAACGGTAGGCAATCCTCCTCCAACTCCATAGTAAATTTAATGTTTTCGTGTATGGAGTTCAGATGTTATAGGAACTCTTGCAGACGATCCAAACCATGAGGCCAAACTATGTAAGTATCATCAACTATATAAGTATCGTTAACATATCGCCAAAATACTTTTGGTTTAAAAGTGGCTGAGGAGAGTGCTCCCTCCTCAGAATCTTCCATCTGAAAAAGTATTCTTGACATCAAACAGAAATTCTATCCAACTCATTCGGTACCCACCTACGGTCACTACAACAAGACACTTTCCCGTACAATACAGCGCCATCAGCAAAGAGTCGCAGATTCTTGCTCACCCCAGCCGTCGCAATGTTTATCTATACAGAAAACAAGGACGGTCCTATCACACTTCCCTGCTGTTCCCTTTCGCGATATCCTTGTCTCTGACGAAACTTTGCCGTCCAGGAAGACGTCTCTAAAAGTTGTTCGAGTCAGGTACTCATCTGAGAAACTGTTCCGGAAGCGCGCACCTTCGTAGACAGCCTACAGTGTGTGAGATACGCTTTCCGGAAATCTAGGAATATGGAACCAGTCCGTTGTCCTCCATTCACGGTTCGCTGGTATCGTGAGAAGTATACCGCAGAACTACAGTGTGCTGCCAGCAGGGTATCTCAAGCTTTATCTCCATTTCCAGAAGAATTTTCAGACTGTTCCTCCTAAGCGGCTTGTAATGAAATTGCGTGCCTATGGAGTGTCGCTACGATTGTGCTACTGGATTCTTGATTTCGTGTCACAAAGGTCACAATACCTACCAATTGATGGAAAGTCATCCAGTAGAACAGAAGTCATATCTGGCATTCCCCAAGAAAGTGTTATAGGCTCTCCGCTGTTCCTAATCTATATAAGCGATTTATTTATTTTTATTTATTTATTTATTTATTTAACCCGATCAGATTAGGGCCATCAGGCCCTCTCTTACATCGGACCAGTGTTTCACACATGCAGCATTTCACACATCAGAGTTACATCATAAACATAGTTTAAATGAGAAAATTAGCTTACTCTAGTGACAATATGAATAAAGAGTAGTGACTAAGACCTAATAAAGTAAATGCGGAAGTATTTTTACAACAGTTGCTATACATACAGATTATGATAAAAGCAATAATAATAACAATAAAACAAAAAATCAAATAATAATGATAAACATGACTAAGACCTAAAATAGTAAATGCTGGCAGTATTTTTACATCAGGTGCTATACATACAGATTATGGTGAAAGCAATAATAATAACAGTAAAAAAAATCAAATAATAATGAAAAAAATGAGAAAGATTGGCAATAGTAATGAAGGTTTGTGCAGATGTACATTAATATTTTGGTGTGTAAAGTAGATGTTTACTAGTATAGCGAGTTTTGGGTAAGGGAGGTTTAAGGAGGGGGAGAGAGGGAAGTAATGAGGTGAAGTGCACTCATGTACAGAGGAAGGCATTACTGTTGCTTAAGTAGATACGTCATTAACGGTTTTTTGAAGCCGGTCATGTTTTTAAGTTCTCTAAGATAACGAGGGAGGTTATTCCAGAGTCGGGTTCCCGCTACTGTAAAGGACTTGGAGAAGGTGACTGAGCGATGCAGTGGAACGGAGAGGATTTTATTATGATGGGAACGTGTGTTTCTGTCATGTTGTTCCGACATGAGTGTTAAGGAAGAGGAGAGATATGAGGGACAGTGTACATTTATAAGGCAGTAGATGAACAGAGTGTATGGAAATCTCTGCGTTTGTCTGCACGCAGCCAGGACAATTTTGCATATGCTGGTGAAATGTGATCAAAAAGTCGAACGTCACAGATATATCGGACGCAGGCATTCGTGACCAGTTCTAGACGTCGGGAATTTTCCTGGAGGCAATTTGTGCAGCACTCTTTGATGCTGTCATTAACCGTCTAGGAATAATAAAGATTTAAAGGCAATGGGAGTAGAAAACCATAGCAGTATTTTCAAAGTATTTATTATTCACACGCCTAGTTTCAAAGAACGATAAACAGTTTAGACAAAGAGGAGCTTTCGAAATGTGGTGCTACAGAAGAATATTGAGGATCAGATGGGTCGATCTCGTAACTGATGAGGAGATGCTAGATGGAACTAGAGAGACAAGAAATTGGCACAACTTGACCAAGAGAAGGGACCGGTTGATAGGACGCCTTCTGAAATATTAAGGGATCACCAATTTAGTATTGGAGGGAAGGGTGGGGGAAAAAAAATCGCAGAGGCAGACCAAGAGATGAATACAGTAAGCAGATTCAGAAGAATGTAGGCTGCAGTAGTTATTTGGAGATGAAGAGGCTGGCACAGGATAGAGTAGCATGGAATGCTGCATCAAAGCAGTCTTAGAACTGAAGACCGCCGGCCGGTGTGGCCGTGCGGTTCTAGGCGCTTCAGTCTGGAACCGCGTGACCGCTACGGTCGCAGGTTCGAATCCTGCCTCGGGAATGGATGTGTGTGATGTCCTTAGGTTAGTTAGGTTTAATTAGTTCTAAGTTCTAGGCGACTGATGACCTCAGAAGTTAAGTCGCATAGTGCTCACAAGGGAACCTCCCCATCGCACCCCCCTCAGATTTAGTTATAAGTTGACACAGTGGATAGGCCTTGAAAAACTGAAAACAGATCAATTGAGAAAACAGGAAGAAGTTGTGTGGAACTGTGAAAAAATAAGCAAAATATACAAACTGAGTACTTCATGGGAAGATAGGCAACATCATGGACAGTGGGACCGCAGGAGCGCTGTGGTCTCGTGGTAACGTGAGCAGCTGCGGAACGAAAGGTTCTTGGTTCAAATCTTCCATTGAGTGAAAAGTTTATTTTTTATTTTCAGTTTATGTGACAAACTCTTATGTTTTCATCACTTTTTTGGGAGTCATTATCACATCCACAAGAAAACCTAAATCGGACAAGGTAGAAGAATCTTTTTACCCATTCGCCAAGTGTACAAGTTAGGTGGGTCGACAACATAGTCCTGTCATGTGACGCACATGCCGTCACCAGTGTCGTATAGAATATATCAGATGTGTTTTCCTGTGGAGGAATCGGTTGACCTATGACCGTGCGATCAAATGTTTTCGGTTCCCATTGGAGAGGCACGTCCTTTCGTCTACTAATCGCACGGTTTTGCGGTGCGGTCGCAAAACACAGACACTAAACTTATTATAGTGAACAGAGACGTCAGTGAACGAACGGACAGATAATAACTATGCAAAAATAAAGAAAGTAATATTTTCACTCGAGGGAAGACTTAAACCAAGGACCTCTCGTTCAGCAGCCGCTCACGCTACCACGGGACCACGGCGCTCCTGATCTGACATTAGCCTTGATGTAGCATATCTTGCACGTGGACTACTCAGTTTGTATATTTTGCTTATTTTTTTCGTAGTTCCATACAACTTCTTCCTGTTTTCTCAATTGATCTGTGTTCAGTTTATCAAGGCCTATCCACTGTGCCAACTTATAACTAAATCTGAGGGGGGTGCGATGGGGAGGTTCCCTTGTCAGAGCCATTTGAAGCCAACTCAAGACCGCAATAACAACAGTTTAAATGCTACATACGGATCATGTTCAGGTTAGTTAGGTTTAATTAGTTCTAAGTTCTAGGGGACTGATGACCTCAGACGTTAAGTCGCATAGTGCTCAGAGCCATTTGAAGCCAACTCAAGAACGCAAGAACAACAGTTTAAATGCTACATACCGATCATGTTCAGGTCTTACTATAAAGCATGTAAGAACTTCCAGTGATTGGCTCATGTATTACAGGACCCGTTGTAAAGGGAAATCCTCCTCTAGCATTATTTTTCCTCAACAGTAGTTGTGGCCAAGTAAGTGGTCTGGCTGGGTGAGATTATTATTAAGATATGTGAACACAAAATAAGCAATCTCGCTTATGCTGATGACTTATTTGTGATGGCAGATTCGATTGAAAGTTTGCAAAGTAATATTTCAGAGCTAGATCAGAAATGTAAGGACTATGGTATGAAGATTAGAATCTCCAAAACGAAAGTAATGTCAGTGGGAAAGAGATATAAACGGATAGAGTGCCAAATAGGAGAAACAAAATTAGAACAGGTGGGCGGTTTCAAGTACTTAGGATGCATATTCTCACAGGATGCCAACATAGTGAAGGAACTGGAAGCGAGGTGTAGCAAAGCTAATGCAGTGAGCGCTTAGCTACGATCTACTCTCTTCTGCAAGAAGGAAGTCGGTACCAAGACTAAGTTATCTGTGCACCGTTCAATCTTTCGACCAACTTTGTTGTATAGGAGCGAAAGCTGGGTGAATTCAGGTTACCTTATCAATAAGGTTGAGGTTCAAATGGCTCTGAGCACTATAGGACTTAACTTCTGAGAACTATTTAAACCTAACTAACCTAAGGACATCACACACATCCATGCCCGAGGCAGGATTCGAAGCTGCGACCGTAGCTCCAGACTGGAGCGCCTAGAAACGCTCGGCCACTCCGGCCGGCAATAAGGTTGAGGTTACGGATATGAAAGTAGCTAGGATGATTGCAGATACTAGTAGACGGGAACAATGGCGGGAGGGTGTCCACAATGAGGAAATAAAAAAAGAACTGGGAATTAACTCTATAGATGTAGCAGTGAGGGCGAACAGTTTTAGATGGTGGGGTCATGTTACATGCATGGGAGAAACAAGGTTACCTAAGAGACTCATGGGTTCAGCAGTAGAGGGTAGGAGGAGTCGGGGTAAACCAAGGAGAAGGTACCTGGATTCGGTTAAGAATGATTTTGAAGTAATAGGATTAACATCAGAAGAGGCACCAATGTTAGCACTGAGTAGGGGATCGTGGAGGAATTTTATAAGGGGGACTATGCTTCAGACTGAGCGCTGAAAGGAATAATCAGTCTTAAATGATGATGATCATGATGATGATGAAGAGTAGTTGTCGATATGTTGTTTTTCGAATTTTGGACAGATCAATATTATCTCACTTGATTTTCAGAAAACTTTCGTAAAATTTTATACGAAATATATCATATTCATGCTACCATTTATAAAAAGGAATTACTTTACAAAATATTTTAGTTTCGATGTTATAATCTACAAGTACTAGTACTGAATGTACAGTTTAAATGTTTTTCTAGAAACATTTAAAATTACGAATAATTGGCACACTTAAAATTTCTATTATTAATTACGTCATACTGTACTGTTTACATTCATGTCTTGATTTATTTATGGAATAATAATCTAAATGAATAATGTAAAGGTAACTAGCCGGAATAGTGTTATCACCGCAAAGGGAGGGAGTCGTAAGCATGCCCCTGATGTGATCGCACATTTTTTTGTATTTTTGTGCGAAGAATGTAATTTCGGCTTTGTCAATGCAAAAAATCAAGACTGTATGATATACTAAAATATGGGAAAATATATTTACCTAAAAACAAAAAAAATGCTGCAACAACACTCTTCAGATTTATTTAGTTCAATCCAACCGTAAGGACCTCAAATGTGAGGCTTTCAGCTTCAAGAATCAGACCCGTAGACAAGAAGAACTGGAGCCATCTCAACATGACAAGCTAAGTAAACTAGAAAGTTTATTGTAATCTTCCCTCCTCTCAAATCTTCATAAAAGGTTTTTATGTGGGCAACAGATGGAAGTAGGAAGGAGGGGAGCGGGTGATTACACCACGCAATAACTAGGTTCCGTGGACCACTACTCATCAGGAATGCATTTCCCGAACGTGTAGTCATCACTGTGGACAGTAGTCTAGATCCTGCCATACATGAGCCAATGACTGGAAGGACTTACCTGGTTAATAGTAGGACGGGAAGACGACGCAAATGTAGCGTTGAAACCAGTCGTCTGAATAAGAAATAGTTTGAAAAAACGGCTGTGGTGTAACACTTGCATTATTTATGTATGTCAGCCGCTGTCTCACGACCACAAGAATGATGGACTTTCATACATTTAAAGATTGTCGATTCCACTAAATACTTAGTTATTATAGTTACGAACAACATAAATTGAGACAACATACAGAAAATTTTCTTGGGAAGGCGAAAGACTGTATTGTATTGGCAGAACAGTTAGAAGATGCAACAGCTCTACTAAAGAGAGTGCCTAAAAATGTTTACCTGTCGTCTGCTGGAGTACTGCTGCGTGGTATGGAATCCTCACAAGATAGGATTGACGGAAGACACCGAAAAAGTTCAGAAAATATGACAAAGAGGGACACGGATATGACACGTGAGCTGGACTGGCTATCAGTACAACAAAAATTTGGAAATTTGTGGTAAGTTCTATGGGACCAAACTGCTGAGGTCATCGGTCCCTAGGCTTACACACTACTTAATCAATCAGGCAGTTATCGTTGCTCCGATATTTCACGAAGTTTGAATTACCAACTGTACCCTTCGTTTTGCTGCCTCATACCTACGTAGAGAAAACTGTCCATCGTAATAAAACGGGGGAAATCATAGCTCACGCGGAGAGATTTAGGTGTTCATTTTTCGCACGTGTATTCTGGTGTACAGCGGTCCATACAGAAGAGATATGGAATCTAGTATTAGATTCAGAATTTAAAGAGCTCTGGAAGACCTAAGATCGAATAAGGCAGAAGGGACAGATAACATACCTTCGGAATTTCTAAAATCACTGGGGGAAGTGGCAATAAAGTGACTTTTCACGTTGGTACAGGGAGTTTCAAAAATGACCGGTATATTTGAAACGACAATAAAAACTAAACGAGCAGCGATAGAAATACACCGTTTGTTGGAATATGCTTGGGACAACAGTACATTGTCAGGCAGACAAACTTTCGAAATTACAGTAGTTACAATTTTCAACAACAGATGGCGCTGCAAGTGATGTGAAAGATATAGAAGACAACGCAGTCTGTGGGTGCGCCATTCTGTACGTCGTCTTTCTGCTGTAAGCGTGTGCTGTTCACAACGTGCAAGTGTGCTGTAGACAACATGGTTTATTCCTTAGAACAGAGGATTTTTCTGGTGTTGGAATTCCACCGCCTAGAACACAGTGTTGTTGCAACAAGACGAAGTTTTCAACGGAGGTTTAATGTAACCAAAGAACCGAAAAGCGATACAATAAGGATCTGTTTGAAAAATTTCAATGGACTGGGAATGTGACGGATGAACGTGCTGGAAAGGTAGGGCGACCGCGTACGGCAACCACAGAGGGCAACGCGCAGCTAGTGCAGCAGGTGATCCAACAGTGGCCTCGGGTTTCCGTTCGCCGTGTTGCAGCTGCGGTCCAAATGACGCCAACGTCCACGTATCGTCTCATGCGCCAGAGTTTACACCTCTATCCATACAAAATTCAAACGCGGCAACCCCTCAGCGCCGCTACCATTGCTGCACGAGAGACATTCGCTAATGATATAGTGCACAGGATTGATGACGGCGATATGCATGTGGGCAGCATTTGGTTTACTGACGAAGCTTATTTTTACCTGGATGGCTTCGTCAATAAACAGAATTGGCGCATATGGGGAACCGAACATGCTGGAAAGGTAGGGCGACTGCGTACGGCAACCACAGAGGGCAACGCGCAGCTAGTGCAGCAGGTGATCCAACAGTGGCCTCGGGTTTCCGTTCGCCGTGTTGCAGCTGCGGTCCAAATGACGCCAGCAGAGGGCATGTTGCAGTCCCATCGTCCCTGCATCCTCAAAAAGTACTGGTCTGGGCTGCCATTTCTTCCAAAGGAATCACTGACCCATTTTTCAGATCCGAAATGATTACTGCATCACGCTATCTGGACATTCTTCGTGAATTTGTGGCGGTACAAACTGCCTTAGACGACACTGCGAACACCTCGTGGTTTATGCAAGATGGTGCCCGGCCACATCGCACGGCCGACGTCTTTAATTTCCTGAATGAATATTTCGATGATCGTGTGATTGCTTTGGGCTATCCGAAACATACAGGAGGCGGCGTGGATTGGCCTCCCTATTCTCCAGACATGAACCCCTGTGACTTCTTTCTGTGGGGACACTTGAAAGACCAGGTGTACCGCCAGAATCCAGAAACAATTGAACAGCTGAAGCAGTACATCTCATCTGCATGTGAAGCCATTCCGCCAGACACGTTGTCAAAGGTTTCGAGTAATTTCATTCAGAGACTACGCCATATTATTGCTACGCATGGTGGATATGTGGAAAATATCGTACTATAGAGTTTCCCAGACCGCAGCGCCATCTGTTGTTGAAAATTGTAACTACTGTAATTTCGAAAGTTTGTCTGCCTGAAAATGTACTGTTGTCCCAAGCATATTGCAACAAACGGTGTATTTCTATCGCTGCTCGTTTAGTTTTTATTGCCGTTTCAAATATACCGGTCATTTTTGAAACACCCTGTATGTGGAATGTATGTCTGACGATATACCATCTGACTTCCGGAAAAACATCAACACAATTCCGAAAACTGCAAGACCCGACAAGTGCGAGAATTATTGCACAATCAGATTAACATCTCATAAATCAAAGTTACCGACAAGAGTAATATACAGAAGAGTGGGGAAGTAAATTGAGACTGTGTTAGATGACGATCAGTTGCGGTTGATAATGGGAGGAAGACTAAAGAAAAATCAAGACACGTTCACAGGATTTATCGACCTGGGTAAAGCATTAGAGAATGTAAACTGGTGTACGATGTCCGAAATACAGGGGTAAGGTATTGTGAAAAACTGGTAATACACAGCTACAATATGCACAAGGGAACAATAACAGTGGAATAACAAGAACGAAGTGCTCAGATTAAAACGGATGTAAGACACGGATGTAGCCTTTCGCCCCTATTGTTCAATATACACACCGATGATGGAATGGCGCAAATAAAAGAAAGATTAAGGATTAAAATTCAAGGTGAGAGAATATTAATGATAAGAAACGCTTACGAGATGGACATGAAGATGAATTACAGGATCTGTTGAAAGGAATAAACAGTCATGTGAGTACAGAATATGGACTGAGAGTAAATCGAAGAAAGACGACACTAATAAGAAGTAGCAGAAATGAGGACAGAGAGAAACTTAACATCAGGATTCGTGATCATGAAGAAGATGAAGTTAAGGGATTCTGCTACCTAGGCAGCAAAATAACCAATGACGAACCCAACGATGAACGGAGCAAGGAGGGCATGAAAATCGGACTAGCGTGGTGAAAAGGGCAAGAGAAGTCTGCTAATACCAAATATATCCCTTAATATGAGAGAAACATGGACTGTGGGAAAACAAGATCAGAAGAGATTCGAAGCATTTGAGACGCGGTGCTACAGACGAATGTTGAAGATTAGGTGGACTGATAAGGTTAGGAATGAGAAGGTTCCGCGCAGAATCGGAGAGGAAAGGAATGCGGAAAACACTGACACGAAGAACGGACAGGAAGACACGACATCTGTTAAGACACTGGACTGACTTCCGTGGTATTACAGGGAGCTGTACAGGGCAAAAACTGTAGAGGAAGACAGGGACTGGAATACATCCAGCTAATAATTCAGGAATTGAGGACGTAGGTTGCAAGTGCTACTCTGAGATGAAGAGGTTGGTACAGGAAAGGAATTCGTGATAGGCCGCACCAAACCAGTCAGGAGACTGATGACTCAAAAAAAAAAAGTAAATAAAAGGTCGACAATCGTTTGCCAAGCACTTGTATGTGAACTGCAGCGGAGTGATATAGATGTATGCGTACAAGTTAAGTTTCCGACGAGCGATGTTTTTTAAATAGATTTTGATATCCATACAGAAAGTTCTCATTCTCGAGGAAATTTATATTCAGCAGTTAATCTGAATGTCTGACGGGAATATGAACCCCCATGCTATCGGATGGGAGCCCCGTGTGCTGGCCGCTGCCGCCGTGTCGGCCGCCTGTGTCAACGGCTGCCTTGTCAGCAGTGTCTATCAGCTCTACCGCCCACTGCTGACTGCTGACTTCCTGTTGCGCTGATAAAACTCTTCTCACCACTGCATTCCACTCCCGGAGGCACGCCCGTTGAGGGCACCCTTTTGTCGCCTCAAATGACTGAAGGCGATGACCTCTCTGTCGTAAGAATGTAAGACTGATACTGTAGTGTAAGGGGAAGTGTCGTCGTCGAGTTACTATACAAGGATAGAGGAAGACGTGGACGCAATTTGTGTTTGGTATGATGAATGGCAGCTAGCTGCAAATGCAGAAAAATTTAATTTATTGCAGACGAGTGCGAAGACCAATGCAGTAATGTTACAAAAAATGTTTGAAAAGAAACTTCCTGGCAGATTAAAACTGTGTGCCGGACCGAGACTCGAACTCGGAACCTTTGCCTTTCGCGGGCAAGTGCTCTACCAACTGTTCGAGTTCGAGTCTTGGTCCGGCACACAGTTTTAATGTGCCAGGAAGTTTCATATCAGCGCACACTCCGCTGCAGAGTGAAAGTCTCATGCTGGAAACATCCCCCAGGCTGTGGCTAATCCATGTCTCCGCAATATCCTTTTTTTCAGGAGTGCTAGTTCTGCAAGGTTCGCAGGAGAGCTTCTGTAAAGTTTGGAAGGTAGGATACGAGGTACTGGCAGAAGTAGAGCTGTGAGGAGAAGATGTGAGTTATGCTTAAGTAGCTCAGTCGGTAGAGCACTTGCCCGCGAAAGGCAAAGGTCCCGAGTTCGAGTCTCCGTCCGGCATACAATTTTAATCTTCCAGGAAGTTTCATATCAGCGCACACTCCGCTGCAGAGTGAACATCTCATTCTGGAATGTTTGAAATGTTTCTCTTGTATACAGTAGCTACAGCAAATCCATTGTTGTCGTTGTAGTCTTCAGTCCGAAGACTGGTTTGATGCAGCTCTCCGTGCTACTCTACTCTCTGCAGCCCTCCTCATCTCCGAATAACTACTGCAACCTACATCCTTTTGAATCCGACAAGCAGTAACTTGAATTAAACTGCAAAACGGGAGACAGGCAGCCAAAGAAGAGACGTGGACAATAATTTTGTTAAATTCCTTTGGTTTCAGAGCGTGCCAATAGCCACTCCTTGAAATGGAAAAAATAGCAAGAACAGAAAAATTACTATCTAAAAATTCCTGTACTATTATTTTCCCAATTTTTTATTTCAGGAGACTCATAATAAGGCGACTCCAGGCCATTATAGACAGAACAATAAACATGCAAACATCACATCCAATGGTAATGTAAACAACCACAACAATTGAAAACGGGAAAATATACAGAAATACGTCGTGTTACGCATGAAACAACGTAAATGGCGCAGTGTTTTAAGGTTTAAGTAATTTTTGACAAAATTTTTCAAGACTTCAAAAACATAGTTTAGTGATGAAATTAAATTCACACCTTTCCTACTTCGTAAGCCTCGCGGATGCATCAATCAGAATCTGAACAAAAAAAAAAAAAAATACTGAAAGAGAAATTTTTGTCCGTAATATGTCTGTATTTTCTACAGAGGAAGCTTTCGAACACACAAAATTTCATCCTGCATACCTGTCTATCAATTGCGTTTTCTACAAACTGTTAAGGAATTAAGGAATAACATATTAGAGGTGCTCCTTTGGTGTCACCATGTTTGTGTCTTGATAAAGCCGGCGGATGACTACATTTCAATTTACTGATTGTACATCTCTCGTGCAGTCTACTGAAATAACGAGTATCATTATTAACCCCTGAATGACTGAACGCCAACGGGCTAGACGCAGCGGTAACACGGGTTCCCATGTCACCTAATGTAAGAGGTGTTGGGCTTGACTATCAGTTGAATAGGTGTACATCCCAGTCTGTAAGTTGCTGTTGGCAAGCTGGATGCACTGAACCGTCCTGAGGCCAATTGAGAAGCTGCTTGATTGAGGGGGCCGGGAGAGCGCTGTGCTGACCACGTGTCTCTCCATATCCACATACAGTGACGCTGATGAGTTAAGGACGACACGGCGGTCGGTAGATATTGTTAGACCTTCAAGACCAGTGCGCACGCAAATAATCCCTGAATAAATTTGTACTTGAAAGAAAAAAAGAAAAAATATGTTCAAATGTGTGTGAAATCTTATGGGACTCAACTGCTAAGGTCATCAGTCCCTAAGCTTACACACTACTTAACCTAAATCATCCTAAGGACGAACACACACACCCACGCCCGAGGGAGGACTCGAACCTCCGCCGGGACCAGCCACACAGTCCATGACTGCAGCGCCGTAGACCGCTCGGTTAATCCCGAGCGGCTGAAAAAAATCAAATATCATATTTTGTTACCGGTCATGAAGACCTTATGGTCTACATCTACATCAATATTGATACTCTGCAAATCACATTTAAGTGAATGGCAGAGGGTTCATCGAACCACCTTCATAATTCTCTATCATTCCAATCTCGTATAGCGTGCGGAAGAAACGAACACCTATATCTCTCCGTACGAGCACAGATTTCTCTTATTTTATCGTGCTTATCGTTTCTGCCTATGTAGGTCGGTGTCTACAAAATACTTACGCATTCGGAGGAGAAAGTTGGTGACTGGAACTTCGTGAGAAGATTCTGTCGCAACGAAAAACGCCTTTCTTTTAATGATGCCCAGCCCAAATACTGTATCATTTCAGTGACACTCTCTCCCATCTTTCGCGATAATACAAAACGTGCTGCCTTTCTTTGAACTTTTTCGATGTACTCCGTCAGTTCTATCTGGTAAGGATCCCACATCGCGCAGCAATATTCTAAAAGAGGACGGACAAGCGTATGTAGACAGTCTCCTTAGTAGGTCTGTTACATTTTCTAAGTGTCCTGCCAATAAAACACAGTCTTTGGTTAGCCTTCCCCACAACATTTTCTGTGTGCTCCTTGCAGTTTACGTTGTAAGTAATTGTAATTCCAAGCTATTTAGTTAAATTTACGGCTTTTAGATTTGACTGATTTATCGTGTAACCGAAGTTTAACGGATTCATTTTAGCACTCATGTGGATGACCTGATACTTTTCGTTATTCAGGGTCACCTGCCAGTTTTCCCACCATTCTGTTCTAAATCGTTTTCCAATTTGTTTTCATCTTCTAATACTTTATTAGTCGATAAAAGGCCGCGTCATCTGCAAACAACCGAAGATGGCTGCTCAGATTGTCTCCCAAATCGTTTATATAGACAAGGAACAGCAAAGGGCCTATAACACTACCTAGGGGGACGCAGAAATCACTTCTGTTTTACTCGATGACTTTCCGTCAGTTACTACGAACTGTGACCTCTCTAACAGGAAGTCACTAATCCAGTCATATAACAGAGGCGATATTCCATAAGCACGCAATTTCACTATAAGCCGCTTGTGTGGTACAGTGTCAAAAGCGTTCCGGAAGTCCAGAAATACGGAATCAACATGAAATCGCTTGCCAATACCACTCAACACTTCATACGAATAAAGAGCTGGTTATGTTCCACAAGAACGATGTTTTCTAAATCCATGATGACTGTCTGTCAGTAGAACATTTTCTTCGAGTTAATTCATAATATTCGAACACAATAAATGTTCCAAAATCCTGCTGTATATCGCTGTTAACGATATGGGCCTGTAATTTAGTGGATTACTCCTACTACCTTTCTTGAACATTGGTGTGACCTGTGCAACTTTCCAGTTTTTGGGTACGGATCTTTCGTCGAGCGAACGGTTGTATATGAATGTTAAGTATGGAGCTAAAGCATCAGCATACTCTGAAAGGAACCTAATTGGTATACAATCTGGACCAGAAGATTTGCTTTTGTTAAGTGATTTATTTGCTTCACTATTGCGAGGGTATTTACTTCTACGTTACTCATGTTGGCAGCTGTTCCCGATTCGAATTCTGGAATATTTACTTCGTCTTCTTTTGTGAAGGCATTTCGGAAGGCTGTGTTTAGTAACTCTGCTTTAGCAGCACTGTGTTCGATAGTATCCCCATTGCTGTCGCGCAGGGAAGGCATTGATTGTTTCTTGCGGCTAACATACTTCACATGCGACCAGAATCTCTTTGGATTTTCTGCCAGGTTTCGAGACAAAGTTTAGTAGTGGAAACTATTATAAGCATCGCGCATTGAAGTCTGCGCTAAATTTCGTGCTTCTGTAAAAGATAGCCAATCTTGGGTATTTTGCATCTGTTTAAATTTGGCATGTTTGTTTCGTTGTTTCTGCAACAGTGTTCTGACCCGTTTTGGATACCAAGGAGGATCAGCTCCGTCGTTTGTTAATTTATTTGGTATGAATCTCTCAATTGCTGCCGATACTATTTCTTTACCGGCCGGGGTGGCCGAGTGGTTCTAGACGCTACTGTCTGGTATAGGTACAGATTCGAATCCTGCCTCGGGCATGGATGTGTGTGATGTCCTTAGGTTAGTTAGGTTTAAGTAGTTCTAAGTTCTAGGGGACTGATGACCTAAGATGTTAAGTCCCATAGTGCTCAGAACCATTTGAACTATTTCTTTGAATTCAAGCCACTTCTGGTTTACACTTATATTATTAATTTGCAAGGAGTGGAAATTGGCGCCAATTGAATTTTTATCTGCTTCTTTGAATATGTATATTTTTCGTTTATTTTTGCAGGATTTTGGGGTTACAATGTTCATTCTCGCTACGACAACCCTGTGTTCACTAACCCTCGTATCCGTTTTAATGCTCGTCATTAACTCTGGATTATTTGTTGCTAAGAGGTCAAGTGTGTTTTCACAACCGTTTGCTATTCACGTGGGCTCATGAACTAACTGCTCGAAATAATTTTCAGAGAACGCATTTAGCGCAATTTCGGGTGATGTTTTATGCGTACAGCCGTAATTAAACATGTATTTTCGCCACCATATCGAGGGTAAATTAAAGTCACCACCAACTATAATCGTATGAGTCGGGAACGTGCTTGAAATCAAACTCAAGGTTTCTTTGAACCTTTCAGCAAATGTATGATCTGAATTGAGAGGTCGGTAAAAGGATCCAATTATTATTTTATTCTGGTTCCAGCAATGACCTCTGCCCATACTAACCCACTGGAAGTATCTACTTCAATTTCACGACAAGTTAAACTACTTCTGACAGCAACAAACACGCCACCACCAACCTTGTTTAGCCTATCCTTTCGGAACACCGTTAGGTTCTTCGCAAAAATGTGGGCTGAGCTTAACTCCGATCTTAGCCAGTTTTCACTGCCTATGACCATTTGAGCATCAGTGCTTTCTATTAGCGCTTGGAGCCTTGGTACTTTTACAACAATTTACATCTGTTATACCGATGGTTCCTGTATCTACGTTCTTCCTGTGTTCGGGCTGCATCCTTTGTGACTGACGCCTTTCTTGTATTTTTTCCTAGACTCTCTAACCTAAAACTATCAGAGAATCACCTTAACAGCCCATGCATCCAAGTTGCTGACAGGAATAGTATGCAGAAGAATGGAAAATGTCAGTGAGGAGCTGTTAGATGAATATGAGTTTGGCTTTATCAAAGATAAAGGCACCAGAGTGCCAGTTCTGACATTCTAATTGATAATAGAAGCAAGACTGAAAGAAACAGAGAAACGTTCATTGGAACTGTCGACCTGGGAAAACCGTTCGACAATGTACAATGGTGCAAGATAATCGTAGTTGTGGTTAACTAAAGGGAGGGGTAATATAAGTACAAGGAATAAGAGGGAACAATAATAGTGGAAGACCAAGAATGAAGTGATCGATTTAAAAAGGGAGTAAGACAGGGGTATAGTTTTTCGCCCCCATTGTCCAATCTACACATCGAAGAAGCAATGGCGGAAATAAAATAAAGGTGAAAGGATCTCAGTGATAAGATTCGCTGATGGACTGCTGTTATGAGTGATATTTTTTGGGAATTTGTGAGAGTTTCTATGGCACCAAACTGCTGAGGGCATGGGTCCCTAAGCTTACACACTACTTAACCTAACTTAAACTGATTTACGCTAATGATAACACGCACACACATGCCCGAGGGAGGACTCGAACCCCGCACGGGGAGAGCCGCGCGAACTGTGACAAGGCGCCTTAGACCTGAGTGAAAGTGACAGTGATGTGTTGAATGGAACGAACAGTCCAATAAAGACAGCAAATATTGAAGAAAGACGGAAGTAATGATAAATAGGTGAGATGAGAACAGCGAGAAACCTAACAACACAATTGGTGATCACAAAGTAGATGAAGATAAGGAATTCTGCTACCTAGGCAAAATATAGCCCCGGATGGACGTAGGAAAGAGAACATAAAAAGTACACTAAAAGGCCATTCCTGGCCTAGAGAGATCTGCTGGTATGAAATATAGGCCATAATTTGTCGAAGAAATTTCTGAGAGCGTATGTTAGGAGCACAGTATTGTATTGTAGTGAAATATATACTGTGGGAAAACCGGAAAAGGAGAGAATCGAACATCTGAGGTGATCTTACAGAAGAAGGAAATGCGATGGACTGATAAGGTAAGGAATGAAAACAGTCGGTGAGGAAAGGAATATATGGAAAACACCGACAAGAAGGGACAGAATGGTAGGACGTGTTTAAGGCATCAACGAATAACTTACGTGGTACTACAGAGAGACGTGGAGTGTGAAAACTGTAGAGGAAGACAGAGATTGGGATACCTCCAGCAAATAATTGAGGACAGAGATTGCAAGTACAGCTCTGAGCGGAAAAGGTTGGTACAGGAGGAGAATTCGTGGTGAGTTGGCCGGTCTCGTTAAGCCAGTCAGAAGACTGATGACTCAAAATAAAGGTCAAATCGATGATATGTTATACCTGTCACGTATGAATGCATTATCACGTAACAACAGTCATTTAAGAAATTGAACACTTATGACGCTTTATTTTGTAAAAGATTTTTACTTAGCATGTAGTTACAGTGTCAGGATTTAGAGTATGACGTATAATGAAGAGATGGTGGCACACATTTGAATAATTATTTGTAATACAATATAGCTTTATTCATGAAATTCTCGTAAACAGTTTCTTCTCTTGTGTAGACGCAGCTGAACACTATATTTGCTACCCATGAATACTGTCTGCCATTCCCAGACAACGTTTTTAGAATGATGTATTCGAAAAGACAGAGTAAAATTTCGTTTGATCTTTGGTCTGAACCATACTATGCTTAACAGAGTGAAAGATGATTTGAAATGGGTACAATGTTCGCAAAGAATTTCTATAAAAACCAAACAGCTTAATCAGGTGATATCTTAATGCATGACTCAGGGAAGTGAAGTGATCTTCCGTCAGCGCTGAGCAAGTTAAATAGCGAAAATAATTGTGCTAACAAACTAGCTGTGCACAGATGCTGTCTTACCTCAAATTTCTTCTCTTAAAAAAATATTATCATTCAAAATTTATATCCTTTTCGCCTTCCAATATATGTGTCGTATTCATATTTGCTGTCATTTCTCCATATAACATATACAATCATAAGTCAACACACCACTACTGAATACGTCTATCACCTGCAAAACTTGAACAAGAGTGTATCAGACTGCGCAGAGACAAAGACCGCGCCACAACAAGATCAAGAATTGTTTAACAGTACCGTAACTTGCTCTCCCTCTCTCTAATGTGCACATCGATAGCTTAAAAAGTCGAAATGACATGCCCAACTTACGCAGTTACACATGCAGCAATTTTCCGTATCACTTTGTATCCTTTTTTAAGATACCGTTTTTGCTCCTCCTGCGAAATTTAACGAAATGAAATTACGAGATTTTAATTGCCTACCACTGATATTTCGTTTAAGTCGATACTGTGAAATGCAGATACTCTATGAAAGACACCAGAGATCTATATTTCAAATCAGAACTTAGTAGACATGCTAAGACATACGGCATTGTTTGTTAAAACAAGAAAAATTAAATATACTTTACTGTTTTCTGAGCGTTCGTTCAGTTCTGCGCTGGTGTGTTCAATAAATAATTTCGTAATCAGTGCTTGATAGAACAGAGCCTGCATATAGTAACGTTATGCTACTCTATAGTTTCTACTTCTTTCACTATGCACTAATGTGAAGACTGCCTCCTTACGCACTCATTGTAATGACTGTTAAAATCACCATCACATAAAGTTATTTCCAACATGTTATATCGACAGAGGCCGTTGATTCTCCTCGCCTATTGTAATCTTTGACAGCACTGTAGACTGCCACAGAGGAATAGGACGCCGTTTCCGCGGCAACCCTCGATGTATCTTTGCGAATAGCATCTCCCTATCGATTTAACAACCTTTGGTGCATCTTCACAGAATAGACGTTAGAGGCAGCATACTTTTAGCTGATTTTAAACCAGGGAACCTTTATAATTTATATTTTATGATGTAATTTAACTATAAGGCACTTTTTAATCTACTTATTGTGCTTACCTAATCATAGAGGTCTTTCTGGTTGGCTAGCAATGATGTCACACCCAAGACGGTCGGCGTGACCAAGTGTAATTAATAACCATTCCCTCCTTGTCCGATTAGCAGTTATTCTAGCGTCGAGGGTCGGCGCAACCTGCACCACGGAGTCCACCCACCGTTCTGGGTACATTTATTTATTAGCTCTACATTTTGATCTATATACTTACTATTGTAACGATCCCTCTATCTGGTAATATGTTTTCTCAGGGTCTGAAGATGGTTCTTAAATAGAATCGAAACCGGTCACTCCAATAAAAATAAACAGTTGCGATCAAGACTCTTTTTAATCTTTAAATTTTAATTTTAAAGATCGCTGATAATGTTGTCAAAAATTTTATTTTTCACAATTCTGAATGGCTTGAACAGCGAAATCGACAACGAAATACTGAGCGATATAATAACGGAGCACATCCACGTTCAATCATTAATTTGTCTCTGAGCTAAAAACGAAGCTGCACTGAGATAAATTACCGGTATGTAAAATATCGTGTAGTAATTTTTGTGGAAGCTGATAACGATTCGGTCATTGGTATCCATACAAATGACGCAGTCGAACTTCAGTGCCTGTCAGACACAAACACCGCTGTACCATTTTAATCGGTGGTGGTAGGAAAAAAAAACTAGTATTCTTGTACATCTCTCTGTGCCACATGTGTGTAATTTCTTTTCGAAGCATGAACTCCGTGCGGTAACAGAATCGCTTACCACCATCACATGAGGTATTCTCCTCTCGTGGCCATTGTTGCCTGCATCTATTGCATCCATATCATTTAAATTAATCAGTTCCATTGAATCGCCTCTCTGCAAACTTTCACTACTTCATAGAAAGCGGAGGGAGTTAACACTTTGTGTGGTAATGCCGGGTATTCCTAGGAGGTTTTCCTAGACGGGCAGTTTTCCTCCGTGAGAACAGAACACGGCGTTTTGTGTCGACGACCGCTACGGTCGCAGGTTCGAATCCTGCCTCGGGCATGGATGTGTTTGATGTCCTTATGTTAGTTAGGTTTAAGTAGTTCTAAGTTCTAGGGGACTGATGACATCAGATGTTAAGTCCCATAGTGCTCAGAGCCAAGTAGCCAGTTGGTTGGTTTGGACAGAGTAGCGAGTGAGTGTTTTCTTACTGTGTTGACGCTGTCCCCAACGGCGTGTAGTTCCACAGCCGTTGCGATGTCCATGTGTGTCAGTAGTTATCGTGCCTTGGCTTATTAACACACCAATATTTGAAGACGAGTGTTACTGGTCTCTTGTCCTCGCTGGCACATTTTGGTTGAAGTTTTTTTGGTCCGGTGACGGAAATCAGGTAGTAGGTTGGTTCAGCGGCTGTCTGTCTGTTGGGTTGCCTCCAGATTTAGAGATTGTTGGTCAGGCTGCCTGTCTCGCCTAAACGGGCGTTAGGGTTACAATTCCAGACCGAACCTTCGAAACTTCTGAGCGCCGTTCCGTGTCTGTTACATAGTAACTTCCCTGTTTGAGTTTTAGTTGTCTGGTTGATGTGTGGCCTTCAGCCGAGTTTTTATATATCCTGAATTAATGTTCCTGTCTTGCCCTTTACACATAAGATTGTTATTCCTTATTTGGGGCTTTCATCCGAATTTTACATCGAATTTTTAAAGGCCTTAAGCCGTTAAATTATTGTGCTAATGTGTGGCCTTAAGCCGAGTATTAACATCTCTTAAATTAATATTCTGGTCTTGCCCTTAAGGCATGAGATTGTTATTCTTTATTTTATACGAGATTTTTTAAGATAAGGCCTTCTGCCTTTTGATTGAAACACCGCTTATTGCTTAATATGCAACCTCCAGCCTAGTTCCATTAAAATTAAATTGCTAAGGCCTTCAGCCGATTAGATTGAAGATTTAGAAAATATTCTTGGGTGAAACCTTCATAAGGATCTTGTATATCAATTTTGCTTAGGCCTTGTGTCTTGCATTCTGAGTGTGGCCTTTAGCTGATTTAAAGTTACTTAAACGAGGTGGATTAACTTTCTGAGTGTTTTGCATTCTTGTGTAATAAGGTGTGTGGACACCCCTTTCCACAAACTAATCCGCTCTGTCCTGCTAGCCGAGGTGTTTCAATTGAACAATGTTCCACAGCAAATTCCTCATTTTTTCACCCGAAATCTGCCGAGAAAAAAATGTAGAATATAAACAGGTATTTTAGACGGATAAAGAGATTTACAAAATCTATAAGCAATGTAAAAAATGGCGCCATTTTGGACTGCTTCGCTGCCACTGTTACTACCTGTTTCAGTGCACCGAATCAACACGAAATGAACAGAAAGAACCAAAAATTAGTACCATTCCAACATAATCATTCACTCAGTCAGCACAATCTGAGCAACCGTCTTCGGTTGTTTGCAGATGAGGCTGTCGCTTATCGAGTAATAAAGTCATCAGAAGATCAAAACAAACTGCAAAGTGATTTAGAAAAAATATCTGAATGGTGCGAAGAGTGGCAGTTGACCCTAAATAACGAAAAGTGTGAGGTCATCCATATGAGTGCTAAGAGGAACTCGTTAATCTTCGGTTACACGTGAATCAGTCTAACCTAAAAGCAGTAAATCGCACTAAATACCTAGGTATTACAATTACGAACAACTTAAATTGGAAGGAACACAGAGAAAATGTGGGGAAGGCTAACCAAAGACTGCGTTTTATTACCAGGACACTTAGAAAATGTAACAGACCTACTAAGGAGACTGCCTACACTACTTTTGTCCGTCCTCTTTTAGAATACTACTGAGCGGTGTGCGATCCTTAACAGATAGGACTGACGGAGTACATCGAAAAAGTTCAAAAAAAGGCAGTATATTTTGTATTATCGGGAAATATGGGAGAGAGTGTCACAGAAATGATACAGGATTTGGGCTGGAAATCGTTAAAAGAAAGGCGTTTTTCGTTGTGACAGAATGTTCTCACGAAATTCCAATCACCAACTTTCTCCGCCGAATGCGAAGATATTTTGTTGACACCGACCTATATAGGGAGGAACGATCACCACGATAAAATAAGGGAAATCAGAGATCGTACGGAAAGATATAGGTGTTCATTCTTTTCGCGCGCTGTACGAGATTGGAATAATAGAGAATTGTGAAGGTGGTTCGATGAACCCTCTGGCACGCACTTACATGTGATTTGCAAAATATCCATGTAGATGTACATGTTGACTCATAAGTATGAGAAAAAAATTTCTTTAGCACTAAAAATCGTGAGATTGTGACATGCATGTGACCAAAAATTGGTTCCAAACGTTCTTTTTGTCATATCAGCCCGTGGTAAAAGTTAGTATTGGTCATTACGTGAACCATTCCTCGCATGCTAGAAAACAGGCATGCGTAGTAGAATTACAGCTGAGCAATAAAGCTAAATAATTTGTGGCATTCATGTCGCAGGATTATGAACGCCATTATCATCGACTAGGTGCCACACATTTATGTATTTCTTCGATCGAAGATGTTGGAAGTAAATAATCCACAAATTGAATCAAGAGTAACCTCGAAGATAAGTACTCGTTATTTAAACAACTGATCCCTTTCGATTATTTTATAAAGGACTGTCTTCTGATCTAGACTGTATAACAATTAGGTTGCTTTCCGAAATAAGATGACGAAAATCACCGTTTTTAGCAGACATAAAAGAAACCTCCCTCTGAACGAAAGATACATATGCTAAAACAAGGAAAGTTACGTAGTCCACTTTAACAAACACGCAATCCGCAACGTTATAAACCCTCTGCCAGGCACTTAAATGTGATTTGCAGAGTATCCACGTAGATGTAGATGGAGATGGAGAAGGCACTAGTTTCGAAATGAGCCCGGTACGCGGCTGCTGGTGGCATATGCAGATATGCGGGCCTATGGGGTATCGTCTCAGTTGTGCGACTGGATTCGTGATTTCCTGTCCGGAAGGTCGCAGTTGGTAGTAATACACGGCAAATCATCGAGTAAAACTGAAGTGATATCAGGTGTTCCCCAGGGAAGCGTCCTGGGACCTCTGCTGTTCCTGATCTACACTCCTGGAAATTGAAATAAGAACACCGTGAATTCATTGTCCCAGGAAGGGGAAACTTTATTGACACATTCCTGGGGTCAGATACATCACATGATCACACTGACAGAACCACAGGCACATAGACACAGGCAACAGAGCATGCACAATGTCGGCACTAGTACAGTGTATATCCACCTTTCGCAGCAATGCAGGCTGCTATTCTCCCATGGAGACGATCGTAGAGATGCTGGATGTAGTCCTGTGGAACGGCTTGCCATGCCATTTCCACCTGGCGCCTCAGTTGGACCAGTTCGTCCTGGACGTGCAGACCGCGTGAGACGACGCTTCATCCAGTCCCAAACATGCTCAATGGGGGACAGATCCGGAGATCTTGCTGGCCAGGGTAGTTGACTTACACCTTCTAGAGCACGTTGGGTGGCACGGGATACATGCGGACGTGCATTGTCCTGTTGGAACAGCAAGTTCCCTTGCCGGTCTAGGAATGGTAGAACGATGGGTTCGATGACGGTTTGGATGTACCGTGCATTATTCAGTGTCCCCTCGACGATCACCAGTGGTGTACGGCCAGTGTAGGAGATCGCTCCCCACACCATGATGCCGGGTGTTGGCCCTGTGTGCCTCGGTCGTATGCAGTCCTGATTGTGGCGCTCACCTGCACGGCGCCAAACACCCGTACGACCATCATTGGCACCAAGGCAGAAGCGACTCTCATCGCTGAAGACGACACGTCTCCATTCGTCCCTCCATTCACGCCTGTCGCGACACCACTGGAGGCGGGCTGCACGATGTTGGGGCGTGAGCGGAAGACGGCCTAACGGTGTGCGGGACCGTAGCCCAGCTTCATGGAGACGGTTGCGAATGGTCCTCGCCGATACCCCAGGAGCAACAGTGTCCCTAATTTGCTGGGAAGTGGCGGTGTGGTTCCCTACGGCACTGCGTAGGATCATACGGTCTTGGCGTGCATCCGTGCGTCGCTGCGGTCCGGTCCCAGGTCGACGGGCACGTGCACCTTCCGCCGACCACTGGCGACAACATCGATGTACTGTGGAGACCTCACGCCCCACGTGTTGAGCAATTCGGCGGTACGTCCACCCGGCCTCCCGCATGCCCACTATACGCCCTCGCTCAAAGTCCGTCAACTGCACATACGGTTCACGTCCACGCTGTCGCGGCATGCTACCAGTGTTAAAGACTGCGATGGAGCTCCGTATGCCACGGCAAACTGGCTGACACTGACGGCGGCGGTGCACAAATGCTGCGCAGCTAGCGCCATTCGACGGCCAACACCGCGGTTCCTGGTGTGTCCGCTGTGCCGTGCGTGTGATCATTGCTTGTACAGCCCTCTCGCAGTGTCCGGAGCAAGTATGGTGGGTCTGACACACCGGTGTCAATGTGTTCTTTTTTCCATTTCCAGGAGTGTATATAAATGACCTGGGTGACAATCTGAGCAGGTCTCTTAGGTTGTTCGCAGATGATGCTGTAATTTACAGTGTAGTAAGGTCATCCGAAGACCAGTATCAGTTGCAAAGCGATTTAGAAAAGATTGCTGTATGGTGTGGCAGGTGGCAGTTGACGCTAAATAACGAAAAGTGTGAGGTGATCCACATGAGTTCCAAAGAAATCCGTTGGAATTCAATTACTCGATAAATAGTACAATTCTCAAGGCTGTCAATTCAACTAAGTACCTGGGTGTTAAAATTACGAACAACTTCAGTTGGAAAGACCACATAGATAATATTGTGGGGAAGGCGAGCCAAAGGTTGCGTTTCATTGGCAGGACACTTAGAAGATGCAACAAGTCCACTAAAGAGACAGCTTACACTACACTCGTTCGTCCTCTGTTAGAATATTGCTACGCGGTGTGGGATCCTTACCAGGTGGGATTGACGGAGGACATCGAAAGGGTGCAAAAAAGGGCGGCTCGTTTTGTATTATCACGTAATAGGGGAGAGAGTGTGGCAGATATGATACGCGAATTGGGATGGAATTCATTAAAGCAAAAACGTTTTTCGTCGCGGCGAGATCTAATTACGAAATTTCTCTTCCGAATGCGAAAATATTTTGTTGAGCCCAACGTACATAGGTAGGAATGATCATCAAAATAAAATAAGAGAAATCAGAGCTCGAACAGAAAGGTTTAGGTGTTCGTTTTTCCCGCGCGCTGTTCGGGAATGGAATGGTAGGGAGATAGTATGATTGTGGTTCGATGAACCCTCTGCCAAGCACTTAAATGTGAATTGCAGAGTAATCATGTAGATGTAGATGTAACCCACTTTAACAAACAAGCAATCCGCAACATTATAAATCCTCTGCCAGGCACTTAAATGTGATTTGCAGAGTATCCATGTAGATGTAGATGTAGATGGAGGAGGCACTAGTTTCTAAATGAGCCCGGTACGCGACGGCTGGTGGTATATGCAGATAGAGCTGACTTCAAAAGGCAGACACGAGGGTGTGCAGACCATATGGAGCATGGAGGAATTACCGCGTCATTGCGTGAGCACGTGTGCGTGCCTGTGCGTGCCTGCGCGTGCGTGTGTGTGTGTGTGTGTGTGTGTGTGTGATTGCCTGACTGAGCTGGCGTGTTTACGTAAGGCAGAGATGGGGAGGCGCAGATAGACGTAGCGCAGCGAGGCGGCACCTGAGCCGCGGTGCAGTGAATGCGTTCCACCGGCCCCCGCTGGCTGCTCGCCCAGAGCGGATAAAACGTGTCTGACTCAGCCAGACACCCGTGGGCGAGCTTCCAGCTCACGGTCGAGGAATGCGGTTTACCATTTCAGTTTCCTCCACTGCCGCTCCCGCTGCTGCTCCGTGTCTCGTCGCCTGTGAATCATGAACGTGTTTCCCTCTTCATCTCCTCTACACCTACAGACACCGAGGTGACGAAAGTCATGGAACACCTCGCAGTATCGTGTCGGATCTCCTTCTGCCAGGCGTAGTGTGGCATCGACTCGACAAGAAATATTGAGCCATTCAGCCTCTACAGGGTGGTCCATTGATAGTGACCGGGCCAAATATCTCACGAAATAAGCATCAAACGAAAAAACTACAAAGAACGAAACTTGTCTGGCTTGAAAGGGGAAACCGAATGGCGCTATGGTTGGCCCGCTAGATGGCGCTGCCTTAGGTCAAACGGATATCAACTGCGTTTTTTTTTTAAAAATAGGAACCCTTATTTTTTATTACATATTCGTGTAGTACGTAAAGAAATGTGAATGTTTTAGTTGGACCACTTTTTTCGCTTTGTGATAGATGGCGCGGTAATAGTCACAAACCTATGACTCACAATTTTAGACGAACAGTTGCTAACAGGTAGGTTTTTTAAATTAAAATACAGTACGTAAGTATGTTTGAACATTTTATTTCGGTTGTTCCAATGTGATACACGTAACTTCGTCAACTTATCATTTCTGACAACGCGCCGGCCGTTGTGGCCGAGCGGTTCTAGGCGCTACAGTCTGGAACCGCGCTACCGCTACGGTCGCAAGTTCGAATCCTGCCTTGGTCATGGATGTGTGTGACGTCCTTAGGCTAGTTAGGTTTAAGTAGATCTAAGTTCTAGGGGACTGATGACATCAGATGTTAAGTCCCATAGTGCTCAGAGCCATTTGAACCATTTTTTTGACAACGCATGCTGTTACAGCGTGATTACCTGTAAATACCACATAAATGCGATAAATGCTCAAAATGATGTCCGTCAACCTTAGTGCATTTGGCAATACATGTAACGACATTCCTCTCAACAGCGAGTAGTTCGCCTTCCGTAATGTTCGCACATGCATTGACAATGCGCTGACGCATGTTGTCAGGCGTTGTCGGTGAATCACGATAGCAAATGTCCTTCAACTTTCCCCACAGAAAGAAATCCGGGGACGTCAGATGCGGTGAACGTGCGGGCAACGGTATGGTGTTTCGACGACCAATCCACATGTCATCAAATATGCTATTCAATACCGCTTCAACCGCACGCGAGCAATGTGCCGGACATCTATCATGTTGGAAGTACATCGCCATTTTGTCATGCAGTGAAACATCTTGTAGTAACATCGGTAGAACATTACGTTGGAAATCAGCATACATTGCACCATTTAGATTACAATCGATAAAATGGGTGCCAATTATCATTCCTCCCATAATGCCGCACCAGACATTAACCCGCCAAGGTCGCTGATGTTCCACTTGTCGCAGCCATCGTGGATTTTCCGTTGCCCAATAGTGCATATTATGTCAGTTTACGTTACCGCTGTTGGTGAATGACGCTTCGTCGCTAAATAGAACGCGTGCAAAAAATCTGTCATCGTCCTGTAATTTCTCTTGTGCCCAGTGGCAGAACTGTACACGACGTTCAAAGTCGTCGCCATGCATTTCCTGGTGCATAGAAATATGGTACGGGTGCAATCGATGTTGATGTAGCATTCTCAACACTGACGTTTTTGAGATTCCCGATTCTCTCGCAATTTATCTGCTACTGATGTGCGGATTAGCCGCGACAGCAGTTAAAACACCTACTTGGGCATCCTCATGTGTTGCAGGTCGTGGTTGACGTTTCACATGTGGCTGAACACTTCCTGTTTCCTTAAATAACGTAACTACCCGGCGAACGGTCCGGACACTTGGATGATGTCGTCCAGGATACCGAGCAGCATACATAGCACAAGCCCGTTGGGGATTTTGATCACAATACCCATACATCAACACGATATCGACCTTTTCAACAATTGGTAAACGGTCCATTTTAACACGTGTAATGTATCACGAAGCAAATAACTTCCGCTCTTGTGGAATGTTACGTGATACCACGTACTTATACGTTTGTGACTATTACAGCGCCATCTATCACAAAGGGAAAAAAAGTGGTCCAACTAAAACATTCATATTTCTCTATGTACTATACGAAAATGTAATAAAAAGTGGGGGTTCCTATTAAAAACAAAAGCAGTTGATATCCGTTTGACCTATAGATGTATCGGGCCAACCATAGCGCCATCTGGTTTCCCGTTCAAGCCAGACAAGTTTCGTTCTTTGTAGTTTTTCCGTTTGATGCTTACTTCGTGAGATATTTGGCCTGGTCACGATCAATGGACCAACCTGTATAGCTGTCCATAATTGCCAATGTGCTGCGGGTAGAGGATTTTGTTCACGAACTGACCCCTTAAGTGTTCGATGGGATTAATTTCCGGCGATCTGGGTGGCCAAACCATTCTCACGCATTGTCCAGAAGCAATCACGAACAGTTATAGCCCGACGACATGGCACTTTGTGGTAAAAGAAATTCCGTAGATGTTTGAGAACATGAAGTGCACGAATGGTTGCAAATGGTCTGCAAGTGTCCGAACATTACCTATATCCAGCCAGTCCATTATATGTAACCACAGCCCACACCATTATTGAGCCACCACCAACTTGCACGGTACCCTGTTAATAACTTGGGTCCGTGCCCTCATGGGGTATGCGTCACACTCTAACCTTATCATCAGCTCTTACCAATTGAAATTGGGACTCATCTGACTAGGCCACGGTTTTCCAGTCATCTATGGTCCACTCGATATGGAGAGGCGCTACAGGCGATGTACTGTCAGCAAAGGCACTCGCTCGTCTGCTGCTATAGCCAAATTTCGCCGCGCTATGCTAACGGTACGTTCGTCATATGTTCCACATTGATTTCTGCGGTTGTTTCACGTAGTGTTGCTTGTCTGTCAGCACTGACAACTCTACCCAAACGCCGCTGTTCTCGATCTTTAAATGAAGGTCGTCGGCCACTGCGTGGTCAGTGGTGAGAGGCAATGCCTAAAATCTGCTATTCTCGGCACACTCTTGACACCGTGTGAACACCGAAAATGCAGGATGTATGGCACCTGCTACCCAGATATAACTTTTTTTTAAATTGTATGCAAATATTTGTAATTTAAATGCTTTCTTTTAATAGGTAAGGACATTGCTTCACTGTATGTGTACATTTAGGCAGAAGTCTGTTGACGTTTCATTGTATTTATCTGTAAAATTTTAAAAATACACAGCCCTCAGTCGCGAACACAATTAATTTGTGACCTAGGTATCGGTGTCACAAGGGACACCTTCTACGGACAAAATTAAAACTAAATGTTACAGCATAACGTACCAAAAAATACGAAGGTGCGGTCATACCTTACAGCGTCAGATACAATTGCATTTTAATTTATTTCTGACTATCTGACGCTGTCAGGTATGACCGCAGCTTTCGTATTTTTTGGTACGTTATGCTGTAACATTTAGTTTTAATTTTGTCCGAAGAAGGTGTCCTTTGTGACACCGAAACCTAGGCTACAAATTAATTGTGTTCGCGACTGAGGGCTGTGTCTTTTAAAATTTTGTATTATACAACAGTCGCTGATTGACAGCCATGTTAAAAACCTTAAGTATTTATCTGTGTTTTACTGTGAAGCTCTGGGAAAAAGCCAAAGCAATTTTTTATAATGCACAAGCGCTGCTATTATCGTTGCTAGTTTCGCATCATCTTGTACAGGATTTTGGACGTAAATTGCCCTAGTGGGCTGGCGACCGTTAATTACTCCCTTTTCGTTCATTAGTGTAACTTTTGGATTCATGGTCAGTGGTACCCCTTTCTGTCCAGTGTTGTTCGTGAGTGAATGCACAAAATAACTTTCATTTTCCAAATTATGGCCCTGTTCGGTTTAATTACTTTTATTTTTTGTAGACTTTCCATCAGAGGGATCGGTTGTACACTTTCCTCCTACTTATCGGTATCACTTCTTCGGGAAAGATAACCGTATACAATTAGAAAAAATCCATTAGGCATACACGCGATCCAGAGTCATATTTTATATCGCAAGCAGGATACGCCGATTAGTAAGAGGGAGGTTATGCGCGGATCTCAGACTACTGAATTCCACAGCCATTTACCAAATGGAATGTCCCATGTGTCTAGCTGCAATTACCATTCCGCGTTCAAAGTGTGTTAATTCCTTTCGTGCGATCACGATGACGTCGGAAACCTTTCCACCTGAGAACAAGTGACAGATCCGCCGATGCACTGCCCTTTTATACCGCTTGTACGCGATACCATCTGTATATACTATCTGTATACGTGCATACCGCTACTCTGAAACTTTTCTCACCTCTACGTACAGGATATTAAGGGTAAGTGCGGATATTTTTATTGGTAACTGAGGGCAGCGCTCCTACATCAGCGATTATATTTCATTAAATACTGCTGTGAAGAAGATTGACAGTGTACATATGTGTTGCCATTTGATTTGAGATAATACGTAGTCATTGAGGAGAGGTAAATGAGACGAGATCAAAATAACTTTCTTGGCTGGCCGGTGTGGCCGAGCGGTTCTAGGCGCTACAGTCTGGAACCACGTGACAGCCACGGTCGCAGGTTTGAATCCTGCCTTGGGCATGGATGTGTGTGATGTCCTTGTGTTAGTTAGGTTTAAGTTGTTCTAAGTTCTAAGGGACTGATGACCTCAGAAGTTAAGTCTCATAGTGCTCACAGCCATTTGAACCATAACTTTCTTCTACTTGCAACATTGCAGCCCAGTCAACAATCGTGATAATCTAATATATAAGAAACTATCAGCTTCGATTGTGGTAATGAAACAGACTTTTACCTAGGTTTCAGCCCAAATAACTGAGCCTTCCTCAGAAGATATACCTGAATCTATAATTTGTCTAAGAGGATGTAGTGTTTCCTTTGCTCGGGGTTCTGCCGTAAAAAAATATAAAATAGAAAATCTGATTGGGTTTAGAATCTTGATGGAATAAGTTACAAAAAAGCGACTGTATGGAAATAGCATCAGAAACTAATTGATATTTACCTTATAATCTTGTTAGAAACGCAGTACTAATTACAATATAGTCTTCATAGCTGTCCTCCTAATTTCTCTTGTAGGACGACCCATCTTTCACTTTTCTCCGTCTGTTGAAAACTTCTTCAAGTTGTCACTGTCATGATCAATTTACAAATTTGGCGATAACCACCTCGAATCATTATTGAAACAAGCTCGCTTTGTAATATAATTTTAATTTCCACCCAAAAGCACATTCAACACAGCACCGAAAAATACACGTCTTTCGTATGAAGACAAGAGAGAGAGAGAGAGAGAGAGAGAGAGCGTCATCAATTGGTTGTTAAAAACAAACACCTACGCAAAAAAAGATCAAAATTATTTATAAAAATCGGTCGCTGGCGCAGCGCTCTTCCGCATGCGCGATCGTAAATTATATCTTTGTATTGGCGGAGGCGCGGTAGTCAAAGTACCACTACAAGGGCATGGTCTAGAAATAAAACTAAAACTGCCTGAATAGGCGTAGTCACATTTTAAAAATGCGGTACATAAGTACATATTTAAAATGTGACCACGCTTATTCAGGCTGTTTTAGTTTTATTTTTAGACCATGCCCTCTTAGACAAATTATAGATTCAGGTATATCTTCTCAAGAAAGCTCAGTTATTTGGGCTGAAACCTAGGTAAAGGTAGGTTTCATTACAGCAATCGAGGCTGATAGTTTCTGATATAATCAAAATAACTTTACTTAAATTGCTGACCACCTCTTAGCAGCAGTACGTTTCGTGGTTGGCTAGCACCTCCAAGTACATATGGCAGCGGCAAGCCCTGGGCAGCAGGGCAAGCCGGTAAATGCCAAACGATGCCTCTCTTCATGTATGGAGCGTAAACATTGGACGATTGAATAGTGGAAAAACCTTGTGTGGAGTGACGAATTACGGTACACAATATGGCGATCCGATGGCAGGGTGTAGGTATGGCGAACGCCCGGTGAGCGTCATCTGCCAGCGTGTGCAGTGCCAACAGTAAAATTTGGAGGCGGTGGTGTTATGGTGTGGTCGTGTTTTCCACACAAGGGGCTAGCACCCCTTGTACACTATTACAGCACAGGTCTACACTGATATTTGAGCTCCTTCTTGCTTCACAGTGTTGAAGAGCAATTCGGTGATGGCGATTGTATCTTTCAACACTATCGAGCACCTGTTCATAATGCATGGCGTGTGGTGGAGTGGTTACACGACAATAACATCCCTGTAATGGACTGGCCTGCACAGAGTCCTGACCTGAATCCTGTAGAACAGTTTTGGGATGGTTTGGAACGCCGACTTCGTGTCAGGCCTTTCCGACCGATATCGATACCTCTCCTCAGTGCAGCACTGCGTGAAGAATGGGCTGCCATTCCCCAAGAAACCTTCCAGCATCTGATTCAACGTATGCCTGCGAGAATGGAAGCTGTCATCAAGGCTAAGGAGGTCCAACACCACACTGAATTCCAGCATTACCAATGGAGGGCGCCACTAACTTGTAAGTCATTTTCAGCCTTATGTCCGGATACTTTTGATCACATAGTGTATAAGCACTGACATTTAGGCAAAGGATGAGTGTGTCATTCCTGTCTTTCTGACGAGTGTGCGGTAGATGCGGAAATATGAACTACGGCGACGTTGTTACCAAATATGTCCAAACATGAGCAACGTGTTGTTACTCTCTGCAATGCTGCCGAAGGACAAACACTGGTAGACATCCTTCTCTTTGATTCAGTATGTCTGTCGAAAGCCACCGTCATGGCATTGTACACGGCAAGGAGTGCAGCTCCTTCATGATAACGCACGCCCACAATTCGCTGATGTTGTAAAGCAGAAGTTAACCAACCAAGTGCAAGGCACCCGACCACACGCCCTATAGTTCTGATCTCTCCCCATGCGATTATCACGCCTTCGGTCTCTTTAGAAAGTCCTTGAAGAACCGACGGTTCCTGTGGGGCGAGTATATGCATCAGGCTTATTTACGAAGGAGGACACGGTCTTTCACCAAACGGGTATCTTCAACTTGGTGCCTCTGGGACGATTGCCTCAATGCTCACGGTGATTCCAACTCTGGAGCGGACACTTTTTGGTGAGAAGAGACGGCAGACTAGAAAAAAGACACGAATTTAAATGGGAATCGCTTATCGCCTTATAGATTAACCCAAACCTTCGCTCGTATAAATATTATGCAGTGTAGGTATTAAAATCCATGGAGAAGAAATAAAAACGTTGAGGTTCGCCGATGACATTGTAATTCTGTCAGAGACAGCAAAGGACTTGGAAGAGCAGTTGAACGGAATGGATGGTGTCTTGAAGGGAGGATATAAGATGAACATCAACAAAAGCAAAACGAGGATAATGGAATGTAGTCGAATTAAGTCGGGTGATGTTGAGGATATTAGATTAGGAAATGAGACAAAGTAGTAAAGGAGTTTTGCTATTTGGGGAGCAAAATAACTGATGATGGTCGAAGTAGAGAGGATATCAAATGTAGACTGGCAATGGCAAGGAAAGCGTTTGTGAAGAAGAGAAATTTGTTAACATCGAGTGTAGATTTAAGTGTCAGGAAGTCATTTCTGAAAGTATTTGTATGGAGTGCAGCCATGTATGGAAGTGAAACATGGACGGTAAATAGTTTGGACAAGAAGAGAATAGAAGCTTTCGAAATGTGGTGCTACAGAATAATGCTGAAGATTTGATGGGTAGATCACATGACTAATGAGGAAGTATTGAATAGGATTGGGGAGAAGAGAAGTTTGTGGCACAACTTGACCAGAAGAAGGGATCTGTTGGTAGGACATGTTCTGAGGCATCAAGGGATCACCAATTTAGTATTGGAGGGCAGGGTGGAGGGTAAAAATCGTAGGGGAAGACCAAGAGATGAATACACTAAGCAGATTCAGAAGGATGTAGGTTGCATTAGGTACTGGGAGATGAAGAAGCTTGCACAGGATAGAGTAGCATGGAGAGCTGCATCAAACCAGTCTCAGGACTGAAGACCACAACAACAACAACAACAACTACAGAAACGAGGTTATCATTAATCTGTATACATTATTAAAATCCATTAACATTTGTTTTTATGTATGTATGTTCAAAATCCTTTCCAAAACTACTGTACGGAATTCAACCAAACTTGCTTCACGTATCACTTCCTATTAGGAAAGAAGCACTGCGAGTAGGAACCATCCACGTCCCATAAGGTGCGAATGAAAAGGGGGTAACACTGAAGCGTAGCTCAGGAACCCGTGGAGCAATTGCTTCAACATTGTTTACGTAGATGATTTATTATTTTGCGTAAAAAATACTGTGGAAGTGAGATACGTCATTGCCAGTATGAACAAGGTTGTCGGTGAGGTGAGTAAAAATGCTCGAAAACGATCTTTTGATATTTGTTTCTTGTATTTACTTAACTGGGAATAGTTTTTAGAGTATGAAGTGCAATTTGTCTTTATTTGTGCTGTTCAGTGCATCTTCAAGGTCGAGAGAATGACCGCTGCAGTGAGCCACAAATTTTGTAAACGTTGTTTTCGGAATCTAGGGTAACGTCACATAGCTGAATACCACAAATAAATCTAACAGGAGAGAAACATGCATGCAATATATGCCACATACACATACGTTCAACATCTCCTCCCGGTCTCCTGGACCCATTTCTACCAACTCGGTAGAAATATTACTTATAATCTGGGAAGGAACACTGTGGAGCAAAAACAACCAGCCGCGCGTTTTTTGGAGGGGGGCGGGAGGGGGGGGGGTGACTATGGAGTGATGGAAAGAAAAGTGAAGGAGGACGAGGTAGTGAGAGGGGGGATGAGGAAATGGGGTGAGAGAGGTTGGGGGAAGAGATATGCAGAGAGGAGCCCGCATCTCGTGGTCGTGCGGTAGCGTTCTCGCTTCCCACGCCCGGGTTCCCAGGTTCGATTCCCGGCGGGGTCAGGGATTTTCTCTGCCTCGTGATGGCTGGGTGTTGTGTGCTGTCCTTAGGTTAGTTAGGTTTAAGTAGTTCTAAGTTCTAGGGGACTGATGACCATAGATGTTAAGTCCCATAGTGCTCAGAGCCATTTGAACCATTTATGCAGAGAGGAAGGGACGAGGGGATGGGCAAATAGCAATAAATAAATACCCGAGTAATTCGTACACAGACAGTAAACTAGTGATTAAAACAGGTGCAAGAATTTCAGATATGATACCTGTGAATCAGAGTGTTAGGCAAGGGTGCAGTTTATAATCGGCATTATAAATATATACATATCCGTCATCTTAAGAATACGGAAACAGGATGTACATCCTAGTTTAGAGATATAACAGTAGGAAACCACAAATATCTGTCTTCTTGCAGACGATCAGTATATTGTATTTGACGGCGAAAAGAAGTAACTGTGTCATACGTAAGTTGCGCCTGCTAGGCTCTGAATACTATATGGAAAACCCAATTAATAAAATGAAGGTAAAGGGATTTAAAAAAGTTACGCCAATAAGATTAAAATTTCTTGTCAATAACAGAGTAGGTAAACAAGTTAACAACTTAAGCTTTTAGGAAATCAAATAATTTACCAGCATAATAGAGATATAGACACCAAGCTTCATCAATTATATGTCACTATCAGTATAAATTTAAACAATGGAATTAGAAAGGAAACAAAATATTTATGAGACTATGACTGTGATGTCTCTTCTGTATGGCAGTGAAACTACAGGGTGGTCCAAAAGTCCGGAAACACCCTGATAAAATCCAAATGGAGTAGCAAACAAGGAAACAGAGTCCCTACACAAGAGGAAAGGGAACGGGGAAACTTTATAGGCTATGACACCAACATGGTGGCCATCTTGAAAGCCGATATCTTTGATTCAACTCCAAAATTTCAAATGGGAATGTGGTCATGTGACATATCAGACAGATAAAGAATTTCACCAGAAAAACATTGCCGTTGTCATTTTAAATATAGCTTTATTCATTCTCGGGTTATAGCTAATTACTTGCGGCAGTAGTGGGACGCTTGGCAGCGTAAGTATTACGTACTGAGAAGTCATGAAATGGAGTCTGAAACGGTGCAAAGTGACTATCCCATGCCTGATATGTTACATGTGTTTAACTGGTAGGTATCATTTACTCATGCTAACGTTTTAATGATTGTTTCCTTATTTACAGTTACAAAATGTCCTTAACATATGAAGAACGCATTGAAATCATCTTGATATCAGGAGAAAGAAGCACACGGGTCACCGCTGAGGATTTCAACAGTCGTCACCCAACCAGACAGCCCATCAGTCACAGCGCATTTGCCAAACTTTTGGCCAAATTCCGATCAACAGGTTCTGTCGCAGATAAACCTAAGGCTGGAAGACCAAAATCCGCCACCGATGAATCAACAACAGTGAGCGTGTTGGCATCATTTAGCAAGAGCCCGCAACGGAGTACTCGTCGCCTGTCACCAGAATGTGGGGTTAGCCGTGCCTCCATACTGCGAATTTTATCGCAGCACAAATGCCGCCCGTACAAAACTCAGCTGCTCCAACACCTGAACGTGAGTGACCCAGACCGTCGGGTACAGTTTGCAGAATTGGTGACCCACGTTTCCCCTATCAGGTGCTGCCACTTGCAATGTCGGGAATATACCGTATACCATGCACATGCGGAAAAGTTTATGTCGGAATGACTGGACGATCCATCAACACCAGGATCAACGAGCATAAGCGACATTGCAGGTTGGGGCAGGTGGAGAAATCGGCCGTGGCAGAGCACGCACTCAATGAGACCGACCACGTAATAAAATTCGCCGACACAGAAGTTCTGGCTGTAGAGAAGCACTATCACACGCGCTTGTTCAGAGAAGCTGTAGAAATACAAAAACACGCGAACAGTTTGAACAAGAAAGAGGAAAGCCTTAAGGTCAACGGATCCTGGCTTCCCGTACTGCAGCGAACGACCGTCGCAGGTAGCAAGAGGAGAACCGCACCGAAAATGACCGGAGAGAAGCCCTCGGACGTTGGAGCGCCAGGTACATATAGTCTGCGGCCGCGAGCTGGGCTCCAGTTCACCACCGGCAATGGAGGGTGAAGCTTTGACAATGCCAGCCACTCGTGCTGGCGAAACGTCAGAAAAATCGTTAGATGAACGTCGGCCAAAGAACCCGAGACAGAAGCCAATAGGCAGTTTGTCAACAAGTGGCCACGAAAGCCTTAACAATTTTGTAGAATCACAAATACTGGTCCGACACAAATTCGCACTGGATTGGTGCTTCCAAAACGGTCGACTCCAAAAAAGTGATGGTGTGGTGTGGTGTGGTGTGTGGGGTACCAAAGTCGTTGGACCTTTTTTTATTGATGGTTCTTTAACAGCCAATGGTTATCTGAGGTTATTGGATGAACAAGTGTTTCCCTCTTTGGAGGACGGGACATTTCCGAATTCTTCCAGCACGATGGAGCCCCACCACATTATGGGCACAATTTGCGAGCATACCTGGATGTGCAGTTCCCTCAAAAGTGGATTGGACGTAGGGGTGCTGTGGAGTGGCCACCACGTTCACCAATTTGACTCCTTTGGATTTTCATCTTTGGGGTCATGTCAAAGCACTGGTTTATTCTGTGAAAATACGGGATTTACATCATCTAAAGCAGCGCATTGTCGATGCGTGTGGTCAAATTCAGCCAGATGTGTTGGTCAAAGTTCATCAGGACTGGGTTCGGAGGATAACATTAACAAATCAACATAATGGATAACATATCGAGCCATTCCTATGACTGTTGGCTGTCTCTCGAGACTGTGTAACATCAGCGTAATGTCTCTTCGACACATAACACATATGCTGCCGAGCGTCCCACCGCTGGCACATGTAACTGGCTACAACCCGAGAATGAATAAAGCTATGTTTAAAATAATAACGGCATTGTTTTTCTGGTGAAATTCTCTATCTGATATGTCACATGACCACATTCCCATTTGAAATTTTGGAGTTGAATCCAAGGTGGCGGCTTTCAAGATGACCGCCATGTTGGTGGCATAGCCTATAAAGTCTCCCTCTTCCCGTTCCTCGTGTGTAGGGACTCTGTTTCCTTGTTTGCTGCTCCATTTGAATTTTATGGGGGTGTTTCCAGACTTTTGTACCACCCTGTAGGGTTCTCTCAAAGACGGAAAGCGTAAAAGATAGCTGACATGAGGTTTCAAAGACCTGTACAATGTTGTTCACGCAAAACCCGGATTGAGTAAGAGCGGATTAGAGAAGATTCCGATCTTGGAGGGATATACAACACAATACAAAAATATAGCAACAGGTGGAATAAGCATGTGAGCAGAATGCTAGCAAAAACATTGACGAAATAACTTCTGAGCAACAGGCCAAGAGAAAGGAGGAAACATGGTAGGCCCAGATTTAGAGGAGCCCAACAATAAGCTTTAAGAAGGAACACGTAGTCAGCTTACTATCTAGAAGTGAAGACGAACAAGGCGCCGGCCGAGGTGGCCGAGCGGTTCTAGGCGCTTCAGTCTGGAACCACGCGACAGCTACGGTCACAGGTTCGAATCCTGCCTCGGGAATGGATGTGTGTGATGTCCTTATGTTAGTTAGGTTTAAGTAGTTCTAAGTTCTAGGGGACTGATGACCTCTGATGTTAAGTCCCATGTTGCTCAGAGCCATTTGAACCATTTGAACGAACAAGGCGATTATATTATTTATCTCTGTAGTTGGAGGTTCTTGCGAGAATATTTGTTACTAGTAATCCAGATAGAGTTTGCTCAACATAGGTCAACAGTACCAAATTAGACGCTCCTCTTCGTTGCTATAGCGTGAGTGATGAATTTTTTTTTTACCTGTTCGTTCTTAGCATGGTGTCTAGAGCGTCAACCAGATATGAATTTTTCTTTTTCCCGCCACTTGAGACACTAGTCGACTTAGATTCTCACTAAATTATTTTTCGTTGCCTTTAATAGACGCACTGCCTGCAAATGAAGACTCAATAAACTGAAAATAGCTCGACCGTGGGAACACGAGCTCAGTGAAGTTACTTTTTCTGCTCACATAACAGAACAAAGCAGGAAATTCTGGGGAGGTATATTCTGCCCGTAAACTGAAAAGTGAGCAGCGCTCGTTTTGAGGGAAGTTGCCTTTCTCTGAAGAACGCCGCAGCTGTGGTACAGGACCGCTTACAAGAAACTCCTCGAGTGCGAGCTCGCAAAAGGACAATGATTTTACGGTACTCGACACCTTAAATATTGTCTACCATGCATAAACCACAGTACTGGCTGGTATTGGCAATATGGGGAGGGACTGGCAGTATCCAATGGAGAGCACAGCATGAGGCTACGGAGCGTATCTGATCTGCTTAGTCGACGAGTAGCTCACAACACTGCCACAGTCCAAGTGCTGTTAATATAAAGCAGAACGATGGCAACGATAAACAAAACAAGCATTGCGTTATACGTGGGCTATTCGGAAAGTAAGGAACGATAGGTCGCGAAATGGAAACCATAGTGAAAATCAAAACTGTTTTATTTTCAACAGTTAGCTACAACTTCCAGCTACTTATCTCCATAGTCACCGATCCGACTTTGGCGTTTGTCGTAGCATTATACCAACTTTCCAATACCCTCTTTATAGAAGTCAGCCGCCAGTGCTTTCCGCCAATTCTCTACGCTGGCCTACAGTTCGTTGTCTGTGCCAAAATGTTGTCTTCATAGCCAGCGGTTCACGCGAGCAGAGATGAAACTCAGAGGGGGACAATTACGAGCTGTATTGCGGGTAATCAAACGTTTCCAATTGAAAACGATGCACGAGCATCTTCCTTGCCCCTGCAGAATGCGGCTGAGAATTGTCTCGAAGAGGAAAACGCGTGACAGTTATGTAATGTTGGTTGCATAGCTTCAGGCGAAATTTCTCACCAGGCCCCCGTACTTGGCGGGAGACACTATTGTTCTAGGTATCTTTATGTGCTCCCTGTGTGCTCACCACTAAAAAGGACGACGTAACGCGGTCAACGGGCATACTAGAGACACTGCCCAACACAGCTGTGAAAAGCCTCATCGGATTTTCACTGTGGTTTCCATTTCGCGACCGATCGTTCATTACTTTCCGAATAACTCTCGTATGTATAAAAACAGGTCCAGAAGCTGAAGTTTCGTCGAACAGAACCCAGCGAATTTCGCAGAGTGGGAAAAAAGTGGCAGGTGATATATTGACGTTTCTGCAAGACGAGTCAGTGGAGTGCGTGGCGTCGTATACACTTGACTGTAAGGATAATGTACATGAGAGGTACTGTTATGACGACACGTGCTTAACAAGTGAAAGTTATCTTGAAACAGGTGTCGAGCCATATAGTTCATCATCCTTATCGGATTAAACGTAGTACAGGATAACATTTGTCTAAGGTTTAACATAAATAAGTATAGTACGTGGAAGATCATCCGCAGCATAGTAAAAGAACAATTACGAACAGAATTCGAATAATTCCGCAGCAATATGATCGTTCAGCGTGTAAGTAGTCTTTTTATGTTGGTAACGCCACGTAGCGCTCTGTACGAAAATCACTGACTGTGCTGTGTGCAGTCTGTGACTGGTTTGCATTGCTGGAATATTCTCTACTGTAGAGTTGGGCAGTTGGATGTGAACAGCGCGTAGCGTTGGGCAGTTGGAGGTAAGCCGCCAGCAGGGATGGATGTGGAGAGAGAGAGATGCCAGAGTTTTGAGAGATTGCTATAAGCGGACGACCTGGACGTGAGTCCGCCAGAGAAGGGAAATTTGTAAAGATGGATGTCATGAATTGATAGATATATATGATGAATTTTCAGCAATGTTAAGGTAAATACATTGTTTGTTCTCTGTCAAAATCTTTCATTTGCTAACTATGCCTATGAGTAGTTGGTGCCTTCAGTAGTTAGACTCTTTTATTTAGCTGGCGGTATTGGCGCTCGCTGTAATGCAGTAGTTCGAGTAACGAAGATTTTTGTGAGGTAAGTGATTCATGAAAGGTATAAGTTATTGTCAGTCAGGGCTATTCTTTTGTAGGGATTATTGAAAGTGAGATTGCGTTGCGTTAAAAATATTATGTGTCAGTTTAGTGATGATCAAAATAAGTAAAGAGAAAACTGTTTCAATACGTTGATTTTGCTCAGCTGCTTGAAAATCAAATAACGTAGAAGTTTACTAGCACAGTCATTCTTAATTTTTCTAAGGGGACGTTTCATATTTCATAATTTGTCGAAGGGGACGTTTCAAGTTCATAAGAAAGACTACGTATATTCAACAGAGGACAAGGCTTACTTGTTACAAAAACTGGTGTTTTCGCGTTTCAAGGATGCTCGATACAATTGACAGAGACTTACTAGTACGTTATGCACATGGAACTGTGCGCGACATAGACTACAGTGATTTCAAGGCAAGCAGTGAGTGGCAGCAAAACTTAAAATAGTGGTACAGAATTTGAAGACGTAAGATAACGAAACTTCAAACAAATCGTCTACTTGACGATGTACAGCAAACTGCAGAATCGGTCTGAAAATATGAAGATAGGGTAGTAGGGAATATTTACGTCGCAGCAGTCAAGGGTTGGAAAATGGGTGCAAGAGAAATGCAGCTATGGTATGCGCACTGCTTTTGGCCAATAGCTGGTCAAAAAATTTCCTTTTGTTTGATTTCTGGTCTGCGTATAAAAGTCATACTTCTTTAGGGCAAACTATCCATCCTGAAAAGTGTGTGATATTGCATTTATTACCACCTGGAACCAATGGACAAATGAAGCCTGTGGATGTTTGATTTTTCCCGTGCCCATAAAACATTTTAGCGCACTGTGTGCGATCACACCTTAAAGGACAGCCTGTTTCGCTACAAGCTCCACGAGAGACCGTTTCGCACTCGGCTGCGTGCCATCACATTCCATCAGTTCTCATCAACTCGTAATACTATCTGATTCTACTGTATATGCTTTCTTCAAGAGTGGATACCTAGCTGAACATACTGCACTGTTTGTAACTGCGAATCTCTGTGATCGCTCTGGCGCGTCATTTTTCATTCGGTGTTCATGACACAAGTTAGTGGTACGTTTCGAACATTTATTGAATGTCGACGGTGTCCATTTTGTGAAGTGTAGTACATACATCCCAGGAAAGATTGATCTCTGCGCCACCCGGAAACCGATTTTCTGAGGCGCTGCAGTCACGGACTGTGCGGTTGGTCCCGGTGGAGGTTCGAGTCCTCCCTCGGGCATGGGTGTGTGTGTTTGTCCTTAGGATAATTTAGGTTAAGTAGTGTGTAAGCTTAGGGTTCAAATGGTTCAAATGTCTCTGAGCACTATGGGACTCAACTGCTGAGGTCATTAGTCCCCTAGAACTCAGAACTAGTTAAACCTAACTAACCTAAGGACATCACACACATCCATGCCCGAGGCAGGATTCGAACCTGCGACCGTAGCAGTCGCGCGGTTCCGGACTGCCCGCCTAGAACCGCAAGACCACCGCGGCCGGCTGTAAGAATCAATTTTTCCTCTGGCAGCGTAGTGTACATACATTTCCGCAGAATTTTTCCGTGTGTTTATCTTGCGTTAGTACTATAGAGAGCTTCCATGCCCTATTTTACATGTCGCCTCTCATTTTCATCAATTTTATTAACGTTTGATGTCACTGCACGGTGGTAACAGGCGTAATAAAGTTATTGTAATGAGAGTATTTGTTCTGAGAGCTCAAAATACACTCCTGGAAATTGAAATAAGAACACCGTGAATTCATTGTCCCAGGAAGGGGAAACTTTATTGACACATTCCTGGGGTCAGATACATCACATGATCACACTGACAGAACCACAGGCACATAGACACAGGCAACAGAGCATGCACAATGTCGGCACTAGTACAGTGTATATCCACCTTTCGCAGCAATGCAGGCTGCTATTCTCCCATGGAGACGATCGTAGAGATGCTGGATGTAGTCCTGTGGAACGGCTTGCCATGCCATTTACACCTGGCGCCTCAGTTGGACCAGCGTTCGTGCTGGACGTGCAGATCGCGTGAGACGACGCTTCATCCAGTCCCAAACATGCTCAATGGGGGACAGATCCGGAGATCTTGCTGGCCAGGGTAGTTGACTTACACCTTCTAGAGCACGTTGGGTGGCACGGGATACATGCGGACGTGCATTGTCCTGTTGGAACAGCAAGTTCCCTTGCCGGTCTAGGAATGGTAGAACGATGGGTTCGATGACGGTTTGGATGTACCGTGCACTATTCAGTGTCCCCTCGACGATCACAAGTGGTGTACGGCCAGTGTAGGAGATCGCTCCCCACACCATGATGCCGGGTGTTGGCCCTGTGTGCCTCGGTCGTATGCAGTCCTGATTGTGGCGTTCACCTGCACGGCGCCAAACACGCATACGACCATCATTGGCACCAAGGCAGAAGAGACTCTCATCGCTGAAGACGACACGTCTCCATTCGTCCCTCCATTCACGCCTGTCGCGACACCACTGGAGGCGGGCTGCACGATGTTGGGGCGTGAGCGGAAGACGGCCTAACGGTGTGCGGGACCGTAGCCCAGCTTCATGGAGACGGTTGCGAATGGTCCTCGCCGATACCCCAGGAGCAACAGTGTCCCTAATTTGCTGGGACGTGGTGGTGCGGTCCCCTACGGCACTGCGTAGGATCCTACGGTCTTGGCGTGCATCCGTGCGTCGCTGCGGTCCGGTCCCAGGTCGACGGGCACGTGCACCTTCCGCCGACCACTGGCGACAACATCGATGTACTGTGGAGACCTCACGCCCCACGTGTTGAGCAATTCGGCGGTACGTCCACCCGGCCTCCCGCATGCCCACTATACGCCCTCGCTCAAAGTCCGTCAACTGCACATACGGTTCACGTCCACGCTGTCGCGGCATGCTACCAGTGTTAAAGACTGCGATGGAGCTCCGTATGCCACGGCAAACTGGCTGACACTGACGGCGGCGGTGCACAAATGCTGCGCAGCTAGCGCCATTCGACGGCCAACACCGCGGTTCCTGGTGTGTCCGCTGTGCCGTGCGTGTGATCATTGCTTGTACAGCCCTCTCGCAGTGTCCGGAGCAAGTATGGTGGGTCTGACACACCGGTGTCAATGTGTTCTGTTTTCCATTTCCAGGAGTGTACTTTTCATTTGATTCCTAAGTACTATCTGTTACTTCCCCGGGTGGCCTGTGCGAGACAAGCACCGGAGGACGCGACACACTGCGTTTCTGGTGGGGGCTGCTGTTCTGCGAATACTGACAGGGTCGTACATCAGTGGCTTAAGCGCCTGGCGGAACGACAGACGTCGATCGAGTGAAGCCCATTGTATGCAGGGCGAAACGACCTGCGTGACGTCTAAGTTACCATTACAGCGCGTCCGGAACGAAGATTGCTGGCACCGGCTGGCTGTATTGTCCTTATGGTTCTGAGAATACTTGTGGGCCGTGCCCCGCTGGGTGCGACTGTCTAGCGTCGGATAGCCGGTGGTCTAGTAGTATGGCTTTGAGCGCCATGGGACTTAACTGCTGAGGTCATCAGTACCCTAGAACTTAGAGCTACTTAAACCCAAGTAACCAGCCGGCCGAGGTGGCCGAGCGGTTCCAGGCGCTACAGTCTGGAACTGCGCGACCGCCACGGTCGCAGGTTCGAATCCTGCCTCGGGCATGGACGTGTGTGATGTCCTTAGGTTACTTAGGTTTAATTAGTTCAAAGTTCTAGGCGACTGATGACCTCAGAAGTTTAGTCGCATAGTGCTCAGAGCCATTTGAACCAACCCAAGTAACGCAAGGACATCACACACATCCATTCCCGAGGCAGGATTCGAACCTGCGAGCGTAGCGGTTGTGCGGTTCCAGACTGTAGTGCCTAGAACCGCTCTGCCACCCCGGCCGGCGCCGGTGGTCTAGGCATGTTGTTTTTGTAGCCCGTAAAATGGCAAGCTCAGTGGCATCAGCTGAATAGCAGAGGCACGATTGGTCAAACTGAAGCTAGTTGACATCACAAAGCGCTGCTCGAAATTGAAGGGAATGATCTTCTGAGACAGTGTCGGGGAATTTTGGAATCAGCACTGAATGCTGAATCGCGGTTTTCGAGGATAGTAGGGAGCTGAGCAATGTTGGCTTCGCTCTTGCGTTGTGCGGGCACAGAGGAGGTGGGAACTGATCTACGTTGGAGTCAGACGGTCTTGCGACTTCGTCGCACTTTTTTGGCAGAATTCTCGGACAGCCTTCGCGGCCAGGGGTTGACACAGAGTCGCTGCACGGCAGAAGTCGGCGCCAACGTCATCAGGACGCTGCCTGCCGACGACGTGCTGTGGATTTCAGTACTGGTGCAGTATTCTGCGGCTTCGACATTGTACGACCTTAGCAGTTTTATACCGAATCCCTCAACAGCAAGAGCGCACGCTTTGCCACTAGTTCACCTTGCTTGTTTTTCCATGTGACCCCATTTGAGCTCTCACTACTAATCACAATACTGCATTATAGTTGGGGGAGTAATATTTGATTCATTAGGACCTCCAGTCATTATCGTCAATCTTTTGCATCACAGAGAGTAAGAGCCACTTGTTCTTGAGCCAATTCTTATAATAGTTCTGTATAACCTACCCTATAGCCTACTCTTTGTATTGACAATCAAGTACCTTTGCGTTCTGATTTATGATAAATCAAATTGTAATATTTAATCCGCTTATCAATACATAGATAGATGCAGAATCCCATTTCCTGTCGTTTATTATGATAAAATTACCCTTTTTCTTTACTGAGTAGATAATGATTTTTATTAAATTATTGTAAGGGTGCACTCCTTATTTTACCAACTAGCAGGGTCCACCATAAATTCCTTTCGTTGCTGTCGCGCACATAATCAGTTAGGTGGTAGGTAAGGACGGGGTCGAGTGCATGTCCAGTCCTCATGCAAAATTCGCCAGAATTAAAGAGGTGCAGACTCTTCTCCACCCCGGCACCTCGCACTGTAGCTGCACCTAGCACGTAGGAGGGCAGTGCTTGACCACAGTCTGGCAACACAGCCTCCCTCACATGTCAGCCCTCCACTATCTGCCGGACCCGCACTCCCACAACACAATCTCTCCCTCAATATCGTTCTCCTGCACTAACATGTGCTGCATGTATTTAATATTTGTATATAACCTATTTCATTTAACAGTAACCACATATTTTATATCAGTAAAACATTACTTTTAATAATCAAGAGTTTTTTCCATCCGCAGTATCATAAGAACTGTTAACACTAGAAAATAAAAATGAATAGGAACTTTTTGTACGAAATTTAATGCAATTTTCGCTAGAAGGCGCGGTTTTCAAGGTATTCAAGAAAAACATAAAAGTTGCCACAAGATAACGAGAGGAAGAAGGTTTATCGCTTACTACATCTTGGTTACCTACGCAGTAAAACTGAGCATCAGGCACAAAGTTTTAATTTATTTCTTCTTTACTAGTAATCCATTCGCAACAAATTTTGCAGCCAGTATGCACACATAACACTACACGTATGTGCCAAATTATATCATTGCACGACACGTAGTTCAGGGGGTATGACGTCGCAAACATTGAGATGTACGAACACTAGCATTGCCTTAAAACTGGCCACACGTTATCCAGACATTGGCCATCCAGTGTTTGATAATGAAATAGAGGCTTCGAACAATCTCATTCGTAAAGAAATCAGACGTTTTTCGCTGTTTTGTACATGAGAGATCGATTCTTTAAAAATCTGGGGCGGAGAGGTTATTCGTATAATCATGGGCATATAATAATGGAGGACAGCGCTTCGCAGTTATGCTGTGTGACGTAACAGGCGAGTTGTGGCGCCCTGAAAATATTCTCAGTTCGGAGTTGGCGTGGCCGCGGGGGCCGCTCGGCCAGCCGGGGCTCGTCAGCGACGCGTGGTGCCGTGCGTTAAGCCATCGGCACACGGACCGTGCTGTCGAACGCGAGTTCAACGTGCTGCTGAACGCTCAGGAATGATGCGACTTGTGCACACGGTACGTGGGCCCCAACGTGGTACACGCGATCGCAACGCACTCCAGCGGCAGTTGAGTGATGTTTCTAGTTCGTAAATTACACTGTTTACGCAACGGGAGCGCGTAAAATTCCAACGTTAGCTCTATTAAAACGCACATTTCCTCCATCTTCCACGAAAAGGAAAGTACCGTGTCCAATCAATAAGGACACAGGCCTATAAAAGTTCCATTACAAACAGTGCGGTACAAATTTGGAATACTTCTCCGCATGTTGTTGTTGTTGTTGTGGTCTTCAGTCCTGAGACTGGTTTGATGCTGCTCTCCATGCTACTCTATCCTGTGCAAGCTTCTTCATCTCCCAGTACCTACTGCAACCTACATCCTTCTGAATCTGCTTAGTGTATTCATCTCTTGGTCTCCCTCTACGATTTTTACCCTCCACGCTGCCCTCCAATGCTAAATTTGTGATCCCTTGATGCCTCAAAACATGTCCTACCAACCGATCCCTTCTTCTAGTCAAGTTGTGCCATAAACTTCTCTTCTCCCCAATCCTATTCAATACCTCCTCATTAGTTATGTGATCTACCCACCTTATCTTCAGCATTCTTCTGTAGCACCACATTTCGAAAGCTTCTATTCTCTTCTTGTCCATACTAGTTATCGTCCATGTTTCACTTCCATACATGGTTACACTCCATACAAATACTTTCAGAAACGACTTCCTGACACTTAAATCTATACTACATATTAACAAATTTCTCTTCTTCAGAAACGCTTTCCTTGCCATTGCCAGTCTACATTTTATATCCTCTCTACTTCGACCATCATCGGTTATTTTACTCCCTAAATAGCAAAACTCCTTTACTACTTTAAGTGTCTCATTTCCTAATCTAATCCCTCAGCACCCGATTTAATTTGACTACATTCCATTATCCTCGTTTTGCTTTTGTTGATGTTCATCTTATATCCTCCTTTCAAGACACTGTCCATTCCATTCAACTGCTCTTCCAAGTCCTTTGCTGTCTCTCACAGAATTACAATGTCATCGGCGAACCTCAAAGTTTTTACTTCTTCTCCATGAATTTTAATACCTACTCCGAATTTTTCTTTTGTTTCCTTTACTGCTTGCTCAATATACAGATTGAATAACATCGGGGAGAGGCTACAACCCTGTCTCACTCCTTTCCCAACCACTGCTTCCCTTTCATGCCCCTCGACTCTTATAACTGCCTTCTGGTTTCTGTACAAATTGTAAATAGCCCTTCGCCCCCTGTATTTTACCCCTGCCACCTTTAGAATGTGAAAGAGAGTATTCCAGTCAACATTGTCAAAAGCTTTCTCTAAGTCTACAAATGCTAGAAACGTAGGTTTGCTTTTTCTTAATCTTTCTTCTAAGATAAGTCGTAAGGTTAGTATTGCCTCACGTGTTTCAACATTTCTACGGAATCCAAACTGATCTTCCCCGAGGTCCGCTTCTACCAGTTTTTCCATTCGTCTGTAAAGAATTCGCGTTAGTATTTTGCAGCTGTGACTTATTAAACTGATAGTTCGGTAATTTTCACATCTGTCAACACCTTCTCCGCATAAGATAAACATTATTTCATCATTCCCACATCTTAGTAAAACCCCACGGTCAGGCTTACTTGATCACTGCTCCTACCCGGTAGCAGAATCTTTGCAACATCTGAATTACGAAGCGTTAAAGAAAAAGGAGCAAAATATCTTTATACAAGTAGCACAAGCTGTCCTGTAGATTAAGCCAATCGAACAAAGTCACCCCTCAAAAAAGTTGAACTTATATTTACATAACATCAAATATTATAGTATATATTTATATTAAACTAATAATAAAGTATCAGGACCCAATAAAAACGCGAATGTTAGGAAAAAAAACTTGGATGTAGTTAGACGGGAACCACCATCCAACTACTAACGCAATACTGGGCAATGGCGCTACTCATTACGCTAAATCAACATCACGCCTTTTATATATCATCATATTATGTTACCCCTTGCTGAAAACCGTAATCGTAAATGTTACTAATTGAAATTTAATTATAACAAATTGTACCAAGAACAGTACGTTTTGGGTGGATCTTCGGTGTGCCGCTGCCTTCGAATAGCATACTCTCATAGTAAGCAAGTTACAATAATTCTTTTGTCACGAATATGATGTTTCTCATTATTTCATTGGTATGAATCACACAGTTAACAACGGGTTTTCCAGTGATTCTCAATTTGCTGGTGCTCATAAACGGCATACATACATATAGGCTTTAACTGAATGCCAATATGACGCCTCACGACTCTGTACTGAAGGGAGACGGCGTGCGTGTAACGTAGGTGGCGTTGTGCCATCTGATTGGTCAACGCTCAGACGCACGCTCGAAATATCTGACATGCCAGATACTGCCCTGCACGGTCGGAAAGACTCCCGAGCGTTGCTATTCCACGCTATGGCGTCAGAAACTCGGCACGCTCAACGCTCAACGTCGGATGCACGGTCCGTGTGCCGACGGCTTTAGCCGGAGCAAGAGGGGTAGCTCTACCGTGAAATCCAGCCACCACGTGACGTGGAATTCCGTGGTGACGCTGTGTCGATGAAGGTGACACGCGGGGAGTGCCAAAGATGGCGGACTTTGTGAAACTTTAATGGCAGACTGTGGTGTGCATACTGCAAGACCTTCGGTACACACAGCATCAGTTTACTTGACTTGTCACTCTAACGAAGTAGGCGAGTGTCAGCAATATGTCTCGTGGTCTTATCGTGGCGTGTTTATCTTCTGCCGTTAGGTTAGACGATAGAAATGCCACTTGCACGCTTTGAGTAGCAGATTGACGGTGACCAACTTTTAACAGAACTTGATTAATTTTCACACACATTTATTAAAATAATAACAAGCATAAAAATTACGTAACTTGATTCTGGATGCTATTTACAATTGACAATCTGAAGTTCCTTTGGTCTTGGTACGTTAATCTTATTCTCACATATTTCTGGTACTTGACAAAGTGTCTATACATTTATCTTCATGGCTATGTACAGGAATATGATAATCTTCCTAGGTGCAGACTGAAACTTGACTATAGACTGGTACAGACTAATGCAGACTGGTGCAGACTGATGCAGACTCGTACAGACTGGTCCAGACAAATGCAGACTGACTAATCGGAGGTCTGTACACTTGTAATACCTCGTGCATTCAGGTATCACTGCACGAGTGTGATCCACAAGGAGAAAAGGTTCTACGTTAGCAGCAAAGGTTCTACATATTAATACGCGGATCGGCGGAAGCAGAATTTAGTCCGTCTCTAAGGCAGTGCCATCTCGTAGTGCAGAGACGGACGAGCGCTGCGCCTGCACTGTTGTACTTAGCGGTGCGCACTCTATTGCGAAAGTTGTGTACGCGCTGACTACGCGGAACTATGTACACTACACAGACATTTCAGAGTTCGCATAGAAATTAATAATAGCCAGATGAATCATGATACCTTAAAAAGAAACATGTACATTATCACTATTTGCATGACGATTCTGATGGTGTAATCAAATTTTCAATATCTTTATTAGTTTAAAGTATAGTATCTGACTGTAAATTATACAAGTAACACCCAGCAAAGAATTTACAAAATCTAAACGGTTCATCCGATTTTGTCGATCGACGTGTCTTAAGAAATCTATTATCGTAAACCTAAATTGGTATAAATTACAGCCATGTAACTTTCATAGTACATGAGTTATTGGAGGTCAAAGTGGCCAATTACTATCGATCGCATCAGTCCGTAAGTACTCCACAGTTGCACGAAAAAACTGTAGCACCATACTTATAAATATATTTATTGATCTATGTCTTTGCAGTTATGTACTGTGTATTAGAAAGCACAAATATATTAGGCTAATGACTTACTTCCATTCCTTTGATATGTATTTATTTAATTTATATATGTATTTAATAATGTGTGTTAGAGCGTGTTTATGTTCCAGTCGTAGGAATATTTATTTAATTTCAAGTTATTTAAATGTAAATCCAGTATTTCGTACGTGTTTGATTATGTTTGTGAGTGTACATTGGCTTGGAGACAAGCTGGGAGCGCTCTAGCCAATCACAGCGATCGTTCCAAAAAGGACATGTGGAGAGACAGTATGGAGGTGGGGGAGGAAGATCGTTTCGAGAGAGGACAGGGCAGTTCTGAACAGTGCGGCAGGAGGGACAGTACGGCGCGACGGACTCTCAGTGGCGGGGAAGACTTGGAGAGTGGAGCAATTTGCGCGTGGTCAAGAGAGATAGAAATATTTCGCAGTGACGACTTGTACACTTGTGAGATTTACGTGGCTTCTGCAGTGAAGACGTAGTATGCGTTTAGCAGTGAATATTTCGCGCGCTATCTTGTTGCTCATAACTAATTACGTGAAGTAGGAATCTATTGTTTCCCTGTTATTCAACTGATACTTTATTTAATTGTTGGACCATCGACACCAATAAGTGTTTTGCAGCAATAAAGGGCATTCTTATAGGTACTTCTGCTATCGTACTCATCATTTAAAGTCGTTAATAGTAGCACCTGCAGAATTTTTTAAATTGCAACCTTTCATTTATAAAAGTCTATGTTACGTTTAAAATTCGCAATTGCCGAGTGATAGGAAACTTCGACCATTAGATTCATCTGTATATTAATATTGTATACTGTAGACTCAACAGTATTTGCCTTGTAATGCGGCAACCACGTTTCCCGGCCCCTAGACAAAACAGCCAAAACTTTCGATATTTCAACTCTGAGTCTGGAGGTACTTAGTTGAGGGCCACATCACACCACAAAACATCATTCTCATTTGAAAGTTCGCAGCTGGACGTTGCTTTGAAGTCGGGCTGCCATGTTGGGTGCCCCAAAACATCAGTAGACAACGGTACGCCATTGCTTCCTGTTCTTAATTTCTGTAATGTGCACGCACAGTTGATTCGGATGGTAATTGTTACAGTCTCCCATGAATAACGCACCGTCAGGAAGGTATTCTAAGACGTTTTTCAAGCATTAGATACATATTTAATTCAGTAATACTACGCATTTAGCCTCGTAAATACAATTTTGTTTTTGTTATGCATTTTGAGTATACAATAACAACAGCAAGTACTTTGAGAAGCTTGCTTCCGTAGTCCAGCATTTTCCTTAATACGGATCGATGAATCTGATGTTCGGCATACGTTGAGCTCCCGCAAATACTGGGAACATATTTTGCATCGTTCCTTAGGTTTTTCAATCTTTCCTTATAACATCGTTCATTCAGGGAGCTTTCAGAGTTGGACTTGTAGGACATATAAAGAAGAATCACAGAAATAAAACTAAAACGGTAAAAGTAATCACCACAACGAAAATTCATGTACATAAAACAAAACATCGCTTTAAGGCCTCCGCTTAAGAATGAAATGTGATTCTATTATGTTTTAGGCTACAATCAGGACATTTAGTACACCTGTAACGTGTCAGGCAAATCCAACACCTTCCATGAAAACCCTGACATGATAAGCAAATCCAGCAGTATGTCACATAGCTCCGAATAAATCGTGACATTAAATTAACCAAAGTAATACGATCAACGAGTGGGCAAATGGAATACCACAGACTAACACAAGAATGCCTGAATGCATGTCATACCTTCCCACCGTGAGACAGACGCAGTTCCGACGGGTGAAACGAGAAGCCGAGAGCAGAACCGTGTTAAGCTAGAAGACCCTACGATAAGGGACGGACACACACATTGCCAGCCAACCGCCAGGACCACCTCCTAGCCCATGTTAAAAGATAGAGCCCTCCAGAAGAACAGTACAGATCTTATGATAACACTAAAAGGGCCACACCAGCTGTAAGTTTTAGCGTGAGACTTTTTCGCGTCTCTGTTACGTTGCAAACGTTAAAAACATTGTCCCACCACGAAAAGTATAACGTTTCTCATTGGATAGACAGAATTTTTGTTGGCGGATCTTAAGGTTAACATTGAGACCCTGATTGGTCAGATGGAAACACAGCCAGATATTTTGTTTTTAAACCAACTTCGGTAAATTGTAGTAAGGAGAAGTTAGGAGAGAGTTGCTTCCGAGACGGCGAGCTGTATGGAGCTGTGCCGCCCACCACCCCCTGACGCTGCCTAACCGACGACAAGGTAATGAACGCACGCGATGCCGCATAACAGCGCATAAGGCTTCACTCAGAACTGCAGAAGTCTCATCTGTTACACCCCCTTTTTACGTAATACTAGTGTCGATCGTCAATTAAATCTCATGGTGTTCACATTTGCTACTTGAAGTAAAAATCTGAAATGTGATGATTTTTCTGTTATATAATTATTGAGAAGCCACATCAGCCACTGTAATTTACGACAAGTTAGATAAGTAATTAAAGATAATTGAGGGTCACTGTAGACCATTTTGATAGTTTTCTCTTTTATGAAACTTAATTTAAAGCTAGATTATAGATGTGATGTTGCATAGGTCATCCTTCGATCCATTGTAGAACTTGGAAACCCATTCAGGGAATATTCGTTCACATTTTTGTTGAACGCAGTTGGTTTTTATCATCCTGTATTAAAACATTTCCCTTTATCAATAGTGCAATTTATAAACAATGTTTTGTGAGCAGAATAAAATTTCCAGTGGTAAACTTAACTGCTTTTTCGACGTTATTTTACCAGCTAACAAAAAATAGGAAAGCCTTGAACCCCTTCCACTAAATTTAGTCAGTATTAAGATTCTTTTGCAGGGAGTGCAGTGGAGCTGATGCTGAAATCATTAAGTATTTGGTTATATCATCGCTAGTCTCACTGAACTCTCCTGAACTCTACATGTCATGTGTGGTCTGGCGTCTCCTTACCAGCAACAGGTCCCAGGTTCAAACTAGTCAATTCCCTAAAAAGAAGCTCAGAGCGTCGTTGGGCGAAAGTGGTAGGGAGACACGACTTAGAACAGACACCACGCAGAATGTTAGACACCGACGCAGTACAAGCTGATGTTTGACGTAACTGACATGGCGGACGTTTGCATCAAGTTTGTGACAACTCCCCCTGTTTCCTCTTCATGGGTGTGGCGTACAGGGTGATTCAAAAAGAAAGAACAGATTTCAATTGTTTATTACAGACGAACTATGAAAGACAGAAAAACATTGAGTATGTCACGGGATAGAGGAAGGTTCACAGTTTTACGTTTGGACATACTCCTTAACATACTATCAAAGCCGGCCGCTATGACCGAGCGGTACTAGGCGTTTCAGTCTGGAACCGCGCGCCCGCTACGGTCGCAGGTTCGAATCCTGCCTTGGGCATGGATGTGTGTGATGCCCTTAGGTTATGTTTAAGTAGTTCTAAGTTCTAGGAGACTGATGACCTAAGATGTTAAGTCCCATAGTGCTCAGAGCCATTTGAACCCTTTGAACCATTTGAACCATACACTGAAAACAGGCACCATACGTTGGTCGAGAAACATCGAAGCGGTAGTCAGTTCCATTCTAAACAGAAATCAGGACTTCCCTGTTCATTGAATTGACAGTTTCGATTTCTTAACTCTTGAAGAATAGCTGCCATAGTCAGGACAAAGACTCTGTCTTTTATGGACACCCACTGAAAGAAAAATCTCAAAGTGTGAGGTATGGCGAAATGGGATACCAAAAGCAATGAACAAGATCTTCTTGTCCTCCTCTTTCACTCCAAGGTTATGGTGAGTCGGAGCGCCGTCAAGCATAAAAATGAAATAATTGGAATCGTGAAGCTGAGGAAACAGCCAGTTTTGCAGCATGTCTAGGTAAGAGATTCCTGTCGCAGTTTCCCTTTTAAGAAAGGAAGATCCATAATCTTTGTGAACAGAAACGTCACAAAACAGATTTAGAGTCGGTGAGTGAGTCTCTTTTATGTTCGACGATTACGGCAGGATTTTGTGGCTCCCACATTCTTATATTAAGGCGATTTAATTTACTCGATGGGTGAAAGATCGATGCGTTCAGAAAAAGAGTCCTCTGCCATAACCTGGAGAACTACTCTGAAGAGCCAAATAAACTGGTACAGCTGCCTAATATAGGCAGGGGCCCAGGTAGCTCGCAGAAGTGCCGCAACATGACGTGGCATGGAACCGACTAATGTCTGAAGTAATGTTGCAGGAACTGACACCATGAATCCTGCAGGGCTTTTCATAAATCCACGAGAGTACAATGGGGTGGACACCTCTTCTGAACAGCATATTGCAAGGCATCCCGGATATATTCAATAATTTTCATGTCTGAGGAGTTTGGTGGCCAGCGGAAGTGTTTAATCTCAGATGAATGTTCGTGGAGCCACTCTGTAACAATTTTGGACCTGTGGGGTGTCGCATTGCCCTGCTGGAATTGCCCGTCGGAATGGCCGCACGGGGTAGCCGTGCAGTCCGGGGCGCCTTGCCACGGTTCGAGCGGCTGCCCCCGTCGGAGTTTCGAGTCCTCCCTTGGGCCTGGGTGTGTGTGTTGTCCTTAGTGTGAGTTTAAGTTAGATTAAGTAGGGACCGATGACCTCTTCAGTTTGGGCACATAGAACTTAACACAAATTTCCAAATTTTCCGTCGTAATGCACAATGGATGCAGGTGATAAGACAGAATGCTTATGTACGTGTCACTTGTCAGAGTGGTATCAGTGGTGCCACACCTCTCCAACTGCACGTGCCTCACACCATTCCAGATTGAACAGTCCCCTGCTGACTAGCAGGGTCCATGGATTCATGAGGCAGTCTCCATACCCGTACACTTCCATCCGCTCACTACAATTTGGAACGAGCCTTGTCTGACCATGTAACTTATTTCCAGTCATCAACAGTCCAATGTCGGTGTTGGCGGACCCTGGGGAGGGCTTATTCCTTATGTCGTGCAGTCATCAAGGGTACACGAGTGGGCTTTCGGCTCCGAAAGTCCATATCGATGATACACTCCTGGAAATTGAAATAAGAACACCGTGAATTCATTGTCCCAGGAAGGGGAAACTTTATTGACACATTCCTGGGGTCAGATACATCACATGATCACACTGACAGAACCACAGGCACATAGACACAGGCAACAGAGCATGCACAATGTCGGCACTACTACAGTGTATATCCACCTTTCGCAGCAATGCAGGCTGCTATTCTCCCATGGAGACGATCGTAGAGATGCTGGATGTAGTCCTGTGGAACGGCTTGCCATGCCATTTCCACCTGGCGCCTCAGTTGGACCAGCGTTCGTGCTGGACGTGCAGACCGCGTGAGACGACGCTTCATCCAGTCCCAAACATGCTCAATGGGGGACAGATCCGGAGATCTTGCTGGCCAGGGTAGTTGACTTACACCTTCTAGAGCACGTTGGGTGGCACGGGATACATGCGGACGTGCATTGTCCTGTTGGAACAGCAAGTTTCCTTGCCGGTCTAGGAATGGTAGAATGATGGGTTCGATGACGGTTTGGATGTACCGTGCACTATTCAGTGTTCCCTCGACGATCACCAGTGGTGTACGGCCAGTGTAGGAGATCGCTCCCCACACCATGATGCCGGGTGTTGGCCCTGTGTGCCTCGGTCGTATGCAGTCCTGATTGTGGCGCTCACCTGCACGGCGCCAAACACCCGTACGACCATCATTGGCACCAAGGCAGAAGCGACTCTCATCGCTGAAGACGACACGTCTCCATTCGTCCCTCCATTCACGCCTGTCGCGACACCACTGGAGGCGGGCTGCACGATGTTGGGGCGTGAGCGGAAGACGGCCTAACGGTGTGCGGGACCGTAGCCCAGCTTCATGGAGACGGTTGCGAATGGTCCTCGCCGATACCCCAGGAGCAACAGTGTCCCTAATTTGCTGGGAAGTGGCGGTGCGGTCCCCTACGGCACTGCGTAGGATCCTACTGTCTTGGCGTGCATCCGTGCGCCGCTGCGGTCCGGTCCCAGGTCGACGGGCACGTGCACCTTCCTCCGACCACTGGCGACAACATCGATGTACTGTGGAGACCTCACGCCCCACGTGTTGAGCAATTCGGCGGTACGTCCACCCGGCCTCCCGCATGCCCACTATACGCCCTCGCTCAAAGTCCGTCAACTGCACATACGGTTCACGTCCACGCTGTCGCGGCATGCTACCAGTGTTAAAGACTGCGATGGAGCTCCGTATGCCACGGCAAACTGGCTGACACTGACGGCGGCGGTGCACAAATGCTGCGCAGCTAGCGCCATTCGACGGCCAACACCGCGGTTCCTGGTGTGTCCGCTGTGCCGTGCGTGTGATCATTGCTTGTACAGCCCTCTCGCAGTGACCGGAGCAAGTATGGTGGGTCTGACACACCGGTGTCAATGTGTTCTTTTTTCCATTTCCAGGAGTGTATATGAATGGCGTGCAAGGTGACACTTGTTGATGGCCCAGCATTTGCGGAAGGATTTCACTTCTGTCACGTCGAACAGTTCTCTTAAGCCATCGTTGATTCCGGTCTTGATGGATATTTTTTCCGGCAGCAGCGATGTGCGGAGATTTGACTACACTCGTGAAATGGTCGTACGGGAAAATCCCCACTTCATCGCTGCCTCGGAGATGCTGTGGCCCATCGCTGGTGCGCCGTCTATAGCACCACGTTCAGACTCACTTAAATCTTGATAATCTGCCATTGTAGCAGCAGTAACCGACCTAACAACTACGCCAGACACATGTGTTATATAGCCGTTGCCAACCGCAGCGCCGTATTCTGCCAGTTTACATATCTCTCTATTTGAATACGCATGCCTACATTACCTTCTTTGGCGCTTCAGTGTCAAATGAAAACTTTTTGTCGTCTGTAATGGTTGCCGGAATCCAAACTGCTGCAGTAACTGCAACTTGTACGGCTTCAGATGCAGGTTCGTTTGAGAATTCGCCACGACGTGGTTTGAGGAAATAGCTGTTCCTGGCCCGCCCGTCTTGCGGACTTCCGAGGGCTCCATATGAACGCATCTCGGCTACGCCCGACGTTTTCATCAGACGTGCGTGGCCGACCACTGCTCTTCCCCTTGCATGCGCAACCAGTTGCCAAGAATGTTGTGTGCTAGTCATAAATCTCCTTGCGCTGACTCGGCTTGTTGCTGCATCGACGGCGGAGCGCACGCACCCTCCACTTGTACAATGTACTGACTTCGCGCAACTTCCAGCACACGGAATGCTTTCTCTTGTGGTGTAGTCGCTGTGTCGCTACAGACAAGCAAGAGTGGAACTGTGCAAAAATGTTGAAGCTTCTTCTGTCCTGTGACTTGTGTAATGTGTTTCTGTCTTTCATAGTTTGTCTGTAATGAACAACTGCAGTCTGTTCTTTCTGTCTGTTCTTCTTGAATGACCCGGTATATTTTTTCCCGCCAGTGCTTCCAATTTCTGATAGCACTGCCCATAGAAGCATTGTTTATCAGTCCTGTCCTGATGGAAAGCGGCAGCGACCACTGGAATTTGGGGAGGACTAATGCCTTCAACACGGCTCTAGTGGTAGGATTCGACACGCCCTAAAAACCTCCCCTGCGGGGGTGTAGCAGCGAGAATCTAATTTCCGCAGTACGAGCCGCGGCCGGCGTTAGCACAGCGCTCTGATTCAATTACCGGCGCTGAAATTTCTCGTTTCGCCCCGACCTTATTTCCAGACGTATTAGCATCTCTTTCCGCCCTCTATCTTTGTTCCTCCTCTCTGCCCCTCTTTCTCTAATTACGCTGCCAAAATCAGGCTGACGGGTCGCACTGAGTTCCGGAACCAATATAAAACACTTCGCCTTACTATATTCAGTAAGGTCCTTTGTTGTAGGTCTATAACTATTGCTGAGATCCCCTGCTGTACCCGCCGGACAGGAGAGATAGTTTAATTTGTGGAAAGGGGCCAAAATGAGTGGCTGTCAATTGCACTCGATCATACTACTTTATTCAATTGACAAACATTACAAGAGCAAAGAAAACGTTAAAAGCAGAACAAGCCAAACATTAATTTTAGAAGTTAATTCCTGGCTAAATGCGCCATTCACACTCATGCCTCAAGGGCAAAATAACTTTAATTTATAACCGGCTGAAGGCCAGTCACTTAAGACTCCAAAACAAATATTGAATTTTAAAAGGCAGAAAGCCTCATCTTAAAATATTTCTCTAAATTAGGCTGAAGGCCCAAACAATCTCATGCCTTAAGGGAAAAACAACTTTAATTTAAAATCGGCTGAAGGCCAATAAGTTAAGACTCAAAAACAGGACTTTTAATTTAAAAGGCAGAAGGACTTATCTTAAAATATTTCTCTAAATTAGGCTGAAGGCCCAAACAATCTCATGCCTTAAGTGAAAAACGACATTAATTTAAAATCGGCTGAAGGCCAATGAGTTAAGACTCAAAAACAGGACTTTTAATTTAAAAGGCAGAAAGCCTTATCGTAAAATATTTCTCTAAATTAGGCTGAAGAGGCATACAATCTCACGCCCTAAGGGCAAAACAACTTTAATTTTAAATCGGCTAGAAGCCATACATAAACAAACAACAAGGACAAATAAGAAAGGGCAGCACATAAAACGGCGTTCAGAAGTTTCCAAGGGTAGGCCTGGAATTCAAACACTAATGCTCGCTTAGGTGAGACAGGCAGTCGTCCCAACAATTCTCAATACGACGGCAACCCAACCGACAGACAGTCAACGGAACAAGCGACAGCATAACTTCCGCTGCACCCGACCAGCACTCAACAGCGAGTTCAATGGGACAACGCAGAAGGTATCGGCGCCCATAACGAATTACACATTCAGCTGTTAAACTACACGCCGTGCTGGACAGCCACTACACGACGAGGAAAATACATTGCCTGTATTTACGTCAACGGCCAGGGCAGGTAACCGGGACGTTAATGGCTACAAGGCAAAAGATTCCGCTGGTTCATTTCAATTCAAAAATAATCAAGTTAAGTTAAACTCCACAGGACGGCGGCTAGAATTTCGCCAACTTGAAAACACATGTTGTTGCTAGTGGGAATATCCCAACAACCCACTGCGAAATTCAAACTTTTGTAGCCCACCTGGAAGGCGGTGAGTGGGTCTGCTCCTGAAAACTGAAGGGTAGGTTGAATGTAGGCAGCTAGGATGAGCAGGTGAGGTACAACATTTGGTAGTGCAATTAAATGTGGTTTTAGTATATCACCACACAATAACTTGAATACATCAAATGTACTTAACTTTGGCCGAGATGAGCGTGTAGGTGTTAAGCTGTACATGAAGTTACAAAGGCAAAATCTGTAGTGGCTCGCCCACTATGAAAATGAAACAATGTTGCTTGGTCGTCTACTCGGGTTCAAATGGGCTGAATCTGGAGCGGCGCTCTTAAAGCTGCACATCGCCAGCTAGACGGCGCTGTCGTCTGTGTCGGTGTCGTAGTTTTTTTTTTTGTGGTGTTTTAGGGCGCTCAACTACAAGGGTCATTAGCATCCAGTCACAAATGTAAGTGCACATATAATCTGGTAAAACTTAAGGGGCAGGGGGGGGAGGACACCAGAAAGTTCTTACAAAGACGCAGATAAAATAATTAAAAGAGTTAGATGTCTTTGGACAAGTCCGTCAAACTAATAGAACGAAGAACACGAGCAGCTGCTCGAGCGTCATGAGCTAAAATTTCCTGTAAGGTAGATGGTAGAGACAGGACAACACGAGATTGATTAAATAGTGGACACGACAATGAAACATGGCGCACTGTCAATGCATGACCACAAGGGCACTGCGGGGCGGGGTCACCGGATAGCAGGTAGCGGTGGCTAAACCGGCAATGCCCAATCCGCAACCTGGCCAAAATGAGCTCCTCTGGCCGACATGGTCGGGAGGAGGTTGTCCAAGCTGTTGGGAATGCTTTTATGGCCCGGAGCTTATTTTCTTGAAGTGACGACCAAGTATCCCACCATAATGACACAAGCCTCTTACAAACAACCCCACTAATGTCAGACGATGGGACACGAAGGGAGGCTAGCCGAGGCAGGAGGACTGCAGCCTTGGCCGCAGCATCAGCGGCCTCATTCCCAGGCACTCCTACATGGCCTGGAACCCACATAAAGCTAACAGGAGAGCCATCATCAGCAAAAGAATGGAGGGATTGCTGGATCCGTTGCACCAAGGGATGGACCAGACATGGAGCTCCAAAGCTCTGAAGAATACTGAGTGAATCAGAGCAGAGTGTCGTAGTGCCAACCTTCGAACTTGCACCTACGCCATGGCTATCGATACCACTTAAACGACACAATGTGGAAAATTGGGGCTCACTGGCAGATTAAGTAAAGACTCAACTTTCGTGTCGAGAATTGGTGAGCCACGGACCCAGTAGCAGTGGGAACAGCCCCTCACACTCCGACCACGCGTGGACGCTGCCAGCGTCTCCGGCCAGACACACTCCACGGAGACTTCCTCGCTGCTCCACGCCAACTGACCAACTGCCCGCACACGGCACAGCCGGAAACTATAAGCGCCAGGCCAAAGATAGTACAAGGATATATCGATACACGCTGCTGCTGCGACTCACGGAGAGAATGGATAATAGCATAATCGCGATAACGACAGGGGAATAATCGCAGAATAGGAACCAAGGTTTAATGCAAAGTATAACACGAGCCAGCCACGGCTCAGTTGCATTGTAGGTTGTTTTTTGCTTGCCTGTCAACTTTTACATGCATATGACACTTATTTCTCATTGTTTCATTTCCGTAAAAAACAAAAAAAACAAAAAAACCAGACAAAAAACAAAAAAAACAACGATAGACCAGGTAGGAATTATCCGAACAGGACAGAAACCGGTCGATGTAATGTACATGTAAAGGCAGTTTCAGAGAAATTGGATGATTTATTCAAGGGGAAGAACTTCACAAATTGACCAAGTCAGTAATGAGTAGTTCAAGTTCTCGCAAGGAGTAATTGGGCTTGGCATTGATTGGCAGAGTTGTCGGATGTCCTCCTGAGGAATATAGTGCGAAATCCTTTCCAAATGACGCGTTAGACTGTCAAAGTCCCGAGATGGTTTGATGGATTCTGCCCACAATGCTCCAAACGTTCTCATCTGGGCAGAGAGGGAAAAACCCACCGTGGTTTAACAACAAATTTAGGAAACTACTGCGAAAGCAAAGAGAGCTTCACTGCAAGTTTAAAAGCAGCCAAAACCTTTCAGACAAACAGAAGCTAAACGATGTCAAAGTAAGGAAGGCTATGCGTGAAGCGTTCAGTGAATTCGAAAGTAAAATTATATGTACCGACTTGACAGAAAATCCTAGGAAGTTCTGGTCTTACGATGTATCAGTAAGTGGATCGAAACAGTATATCCAAACACTCTGGGATGATGATGGCATTGAAACAGAGGATGACACGCGTAAAGCTGAAATACTAAACACCTTTTTCCAAAGCTGTTTCACAGAGGAAGACCGCACTGCAGTTCATTCTCTAAATCCTCGCACAAACGAAAAAATGGCTGACATCGAAATAAGTGTCCAAGGAATAGAAAAGCAACTAAAATCAGTCAACAGACGAAAGTCCATTGGACCTGACGGGATACCAATTCGATTCTACACAGAATACGCCGAAGAACTTGCCCCCCTTCTAACAGCCGTGTACCGCAAGGCTCTAGAGGAACGGAAGGTTCCAAGTGATTGGAAAAGAGCACAGGTAGTCCCAGTCTTCAAGAAGGGTCGTCAAGCACATGCGCCAAACTATAGGCCTATATCTCTGACATCGATCTGTTGTAGAATTTTAGAGAATGTTTTTTGCTCGCGTATCATGTCATTTCTGGAAACCCAGAATCTACTCTGTAGGAATCAACATGGATTCCGGAAACAGAGATTGCGTGAGACCCAACTCACTTTATTTGTTCATGAGGCCCAGAAAATATTCGATACAGGCTCCCAGGTAGATGCCATTTTCCTTGACTTCCGGAAGGCGTTCGATACAGTTTCGCACTGTCGCCTGATAAACAAAGTAAGAGTCTACGGAATATCGGACCAGCTGTGTGGCTGGATTGAAGAGTTTTTAGCAAACTGAACAGAGCATGTTGTTATTAATGGAGAGACGTCTACAGACGTTAAAGTAACCTCTGGCGTGTTACAGGGGAGTGTTATGGGACCATTGCTTTTCACAATATATATAAAAGACCTAGTAGATAGTGTCGGAAGTTCCAAGCGGTTTTTCGCGGATGATGCTGTAGCATACAGAGAAGTTGCAGCATTAGAAAATTGCAGCGAAATGCAGGAAGATCTGCAGCGGATAGGCACTTGGTGCAGAGTGTGGCAACTGACCCTTAACATAGATAAATGTAAAGTATTGCGAATACATAGAAAGAAGGATCCTTTATTGTATGATTATATGATAGCGGAACAAACACTGGAAGCAGTTACTCCTGTAAAATACCTGGGAGTATGCGTGCGGAACGATTGGAAGTGGAATGATCATATAAGATTAACTGTTGGTAAGGCGGGTGACAGGTTGAGATTCATGTGGAGAGTCCTTAGAAAATGTAGTCCATCAACAAAGGAAGTGGCTTACAAAACACTCGTTCTACCTGTACTTGAGTATTGCTCATCAGTGTGGGATCCGTACCAGATCGGGTTGACGGAGGAGATAGAAAAGATCCAAAGAAGAGCGGCACGTTTCGTCACAGGGTTATTTGGTAAGCGTGATAGCGTTACGGAGATGTTTAGCAAACTCAAGTGGCAGACTCTGCAAGAGAGGCGCTCTGCATGGCGATGTATCTTGCTGCCCAGGTTTCGAGAGGTTGCGATTCTGGATGAGGTATGGAATATGTTGCTTCCCCTACTTATACCTCCAGAGGAGATCACGAATGTAAAATTAGAGAGATTAGAGCGCGCACGGAGGCTTTCAGACAGTCGTGTTTCCCGCGAACCATACGCGACTGGAACAGGAAAGGGAGATAATGCAGTGGCACGTAAAATGGCCTCCGCCACACACCGTTGGGTGGCTTGCGAAATATAAATGTAGATGTAGATGTAGAGATCTGTAGACCTTGCTGGCGAAGGTTTGGCATGCACGAAGACTGTCACCTTGTGGAATCAGCCGTTATGTTGCTAAAATGTAAGCCCAGGATGACTTTCCGTGAAGGATAATAAAAGGGTGTGTGGAATATCGTCAACGAACTGCTGTACAGTAAGGGTGCCGTGGATAACAGTCAAAGGGGTCCTGCTATGAAAAGAAATGGCGCCGATTTGTCGGACTCTATGGCGGGTGACAGTCAGATTGGCTTCCCAGTGCTGCCAGGGCGTCTCCAGACACGTCTTCGGGCTGGAATCTGATTGTCGTAGAACTGTCTTCAGTAACGAGTCCCACTTCTGATTGGGCCCCGATGACCAGAAAAGACGTGGCTGCAGATGCCCCCAGCACTAGTGGGATACCTACTAGACCGTCGCCCGTCTTGGGATGGCATTTCTTTTCATAACAGAACCACTTTAGTGGTCATCGGCGCCATCTTTACTGTCAGTACATCGACAGTTCTCGACGCCCCATTTTGTTGCCCTTAATGACAAGCCATCCTGGACTTACATTCCAGCAAGATAATGCCCGCCTGCGTACGGCGAAAGTATCTACCACTTGCCTTCGTGCTTGTAAAACCCTATCTTGGCCAGCGAGGAAAAGGAAGGACTACTTTATGAAACCGGAATAGCAGATTGAACGTACGTTGCATAAATTGCATTTATATGTAGTCAAAACTACAAACCTGTTTTACTCGAAATGACGTTTTTTTTATCGTGCGGTATGGTGACTTCAAATCTAGGGAATCGATTGCCATGATTTTTCGTTTCCGACGAAGCTAACTAAATTGTCTAGGAGTTGTACCACTTTTATTCCGATCCATAAACTATAAATATTTTCACTTGGCCGACGAAGTCGAAAAATCGATAAAAAACTGTTTTCTTCAAATGGCTGCCATTTTGTTTTCTATGGTCCAAATAACTTAAGCGAGGTACAACTCCTAAGGAATCTTATATACTTCGCTAACGTCAACTAAATTTTGATTTCAGACGAGCCGGCTGACCTGTGACATACCGCTCGCGGAGGTGTACACCGAAATTTTGTTTCGTTCCGACGGCACTTTCGCCTTTGGGCTTCGACATTTCCGGTCGAAAAAATTCCAATTTTTAGAGAAAATATCAATAAAAATTTTGACCAAATTTGACACTGATATCTATAACATATACCGAGAAAAAAGTCTCAAAGAACATGCTTTTTTAGGGCCAAAGATAGTAAACCTCCCCTTAAAGACTAATGTTGGTTCCACCACAGTTCGCCAGCTGTCCTGTTTTACCTGTCTGCCCAGCCTACAACATCCGACATCTGTAATGAGGGGTGCCGCCCAAACCCACGATGTCTGGATGTGGTTTCACCTCGGTTTCGCCACATGTTGAAAACACATACCACAGCATTCCTCAAACACCATGGAAGTCGTCAAGTTATCGAAATGCTCGTCCCGAACCTCTGGGCCATCACAATCTGTCCTCAGTCGAACTCAGGTACATCGCGCGCCTTCCCCATTCTACATACGGACAGCACCCTCACAGATATTCATGCACTGTGTCTGACTAGCAGTCATTCCTCGCCAGGTGAAGCTGGTATCGCTTGGACTGCTTTATATCGATGAGTGTATTGAACGTGTCACATTTTTCATTTTCTATTCTTATAGCAGCAATGAATTCCAATATAGATTATTTATGTTTAGAGGGGGTCCTTGTCATCTGTTCCACTATTCTTTAGCAGCTATGCCATCTTGTAATGTTTCACTGTCCTGTACACTCACGTGCGACACCTCCTAGCATAATGTGAGACTTACTATTGACCGGCGTAGTGCAACTCCACTTGGAGTGCACTCAAAAAGTCATTGGAAGCCCCCTGTGAAAATCTGGAGCTAGGCGTCCCTGACTGCAGAAGTGTCGTCACTGTAGGATTTTGTGAACGAACTGTCCTCTGGATTATATCCCATAAATGTCTGGTGGGATTGATACCGGGCGATCTGGGTAGCCACACCATTCGCTGAAGTTCTCCAGAATATACTAAAAACAAATTTCAAACAGTTGTAGCCTGGTGACATGGTACATTATCATCATTCCATCGTTGTTTCGGAAATTTATATCCAGGAATGGCTGCAAATGGTCTCCAAGTAGCCAAATATCCAGAGGACTTAGTCCATTGAATGTAAACATGGCCCACACCGTAATGGAGCCACCCCCAGCTTGTACGAGGATGAGTCAAACGAAAACCTTAAATATTTTTTAAATATTATTTATTGTGCAGAAATGGTACAAAGCTGTATCACTTTTCAACTCCCCCCCATGCTGAATGCAAGTCCTCCAGAGCTTACAAAGTGCATAAATTCCTTTAGAAATAAATTCATTGGTAGTCCGCGCAACCACTGATGCACCGCGTGGCGTACCTCTTCATCAGAATGGAACTTCTTTCCTCCCATTGCGTCTTTGAGTGGTCCAAACGTACGGAAATCACTTGGGGCAAGGTCCGGTGAGTATGGTGGACGAGCAAGACACTCAAAATGCAGGGCTATGATTGTTGCAACTGTTGTACGGGCAGTGTGGGGCCTTGCATTGTCATGTTGCAAAAGAACACCTGCTGACAGCAATCCACGTCACTTTGATTTTATTGCACGCCACAGATGGTTTTTTAGGAGATCTGTGTATGATGCACTGGTGGCAGTGGTCCCTCTAGCCATGTAATGCTCCAAAATGACGCCTTTTTCGTCCCAGAAGAGAGTCAGCACAACCTTCCCTGCTGATGGTTCTGTTCGAAACTTCTTTGGTTTTGGTGCTTTGGAATGGCGCCATTCCTTGCTCGCTCTCTTCGTTTCCGGTTGGTGGAAGTGAACCCAGGTTTCGTCCCCAGTAACGATTCTTGCAAGGAAGCCACACCTCGTTCAAAGTGCCGAAGAAGTTCTTCACAAGCATCAACACGTCGTTCTCTCATTTCAGGAGTCAGCTGCCGTGGCACCCATCTTGCAGACACTTTGTGAAACTGGAGCGCATCATGCACAATGTGGTGTGCTGAGCCATGACTAATCTGTAAACATGCTGCAATGTCATTCAGTGTCACTCGGCGGTTTTCCTTCACTATGGCTTCAACTGCTGCAGTGCCCTGTGGAGTCACAACTCATTGTGTTTGACCTTGACGAGGAGTATCTTCCACTGAAGTCACAACATTTGCGAACTTCCTACTCCATTCGTAGACTTGCTGCTGTGACAGACATGCATCACAGAACTGAACCTTCATTCGACGATGAATTTCAATAGGTTTCACAGCTTGACTGCGCAGAAGCAGAATAACAGAACGCTGTTCTTCCCTGGTGCAAGTCGCAAGTGGGGTGGCCATCTTTATACTGATGCTGCGGTGGTATGTGTGCATCTGCACTATGCTGCCACCTACAGGCCATTCTGCACGCCCGCATCTCGTGGTCGTGCGGTAGCGTTCTCGCTTCCCACGCCCGGGTTCCCGGGTTCGATTCCCGGCGGGGTCAGGGATTTTCTCTGCCTCGTGATGGCTGGGTGTTGTGTGCTGTCCTTAGGTTAGTTAGGTTTAAGTAGTTCTAAGTTCTAGGGGACTGATGACCATAGATGTTGTCCCATAGTGCTCAGAGCCATTTGAACCATTCTGCACGCTGTTTGTAGCACGCTTACGAACTTACAAGAAAAGGCGCGAAATTTCAATTAGTTATTACAAATTTAAGGTTTTCATTTGATTCGCCCAGGAGGGGCTTAGCTGTTAGCAAAGGCACTCGCACTAGTCGTCTGCTGCCATAGCCCATTAATGTCAAATTTCACTACACAGTCCTAACGGTTACGTTACTCGTACGGCACGCATTGATTTCCATGGCTATTTCACGCAGTGTTACTTCCCTGTTAACATTGAAAACTCTACACAAACGCCGCTGCCCTCTGTCGTTAAGTGAAGGTCGTTGGGCACTGTGCTGGCCGTAGTGAGAGGTAATGCCTGAAATTTGGCATTCTCGGCAAACTATTGACACTGTGGATCTCTGAATATTGAATTCCCTAACGATTTCCGAAATCGATGTCCCTTGTGTCTACACATATGGTATCCGGACACCCCCCGAAACATACGTTTCTCAAATTAGGTGCATTTCACTGCCACCTACTGCCACGTACTCCATATCAGCGACCTCAGTAGTCATTAGACATCGTGAGAAAACAGAATGTGGCGTTCCACGGAACTCACGGACATCGAACGTGGTCAGGTCATCGTGTGTCAATTGTGTCGTACGTCTGTACGCGAAAATTCCACACTCCTAAACATCCCTAGGTCCACTGTTTCCGATGTGATAGTGAAGTTGAAACGTGAAGGGACACACACAGGACAAAAGCGTTCAGGCTGACCTCGTCTGTTCACTGACAGAGACCGCTGACAGTTGAGAAGGGTCGTAATGTGTAACAGGCAGACATCTATCCAGTGCGTCACACAGGAATTCCAGACTGCATCAGGATCCACTACATGTAGTATGACAGTTAGGCGGGAAGTGGTGACCTTGGATTCAAGGTCGAGTGGCTGCTCTTAAGCCACACATCACGCCAGTAAATGCCAAACGACACCTCAGTTGGTGTAAGGAGCGTAAACATTAGACGACGGAACAGTGGGAAAACGTTGTGTGGAGTGACGAATCACGGTACAAAATGTGGCGATCCGATGGCAGGGTGTGGGTATGGCGAAAGCCCGGTGAACGTCATCTGCCAGCGTGTGTAGTACCAACAGTAAAATTCGGAGGCGGTGGTGTTATGGTGTGGTCGTGTTTTTCATGGAAGAGGCTTGCACCCCGTGTTGGTTTGCGTGGCACTATCACAGCACAGGCCTACATTGATTCTTGCTTCTCACTGTTGAAGAGCAATTCGGGGATAGCGATTGCATCTTTCAACACGATCGAACAACTATTGATAATGCATGACCTGTGGCGGAGTGGTTGTACAATAACATCCCTGGCCGGAATCCTGTAGAACACCTTTGGGATGTTTCGGAATGCCGACTTCGTGCCAGGCCTCACCGACCGACATCGATACCTCACCTCAGTGCAGCACTGCGTCAAGAATGGGCTGCCATTCCCCAAGAAACCTTCCAGCACCTGATTCAACGTATGCCTGCGAGAGTGGAAGCCGTCATCAAGGATAAGGTGGGTCAACATCATACTGAATTCCCGCATTACCGATGGAGGACGCTACGAACTTGTAAGCCATTTTCAGCCAGGTTTCCGGATACTGTTGACCACATAGTGTGGCCGCAACTATCATTCCGGGTTCAAAGGCTGTTAATTCCCGTCGTGCAGTCATAATCATGTCGGAAACCTTTCCACAAAAATCACATGCTCTTTTAAACATTATGTATTCAGTACTACCACCAAATGTATACAAGCATATGGTTATCCCATGACTTTTGTCATGTCAGTGTAATGCCTTTTGATAATTAGCACAACAGTAATAGTAGTCACAGTTCTCGTCTTTATGTCTTTGAAATAAGATCAGAGAGCAGAACAGGTCCTTTCGATCAGCAATAGAATTTCTAAAGCAAATTTTGTGATTGGCATTTGTTCTTCATAAACTTTGTAGATTCTTTTGTGAATAATTTATGCACATAGTTTCTGGGAATGGCTAATAAACTTTACTGTTCTGAAATCATTATATTTTTTAGATTCTCGTTTATTTGGTAAGATTAAAAATTCTGCATGCAGCCATTTTTCAGAAACGGTACCCGATTATGAATTTTAATGAATAGTTTTGTTGCTTAAAATTTATTTCAGATATATTTACGAAGTAAAAGATAAAAAACTGTCGTCAGGCAGTCTGTCCACTATCTCGTCCCCTTGCACACTACTTACTGAGACTCCCTACCAGCTGATGATGTTTAGAATTCTTCCTTGGTCACAGATTACACCAGCCACGCAGCAGTACCGGCAAGCCTTGTCATATGTGAAGCATTGCTGGACCAACGAGATGGAAGTCCTCTCCTCAGAGTGACTACGACGAAGAGCAGCAAACTGTACGTCATACGACATTTGAATGTTCCCTCAGAGCACTCAGATGGATAATGGACAGTATTAATAATTTGTCTGCAGAGGTTCTGACTAGATTTCAAACGTAGACGTAGCTCAGTGAGTACTTTATAAACTTGAAATTGTATGTGTATCTCTACCAATGCATATATTTGTTGTAAATACGTTGCCTAGTCTCATTAGAATGTATGAATCTGGCGACATAACAGCTGGCTTTCGGAAAACAATCATCCACACAATTCCGAAGTCCGCAAGAGCTGACAAGTGCGAAAATTATCGCACAATCAGCTTAACAGCTCATGCATTCAAGTTGCTGGCAAGAATAATATACAGAAGAATGGAAAAGAAAAATTGAGCACGTGCTAGATGACGATGTTTTGCTTTAGAAAATGAAAAGGTACTAGAGAGGCAATTCTCACTTTGCGGTTGATAATGGAAGCAAGACTAAAGAAAAATCAAGACAAGTTCATAGGATTTGTTGGCCTGGAAAAAGCCTTCGACAATGTAAAATGGTGCAAGATATTCGAAATTCTGAGAAAAACAGGGGTAAGCTATAGGGAGAGAAAGGTTATATACAAAGTGTACAAGAGCGGATAGGGAATAATAAAAGTGGACAACCAAGAACGAAGTGCTCGGATTAAAAAGGGTGTAAGATGGGGATGTAGTCTTTCCCCTCCCACCCCCCCCTCCTTACTGTTCAATCTGTACATCGAAGAAGCAATGGTGGAAATAGAAGTTGAGGTGTGAAATTAAAATTCAAGGTGAAAGGGTATCAATGATACGATTCGCTGATGAAGTTGCTATCCTGAGTGAAAGTGAAGAAGAATTACATGATATGCTGAACGGAATGAACAGTCTAATGAGTACAGAGTATGGACTGAGAGTAAATCCAAGGAAGACGAAAGCAATGAGAAATGGTAGAAATGAGAACAGGGAGAAACTTAACATCACGGTTGATGGTCACGAATTAGATGAATTTAAGGGAGTCTGATACCTAGACAATAAAATAACCGATGAGGGACGGAGCAAGATGGGCATCAAAAGCAGACTAGCAATGGCAAAACGGGCATTCGTGGTCAAGAAAAGTCTACTAGTATCAAACATAGCATTTAATTTGAGGAAGAAATTTCTGAGAACGTACGTTTGGAAGACAGCATTATATGGTAGTGAAACATGGACTGTCAGAAAACCGGAACAGAAGAGAATCTAAGCATTTGAGATGTGGTTCTACAGACGAATGTTGAAAATTAGGTGGACTGATAAGGTAAGGTATGAGCAAGTTTTGCGCAGAATCGGAGAGGAAAGGAATATGTGGAAAACACTGATGAGGAGAAGGGACAGGATGATAGGACATCGATTAAGACATGAGGGAATGACTTCCGTGGTACTAGAAGGAACTGTAGAGGGCAAAAACTGTAGAGGAAGATAGAGATTGGAATACATCCAACAAATAATTGGGAACATAGGTTGCAAGTGCTACTCTGAGATGAAGAGCCGCACCAAACCAGTCAGAATATTGATGACTAAAAAAAATGTCACATTAATGTGACAACCTGACAAAAGCCTGAAACCCATCTTTTGCAGTACAGACCAGTACAAGACGTGAAGGAAGAGAGTCATTGAGGTGCCGAGAGGGACGTGTAGCAATGCTGACTTCAGCAACAACGTGCTCATTTGTGCTAGGTTTCTCAGGTGAGGATCCATGGCATGAACAGCCCGATCAAGGTAGCCCCACATATTCACGATTGACTTTAAATTCGGACGGTTCGGTGGCTAAGGGAGTATGGTAATCTCATCTCAGTGCTCTTCAAACCACAAACGTACACTGCAAGCTGTGTGACATACTGCATTGTCCTGCTGGTAGATGCCATCTTGCTGAGGGTACACAAACTGCATGTAGGGGTGGATCTAGTCTTCAAGGATAGAAGCAAACTTGCGTTGGTCCATTGTGCCTTTCAGGATGACGAGATCACCCGGTGAATGCAACAATGCCATTCCCCAGACCATAACGTCCTCTACTGGCCTGGACCCCCTTGACATTTGTTGCAGACGTACACACCATCGACAGTGTCTATGATGGAGTATAAAATGTGACACATCTGAAAAGGCCAAATGTAGCCACTCAGTTGACGACCGGTTACGGCAGTGACGTGCAAATTCCAGCCTCCGTCATCAGCGGACAGCAGTCAGCATGGATGCACGAACCAGGTGCCTGCTGCAGAGGCCCACATGCAGCAACGTTCGCCGATGGTGGCTGAGGTGATACTGTGTCCCTTGGTTCATATGGACATTGAGATCCTCAACAGTTGCACGTCCAGTCGCCTGTAGACCTGTCCACAGCTGTCGTTCGTCCCTGTCATCTACAGCCTGTGATGCGTCACAGTTACCTCAGGGTCAGTATTTGATACTTTTCGCACTGCGGCTCCGAAAATTTATCAGTTAGCCTCTTTGGACATAGAGCCACCCTTCGCCTGATAGCCAATGGTCATGAGCTTTTGCCGGCCGCGGTGGTCTAGCGGTTCTAGGCGCTCAGTCCGGAACCGCGCGACTGCTACGGTCGCAGGTTCGAATCCTGCCTCGGGCATGGATGTGTGTGATGTCCTTAGGTTGGTTAGGTTTAGGTAGTTCTAAGTTCTAGGGGACTGGTGACCTCAGATGTTAAGTCCCATAGTGCTCAGAGCCATTTGAACCATGAGCTTTTTGATGTCAGATAAGTAGCTTCGTTTTTTGATTATGACAACGACTGCACTCTTTTCTGTATCCTCCTAACATGCTCTATATACCCTCCACTGCTAGTGCTGCCACATGCCATCTGACAGTGCTTACAGCGGATTGCGACGAACACAGATGGTGGTCACATTAATGTGAATAGACTATATACTTATCTAGTATTTTCTCCTGTCATCGTGAGATAAATACACTACTGGCCATTAAAATTGCTACACCACGAAGATGACGTGCAACAGACGCGAAATTTAACAGACAGGAAGAAGATGCTGTGATTTGCAAGTGATTAGCTTTTCAGAGCATTCACACAAGGTTGGCGCCGGTGGCGACGCCTACAACGTGCTGACATGAGGAAAGTTTCCAACCGATTTCTCATACAGAAACAGCAGTTGACCGGCGTCGCCTGGTGAAACGTTGTTGTGATGCCTCGTGTAAGGAGGAGAAATGCGTACCATCACGTTTCCGACTTTGATAAAGGTCGGACTGTAGCCTATCGCGATTGCGGTTTATCATATCGCGACATTGCTGCTCGGGTTGGTCGAGATCCAATGACTGTTAGCAGAATATGGAATCGCTGGGTTCAGGAGGGTAATACGGAACGCCGTGCTGGATCCCAATGGCCTCGTATCACTAGCAGTCGAGATGACAGGCATCTTATCCACATGGCTGTAATGGCAGCCACGTCTCGATCCCTGAGTCAACAGATGGGGACGTTTGCAAGACAACAACCATCTGCACGAACAGTTGGACGACGTTTGCAGCAGCACGGACTATCAGCTCGGAGACCGTGGCTCCGGTTACCCTTGACGCTGCATCACAGACAGGAGCGCCTACGACGGTGTACTCAACGATGAACCTCGGTGCACGAGTGGCAAAACGTCATTTTTCCGGATGAATCCAGGTTCTGTTTACGGCATCATGATGGTCGCATCTGTTTCGCGACATCGCGGTGAACGCACATTGGAAGCGTGTACTCGTCATCATACTGGCATATCACCCGGTGTGATAGTATGGGGTGTCATTGGTTACACGTTTCGGTCACCTCTTGTTCGCATTGACGGCACTTTGAACAGTGGACGTTACATTTCAGATGTGTTACTACCCGTGGCTCTACCCTTCATTGGATCCCTGTGAAACCCTACATTTCAGCAGAATAATGCACGACCGCATGTTGCAGGTCCTGTACGGGCCTTTCTGGATACAGAAAATGTTCGACTGCTGCCCTACCCAGCACATTCTCCAGATCTCTCACCTACTGAAAACGTCTGCTCAATGGTGGCCGATCAACTGGCTCGTCACAATACGCCAGTCACTACTCTTGGAACTGTGGTATTGTGTTGAAGCTGCATGGGCAGCTGTACCTGTACACGCCATCCAAGCTCTGTTTGATTCAATGGCCAGGTATATCAAGGCCGTTATTACGCCCGGAGGTGGTTGTTCTGTGTACTGATTTCTCAGGATCTATGCACCCAAATTGCGTGAAAATGTAATCGCATGTCAGTTCTAGTATAATATATCTGTGCAATGAATAACCGTTTATTGGCTGCATTTCTTCTTGGTATAGCAATTTTAATGGCCAATAGTGTAAATAAAGGTAGAGTCAAACTGCAAAACTACGTGCTGTAGGCCTCTAGTGATGGAGGATGAAGGCCTCCTTGTAATAAGAGGCTTAAAGTGCTGCAGCCAGTTTCTAGAGCCGCCACATCGACAGATCCGCTACTCCAGGGGTACGGAGTTGAGCCCCGCTGTTGTGGTGGAGTGTCTTCGCGGAATCGTCGACGCGGAAATTTCCGAGCGAATGCTTTCGCTTGCCGGATAATCTCCCCCTTCTCTTCTCCCTCTAGCGTCGTTCCTCCCATTCCCGCCCCCCACCCCCTCACCGCCGCTGCCTGGGCGACGTAAGCTGGCTCTCAAATAAACGCAGACCTACGCCACATCCCCTACTGCTACACCCTCTGACGTTTGCTTCAGAAACTAAGCTCGGTTCTGCGGGAAGAAGACAGAGTAAAGGGAAGTTGTATTTGCGAACGGAGAGGAAAGAGCTACTGTCTGTGACGCAGGTAAAGGGGAAGGCCGAGGATGATAAAGGGAGAGGACAGTAAACTCGAGAGAGGCACGTTCGGGCGCCTCACGTGTCGTAGGAGGGAGACCCGTTTTGTGCGTGGGTGGAGCAGAGACACACGTATGGTTGGGTTCAAATGGCTCTGAGCACTATGCGACTTACCTTCTCAGGTCATCAGTCGCCTAGAACTTAGAACTAATTAAACCTAACTAACCTAAGGACATCACACACATCCATGCCCTATGCAGGATTCGAACCTGCGACCGTAGCGGTCGCTCGGTTCCAGACTGTAGCGCCTAGAACCGCACGGCCACCCCGGCCGGCAGACACACGTATGGCTACATGTAATTACGCTTCTAATGTCAGAACTACCACGACACCTATTATGATGATGCAAGTGGAAAGTGTTATACCATGAAGCTGCAATCCAATATTCATAAAACTTAGTGGAGGTGAACAGCTGCCTTGTCTTGTAAATTATAGATTGCAGCGATCAGTCATCCTTTTTAAATTTTATTGTGCATTTCTAGATTTCGGCTAGGAGCTAGCCATTTTCAATGCACTATTACTTTCGCTCAGTGCATGTAATTACCTGTTGGTCGGGCTTCATGCACAATTCATTGAATACTGCCTTGTGTCAATCTTCAGAATTCAGACAACATCAACAGTACGGATGCTAATCGCATGATAGGTATTAAATGTCCTCAATAGAAAAAAAAAATCAGTCCAAGCTACAATGACAGCAGAAGTTTCATTGAGACGTTTCATCTTTTTGAGGCATCTCCAGAATGTGTCATGAACTGTAAATAATATATTACTCATAAGTAGCCAAAAATTCAGCGAAGGCATGCAACCATGCTAGGATAGGGCCACACTTCTTATCTTGGCCCTGTCCTTGCATAGCTGTATGCCATCACTGAAGGTTCACACTAAAAGTTTTGGCTACTTGTGATTAATGCATTACCTGCAGTTCGTAAACAAATTCTGGAGATGCCTCAAAAAGGCGAAATGTGCTAATAAAGCTTCTACTGCCATTGCAACCTGGACTGCTTTTCCTGCTGCAAATATACTACAGCTGCTGCATCATAGCCATAAAGTGGGATGATTTATGTTAGGGTATTAAATGAATAAAGTTTCACCCCATTTGCAATTTATATCCACCATCAATACCAATATCAGCCATACGCTTCAGTCTGGAACCGCGCGACCGCTACGGTCGCAGGTTCGAATCCTGCTTCGGGCACGGATGTGTGTGACGTCCTTAGGTTAGTTAGGTTTAAGTAGTTCTAAGTTCTATAGTACTGATGAACTCAAGTGTTAAGTCCCACAGTGCTCAGAGCAATTTCAACCATTTGAATATCAGCCATATCCACCACTGACATGGATAGACTCCTGTAGTTCTGTCTTGGAAGCAAATACCCACAAAATATCATCTTGGAGAAATTATTGTCATGCCTTCACTCCCAAGAGGTGCGCTATGGGTGACACATCAGAGGACCAGACAGGATCTGCCCATTCCTAGAAGTGTTTGTGGTGTGAACTGTGGAGTATGATCATAAAGTGTCCTGCAGGAATATGTCATTTGCTACCACGTTATTGTCGATAACGACAGTTGACGATTCATACAACATACTGGTAGCACTCAGTCTCCATTCAGTGATAAACAAATCAGTATCGCTCAGTATCATACTTCCTGAGTTGAAGAGGTAAGGGCCTTAGAAATCACTGCTTCCTATGACATGTAAGTAGGCTGTTTAGGTTTTCTTATTGGTAACGCCACGTAGCGCTCTGTATGAAAATCACTGGCTGTGCTGTGTGCAGTCTGTGGCTAGTTTGCATTGTTGTCTGCCATTGTAGTGTTGGGCAGCTGGATGTGAACAGCGCGTAGCGTTGCGCAGTTGGAGGTGAGCCGCCAGCAGTGGTGGAAGTGGGGAGAGAGATGGCTGAGTTTTGAAATTTGTAAGACTGGATGTCATGAACTGCTATATATATTATGACTATTAAGGTAAATACATTGTTTGTTCTCTATTGGTTCAAATGGCTCTGAGCACTATGGGACTTAACTACTGTGGTCATCAGTCCCCTAGAACTTAGAACTACTTAAACCTAACTAACCTAAGGACATCACACACATCCATGCCCGAGGCAGGATTCGAACCTGCGACCGTAGCAGTCGCGCGGTTCCGGACTGCGCGCCTAGAACCGCTAGACCACCGCGGCCGGCTGTTCTCTATTAAAATCTTTCATTTGCTAACTATGCCTATCAGTAGTTAGTGCCTTCCGGAGTTTGAATCTTTTATTTAGCTGGCAGTAGTGGCGCTCGCTGTATTGCAGTAGTTCGAGTAACGAAGATTTTTGTGAGGTAAGTGGTTTGTGAAAGGTATAGGTTAATGTTAGTCAGGGCCATTCTTTTGTAGGGATTATTGAAAGTCAGATTGCGTTGCGCTAAAAATATTGTGTGTCGGTTTAAGCACAGTTCAAATGGCTCTGAGCACTATGGGACTTAACACCTTAGGTCATCAGTCCCCTAGAACTTAGAACTACTTAAACCTAACTAACCTAAGGACATCACACAACACCCAGCCATCACGAGGCAGAGAAAATCCCTGACCCCGCCGGGAATCGAACCCAGGAACCCGGGCGCGGGAAGCGAGAACGCTACCGCACGACCACGAGATGCGGGCTTAAGCACAGTCTTGTATAATTTTTCGTAAGGGAATGTTTCAGACATTTCAAGAGGTCGTCTACTGACATTCTGGCATCAATCTGGCCTCCACAAATGGAAGAGAGATTAATCGGTGAACACCACTGTATGAAACTCAGTTCCCAATCAACTCTGGTTTCACACCAGTCTCCGTTGTCTCAAATATGATGTCAGCGATAAACAACGCTTGGCAGCTCGAGGTTTCAAAGCAGCTTCCAGAAATACGTTCCCAACAGTTTGGGGTGACACTCAACCTGTAACTTATGCCTAGATGTCAGCTGCTGCCACCGAGTGAGGTGGCCCTGTGGTTAGAACATTGGACTCGCATTCGGGAGGACGATGGTTCAAACCCATGGCCGACCATTCTAATTTGCATTTTTCGTAATTTCCCTAAATCGCTTCAGGCAAATGGCGGGATGGTTCTGAGACGTAGCTGGGTCATGTTATGTGTTAGATTAAACCTTGATTGCTATTCTGTGTTTAGTCTACCGCGGTTATCGGGATTATGCTGTTATCCCCTCTCTCTGCGAGTGGCAGCAGCAGAGTTAATCGATATTCGCACCTTGTGCTACCTTTCGCCTGGCGCTTTTAGTTTCCGACTGTACTGTGTGCGAGGAGTTGGTCGGCAGGCGTGGAGCAGCGAGGAAATCTCGGCGGCGCGTGGTTTGGCCGAGGCCGCTGGAGGCGTCCACGCGCGGTCGGAGTGTGTTGGGCTGTTCCCATTGCTACGAGGTCCGTGACTCACAGATCATGAACACGGGAGTTTTGACTTAATCTACCAGAAAGTCATGACTGTTCACACTGTGTCGTTTGGATTTCGTTGTCAGCTGTTGGCTCATTCCCGCGAGCGAAAACGTGTGGTTTCAAGTTGGCAAATTTTAGCCAGCCTCCGGTGGAGTTTACCTGTACTTCGTTGAACTGAAGTGCACCAGCGGAATTTTCTGTCTTGTGGCCGTTAGCTTTCCGGTTAACTGCCCTGGCTGTTGACGTAAAATCAGGCAGTGTATTTTCCTCGTCGTGTTGCGGCTGTACAGCACGGTGTGTAGTTTGACAGCTCAATGTATAGTCGGTTGTGGGCGCCAATACGTTCTACGTGTTACCTGGCTGAATTCCCGGACGTTATTTGAAACATTTGAACATTTGTTTCATTTTTTCTTTATATTATTCTTCTTCCAATCGGAATTCCTGTGAATATTAATTTAATTATATTGATCTACTATAATACTCAGTTATTCGAAAATTCAGATGTACCAGTTAAAAAAGAAAAGACGAAATAATTTATTTATATCTGTGCAATGGTGTGAAAACTATATTTCTGTTACCAGGCGTGCAACTTTATTTGCACCGTAATTGTCATACAAACATTGAAAACATAACGTAAATACCTACTGCATTACGGAGAAAGTAATGCTGATGAAAACTTAAATGAAAGACAGGTTAATAAGTAAAACGAAGTGCAAGCAAAAAGAGAAGTAGACATAATGAACGCAATAATGTGGACGAAGAAAAAGGATGATAAAAGAAAAGAAATTAAATCGAAATTAATTCGTAAAATTAATTAAACACACATGAATAAAGATTTCCAGTGGAGAAAGAACGACAGGAAGAAAGATGAGGCCCAATGAAGACGCTGATGTGATAAAAATTATGTGACAAAGTAATGGAATTAAAAAATTACATTTAAATCAATTAATTGAACAAAAATGGCGATCAAACTCATTTCGATATAGACTTTTAAAAAACAGTCTTGATGTATCTGGCGAGATCCGAACTCATAACCTCCTTGACACAAAGCCTTTTGTCCCAGCCATTATACCACGCAACCAAACTGCAGGATGTAACGTTTTTAATGGTATGTAGTGGCACACAAATCTCCGAATCTTTGTTCGTCAGTTACTGGCAAACGAGGACCCACCACGGTGAATGGCTGCAGCTGGAATCTTATTCTGCAACACCGTATAGATAGTTTCAAAAATTCGATCGCAGCGCTGGAAACCTTTCCTTGTTAGCACTGACTATGAATATGTGGCGCTTTCTAGGAGCTGCTCGATCGTTGATCCAATTTCCTTCAACTCCCTACGCAGAGTCACTGTGCTGGTTGGACTGGTGGTAGCGCTTTGGAATTCACGAGCGATTTTTCCGCTGATCCCATGCGATTTTGTTACGACCACCTTCTGCAATGCTCCAGGGTCCCTATCCGTCAATACATGACATCCTACTCGACCCGTCTTAGCTGTTGTCGTGGTGGCGACTCTGTTGCCAGACATGAATACTTGCAGCGACATGTCAACTGGACCACAAGACAACGAGCTGTTGAAGCATGTAAGTAGTTTTGTTATGATGAGTCGTGACTGAGCTGCGTTACTGCTCGAATTAGGTGCCTAGAGAAACCAAATTGCAATTTAACAAGAGCTACTCAAAGGAGATAGGAAGCTACGGATCTTTGCTGATCGACAAGCTCGTGGTTGGTACATAATTTTAATTTCAACTACAGGACGAATTTGATATTACAAAATTACAAATCAGAATAACAATGTGAAAATTTTAATTCGAACCTCTGTCCTGTTAAGAAAGTATACAACCGGCTTTAATCAGAAAAACTATGTGATTGGATCATGAATTAACACAACAAAGACTGGATCATGAATTAACACAACAAAGACTATTTTAAAAATAATAATTGGATATGATTGCAAAAGGATCACAGACAGTTATCACCATAAGCAGACTATCAAGTTCATTGCTTTCGTAAGCAAAGTTCACGCAACACGAATGATTCAACTTGAGTTACTTACGAAAAGATCTCGTCCGTTCCGGCGGACAGGCCGGATATTTAACTAAAGGATGGAGGCGCGGCTTATACGAGGTGGTACTCGGAAGAAAGGAGTAGAAAGTAACCGCCAAGCAATTTCGAAGATGATCAGGCTGCAAACCAGGGCAGAAAACACGCCGAACGCACACGCGATCTCAACCTGCCGGCCAAGGCGACAAACCCCGTGTGCCCCGCATACCAAACCATTTCCGTAACAGCAAATAATTCACGCGGCAGACAAATGCAACTCGTGATTCGCCTTTTTCAAGGCCATGCGAAGTTTACTAACTACGTGACTATCTGTAACACAACTGAAAACCAGTCTGAGACATTTATCGAATAAAAGAACAATTACAATTACAGTGACTTGACAAAAGCTCTGGCCTTCACATTAAAAGAAGGTCTAAAACCAATACTGGGCCAAGAGCACACTAATTAACATAATACATCAAATTAACACTGCAAGGAACCTCTAAAAATCAGCAATAAAACTCTAGACTTGGCAAGTTCAGTATAACACCTAACTGATCTCCGGCAGATACAACATGCCACCATAAGTTTCACAAATCTTCACAGGTTAACAGCAGAATATGAATCATACGAACTTTATGCTTCCAGTTCCGCGATGAGAAGTTGTCCAGCATGACATGACGGACCCGCCAGCGTTTCGCACGCAAACGCGTCGACTTATCAGCACCGGACACCCGGCGCGCGCCAAATCGGCGAGGACGGCGAGGCCCAGACACAGCGGATGGAGACGAGAGCCTGCCTTCAAATCATGTCGCCTCGTTGAACGCCGGCCAGAGAGACCCCGGCCACACGCAAAGCCGGAAAACCAAAGCGGAACAGTCAGAGATACTTGTACAAGAGCACACAAGTGTCGGTATCAGCGACCGAAGTGGAGCCTCACTAGCGCCTGTCGCCACGGCTCAGTGATTGTTGTTGTTGTTGTTGTGGTCTTCAGTCCTGAGACTGGTTTGATGCAGCTCTCCATGCTACTCTATCCTGTGCAAGCTTCTTCATCTCCCAGTACCTACTGCAGCCTGCATCCTTCTGAATCTGCTTAGTGTATTCATCTCTTGGTCTCCCTCTACGATTTTTACCCTCCACACTGCCCTCCAATGCTAAATTGGTGATCCCTTGATGCCTCAGAAAATGTCCTACCAACCGGTCCCTTCTTCTCGTCAAGTTGTGCCACAAGCTCCCCAATTCTATTCAATACCTCCTCATTAGTTATATGATCTACCCATCTAATCTTCAACATTCTTCTATAGCACCACATTTCGAAAGCTTCTATTCTCTTCCTGTCTAAACTATTTATCGTCCATGTTTCACTTCCATACATGGCTACACTCCATACAAATACTTTCAGAAACGACTTCCTGACACTTAAATCTATACTCGATGTTAACAAATTTCTCTTCTTCACAAACGCTTTCCTTGCCATTGCCAGTCTACATTTTATATCCTCTCTACTTCGACCATCATCAGTTATTTTGCCCCCAAATAGCAAAACTACTTTAAGTGTCTCATTTCCTGATCTAATTCCCTCAGCATCACCCGACTTAATTAGACTACATTCCATTATCCTCGTTTTGCTTTTGTTGATGTGCATCTTATATCCTCCTTTCAAGACACTGTCCATTCTGTTCAACTGCTCTTCCAAGTCCTTTGCTGTCTCTGACAGAATTACAATGTCATCGGCGAACCTCAAAGTTTTTATTTCTTCTCCATGGATTTTAATACCCACTCCGAATTTTTCTTTTGTTTCCTTTATTGCTTGCTCAATATACAGATTGAATAGCATTGGGGAGAGGCTACAACCCTGTCTCACTCCCTTCCCAACCACTGCTTCCCTTTCATGCCCCTCGACTCTTATAATTGCCATCTTGTTTCTGTAAAAACTGTAAATAGCCTTTCGCTCCCTTTATTTTACCCCTGCCACATTTAGAATTTGAAAGAGAGTATTCCAGCCAACATCGTCAAAAGCTTTCCCTAAGCCTACAAATGCTAGAAACTTGGTTTGCCTTTCCTTAATTGGTTGTAAGGTCAGTATTGCCTCACGTGTTCCAACATTTCTACGGAATCCAAACTGATCTTCCCCGAGGTCGGCTTCTACCAGTTTCTCGATTCGTTTTTAAAGAATTCGTGTTAGTATTTTGCAGCTGTGACTTATTAAACTGATAGTTCGGTAATTTTCACGGCTCAGTGATCACGATGCCAAAATCAGATGTGGCGGTTCTAAAACTGTTAAACAGCGTTAAACTGACGAAGGAAGAACGTCAATAATTTTCACCGCAGTGCAGACTTTGTAATATTTTTTCGTGCAGTAATGTCAGCAGCTCTCATGTCTCAACCTCTTACCCGGGACTGCGCTTACATATTATAATCAAATCCAGTCTTACGAAAAGCGCTTCGCGTTCTACACGTAAAGGCATGACGAGTCACTGATTTTTATACAGCATTTAAATGGAGTCGTCGTTGCGAGTCTCAGAAACTCTAAGACGCATGACGCTCAGCGACCAAAATATCACACCGATATTAATGTGAAAATGTGGATAAATCCCTTTCAGGATAACAGCCATTTACGTTGAATCGTATTAAGTAGAACATTTTCGCAGATACTGGCTTTTTCAAACAGTAATTATGTCTTCGTTTTTCGCGCTATATTGTTCAGATCAGTAACTCTCTTCTTCAGCGTTCTCCATACCAAATATCATCAAAAGCGGCTCAGCAGTTTGGTCGTAAAAAAGCAACAGATACACTGCTGGGCATTAAAATTGCTACACCACGGAGATGACGTGCTACAGACGCGAAATTTAACCGACAGGAAGAAGATGCTGTGATATGCAAATGTTTAGCTTTTCAGAGCATTCACACAAGGTTGGCGCCGGTGGCGACACCTACAACGTGCTGACATGAGGAAAGTTTCCAACCGATTTCACAAACAGTAGTTCACCGGGGTTGACTGGTGAACCGTTGTTGTGATGCCTCTTGTAAGGAGGAGAAATGCGTACCATCACGTTTCCGACGTCGAGGTCGGATTGTAACCTATCGCGATTGCGGTTTATCGTATCGCGACATTGCTGCTCGTGTTGGTCGAGATCCAGTGACTGTTAGCAGAATATGGAATCGGTGGTTTCAGGAGGGTATTACGAAACGCCGTGCTAGATCCCAACGGCCTCGTATCACTATCAGTCGTGATGACAGGCATCTTATGCGCATGGCTGTAACGGATCGTGCAACCACGTCTCGATCCCTGAGTAAACAGATGGGGACGTTTGCAAGACAACAACCATCTGCACGAACAGTTCGACGACGTTTGCAGCAGAATGGACTATGAGCTCGGAGACCGCGGCTGCGGTTACGCTTGACGCTGCATGACAGATAGGAGCGCTTGAGATGGTATACTCAACAACGAACCTGGGTGTACGAATGACAAAACGTGATTTTTTCGGTTGAATCCAGGTTCTGTTTACAGCATCACGACGGTCGCATTCGTGTTTGGCGACATCGCGGTGAACGCACATTGGAAGCGTGTATTCGTCATCCCCATACTGGCGTATCACCCGGCGTGATGATATGGGGTGCCATTGGTTACACGTCTCGGTCACCTCTTGCTCGCATTGACCCCACTTGGAGCAGTGGGCGTTACATTTCAGATGTGTTACGACCCGTGGCTCTGCCCTTCATTCGATCCCTGCGAAACCCTACATTTCAGCAGGATAATGGACGGCCGCATGTTGCAGGTCCTGTACGGGCCTTTCAGGATACAGAAAATGTTCGACTGCTGCCCTGGCTAACACATTCTCCAGATCTCTCCCCAATTGAAAACGTCTGCTCAATGGTGGCCGAGCCACTGGCTCGTCACAATGCGCCAGTCACTACTCTTGATGAACTCTGGTCTCGTGTTGAAGCTGCATGGGCAGCTGTACCTGTACACGCCATCCAAGCTCTCTTTGACTCAGTGCCCAGGCGTATCAAGGCCGTTATTACGGCAGAGGTGGTTGTTCTGGGTACTGATTTCTCAGGATCTATGCACCAAAACTGCGTGAAGATGTAATCACATGTCAGTTCTAGTATAACATACTTTTCCAATGAATACCCGTTTATCATCTGTATTTCTTCTTGGTGTAGCAATTTTAATGGCCAGTAGTGTAGATTTACTTTCACATCAGTAGTATTATGCGGTTCATTGAAATGAAACCTGGCCAGTGCGTCTACCTTTACCTTACACGTAAGGTGGCGCCACGAAACTGCGGGTATGGTTGTGCCATCAATTGGTAGAGAGGCTGACGCGTGCGCCCCTTTTGATGTTGCATAGCGCCAGTGTGGTTTCACGCCGAAGAGAAGGTGGTGACACAAGCTATCGCCCACCACCGAACATGCAGGCGAGTAAGCAGGAACTACGAGGAGGGATTCGGTTTTTGGTGGCGGAGGGAGATCGAGGCCGTCAAATGTATCGACGGATGAAGGCTGTGTACGCTGAGTGCAGTCTGAGTCGTTCAAGTTTTATGGTATGGCGTAAACGATTCCTCGATGTGCGCGAGTCACTGGAAGACGATGGTCCTCCTGGACAGGCTCATCGTGTCATCATACCGGAAGTGAATGCTTTACTCTTGGACAACGACAGAATCACCGTGGACGAGATCCATCGGTTACTGGGCATTAGCGTGGGCACCGTCCACACCATAATGCATCAACACTTGAACTTTCGAAAAATCTGTGCGCAATGGTTTCCCCTCCAACTGACCGCCGAACGGCGAAATTCTCGAATATCGCTGTCTTTCAGTCATCTGAAATGTTATCATGAGATGGAATACGGCTTTCTGCCACATATTGTCACAGCTGACGAAACATGGTGTCACCATTTTGAATGGGAAAGCAAGCGTCAGAGCAAGCATTCGAAACATTCCGACTTCATCACGTCCAAAGAAATCACAGGCCGTGCACACCAGTTCTGGTAAGGTCATGATGTCCTCCTTTTTTGACCACAAGGAACCACTGTTTGTAGAGTTCCTGGAACGGGGAACCATGCCTAGCATTATCAAGTCACTTTACAGAACCTTAGAGGAGTCATCAAGTCGAAACGCCGAAGCATGTTGTCCAATGGCGTTATCCTCCTGCATGATAATGCCCGCCCACACACGGCCAATGCGGTGAAGACAACATTGCACCAGTTTAGGTGCGAAACACTGGAACATCCACCGTATGGTACCGACCTCTCACCGTGTGACTTTCATGTGTTTACACCTCTAGAAAAAGCTATTCGCAGACATCGATTCGCAACGGAGGACGAAGTGTGTGACTGGATCCAGGCCTGGATCCCACAGCAGCCCACTAGCTTCTTTGATGCTTCTTTGATGGAATCGACCGGCTAGTGTCGCAATCGGACTATTTCTGAGTATGTGTAGTGCGTATAACTACATTTTTGAGTTAATAAAGTCCGCAGCTCGTGGTCGTGAGGTAGCGTTCTCGCTCCCCACGCCCTGGTTCCCGGGTTCGATTCCCGGCGGGGTCAGGGATTTTCTCTGCCTCGTGATGACTGGGTGTTGTGTGCTGTCCTTAGGCTAGTTAGGTTTACGTAGTTCTAAGTTCTAGGGGACTGATGACCATAGATGTTAAGTCCCATAGTGCTCAGAGCCATTTGAACCATTTTTGAGTTAATAAAATCGTTACCGTTACTTTACACTAGTGACCGGGTTTCATTTGAATGCTTGCCGCCAGTTCTCAACGCTGGTCTGCAGCTCGTTGTCTCTGCCAAAATATTTTCTTCATAGCCAGCTGTTCATGTGAGCAGAGATGAAAGTCAGGGTGAGAAAATTACGGGCTGTATTATGGATGATCAAACAGTTTCGAACCCAATCGAAAACACTGCAGTAACACCTTCATTGCCCCTGCAGAGTGTGGCCGAGAACTGCCATCAAGAAGGAAACGCGTGAGAGTTGTGTTATGTGGGTTGCCAGACATCAGCTGAAATCCAGAATGAGATTTTCACTCTGCAGCGAAGTGTGCGCTGATATGAAACTTCCTGGCAGATTAAAATTGTGTGCGGAATGAGACTCGAAGTCAGGGCCTTTGCATTTCGCGGACAAGTGCTCTACCAACTGAGCTACCCAAGCACGACTCGCGCCCCGTCCTCACAGCTTTACTTCTGCCAGTACCTCGTCTCCTACCTTCCAAACTTTACAGAAGCTCTCCTGCGAAACTTGCAGAACTAGCACTCCTGGAAGAAAGGATATTTCGGAGACTTGGCTTAGCCACAGCCTAGGGGATGTTTCCAGAATGACATTTTCACTCTGCAGCGGAGAGTGCGTTGATATGAAACTTCCTGGCAGATTAAAACTGTGTGCCGGACCGAGACTCGAACCCAGGATCTTTGCCTGTAAAGTTTGGAAGGTAAGAGACGAGGTACTGGCAGATGTAAAGCTGTGAGGAGGGGTCGGGAGTCGTGCTTGGGTAGCTCAGTTGGTAGAGCACTTGTCCGCGAAAGGCAAAGGCCCTGAGTTCGAGTCTCAGTCCGGCACACAGTTTTAATCTGCCAGGAAGTTTCAACAGGTGAAATCTCTCACCAGGCCCTCACAGTTGGTGCGAGACACTATTTTCTGGGCATCTTTACTGGTCATTGTGCTCTCAAAACTGCGAAGAGCGACGTTACGCAATCGACGGGAATACCACAGACACTGCCCAACACATCTGTACAAAGCTACATCGGATGTTCACTGTGGTTTCCAATTCGCACCCGATCGGACTTCAGTTTCCGAATATGCCGTATTACAGTAAATCACAGTTTGTTTTCATATGTTTCGTTTTTTTATGTTCTTTGCAAGTTGATTCCGATGTCTTGCTGACTCGTTCCATGACGAAGTAGCTGATATGGGCCTACGGAACCTTACGGATTTAAAAGAAGAAAAAGAAATGCTGCAGAAGCTTAACTTCTTAAAGACGCCGTAAACAGCTTTATCTGCGCCCCGCGGTTACCAGGCCTTCCGGCTGACCCGTCGCGATCAATACGGCCGTAAAAACCGCCCACTGGGAAACACAAGCGAGAGTCAGCTGACTTTTATTGAGGAATTCTCATTACGAGATCGATCTCTGATTTCAGTGCTTCGTCCTTCGACACCACCTCAACGTTCCCAAGAAGCATGATAATAATTAATAGTAATAATGAAGACATTCGATTAAAAAACACTCACAAAAAATCACGTCTACTTTGATCTTACAGGTGATAGCCAAAAGTAACGAAGACATATTAAACAAAATTAATGTGTCTTACATGGGCCTTATTTGCACCACCATCTTCAAAGAAGTCCTCTTGGGAGCGTAAATAGCTCTTAGAAGTTATTCTTTGTCAGGTTGCAGTGTTGCACCTAGAATATAGTGGACCTAGAAACGCTCGATGTTTCTTGGTCAATGTTTGAATAGAGTAACTGATTTTAGAGTCACATGAAGGAATGCTTACCAGACACCGCCAGTAATTTTACAGTTTTCGTTGTTATTGTAAGACATGACATCCTGTCTTGTGCAGCAGTTGTAATTATTTCACGTAATGTATCTCTCTATACGCAGAGTGAAGCGCAGTTCCTCACATAGTAGCAAAACAAAAAAGGTCTGTCACAACATTTCGTCCTGCAGGTATTTCCTGCAGTAAATGGACGTTAGAGATAGACAATATGACAACACTGTAATCACATCTGCGGTAACTATATCTTTCAGAACACACAAATAGTTCCGTGCAGTTAATGCAGTGGATCGCGTTTTGAGTTAGCACGCCGGAGGTCGAGGGTTCGATTCTGAGTCGAGGTGTATTTATTCATATTTGCTAAAAGTAGTCTGCGTGGCAAGTATCTGGCGTCTTAATCGTCATACAACGATTAGACTGGGACTTCTACAAAACGTTTGCACTTCCATATTACGAACGCAGAAATGGAAGTACATTTGTTTTCATTAGTCAGGTTAAAAAGTAGTCTTTTGCATGCCAAGTACGCGAGTTGTTTCGAACCACTGCATCTATTAGATTTCAAACCTGTTATCTGTGTACTCTTCCCCAATGATCCAGTTGCTTGATACCAACTACACACATCGAATAAGTTTTGCATCACCTCGGTTCCGAGAGTTCCGGAACCTGTACAGAAAATTGGAATAGAGATCAACATAAACGTCGTTTCTGCCCTTTTTATTGCTCGTGAAAACCACACATTGCATGTCGAACAATCTTGCATTGATGCATGCCTGTATTCGTCGTGGCGTACTATCCACAAATTCATCAAGGCACTGTTACTCCACATTGTCCCACTCCTCAACGGCGATTCGGTGCCAACCCCTCAGAGTGGTTGGTGGGTTACGCCATCCATAAACGGCCCTTTTCAATTTATCCCAGGCGTATACGATAGGGTTCATGTCTGGAGAACATGCTGGCCACTCTAGTCGAGCGATGTCGTTATCATAATGGAAGTCATTCACAAGATGTTCACGATGGGGGTGCGAATTGTCGTCCATGAAGACGAATGCCTCGCCAATATGCTGCCGAATTGTGCGGGAGATTTTAATTTTCTGCTTCGATATGAAGAAATCTGCGGAGAAGGTGTATGGTGGATTTTTCTTTACGGAGAACATTGTTACAGGAAGCACATATCTCGATATGCTGGAGAACTTTTTCTTTTCACGCAGTTGGAGACTGGTTTGAACATGGCATTCAAGTATCGTACAGCCATTACGGAACCTTCCATAACGACCAGCGGCGTACGACGGCCCCACATAATGCCACCTAAAAAACAGCAGAGAACCTCCACCTTGCTGCACTCGCTGGACAGTGTGTCTAAGGCATGACCCAGTTGCCTCTAAACTTGTCTCCGACGTTTGTCTGGTTGAAGGCATATGCGACACTCTTCGCTGAAGAGAACGTGACACCGGTCATGAGCGGTCCATTCGGCATGTTGTTGGCCCCATCTGTACCGCGCTGCACGGTGTCTTGGTTGCAAAGATGGATGTCGCCATGGACGTCGGGAGTGAAGTTGCGCATCACGCAGCCTATTGCGCACAGTTTGAGTCGTAACACGACGTCCTGCGGCTGCACGAAAAGCATTATTCAACATGGTGGCGTTGCTGTCAGGCTTCCTCCGAACCATAATCCGTAGGTAGCGGTCATCCGCTGCAGTAATAACTCTTGGACGACCTGAGCGACTGAGCGAGGCATGTCATCGACAGTTCCTGTCTCTCTGTACCTCCTCCATGTCCGAAAAACACCGCTTTGGTTCACTCCGAGACGCCCTGACACTTCCCTTGTCAGAGCCCTGCCTGGCACAAATTAACAATGCGGACGCGATCGAACCGCGGTATTGACCGTCTAGGCATGGCTGAACTACAGACGACACGAGCCGTGTACCTCCTTCCTGGTGGAATGACTGGAACTGATCGGCTGTCGGACCCCGTCCGCATAATAGACGCTGCTCTTACATGGTTGTTTACATATTTGGGCGCGTTTAGTGACATCCCTCAACAGTCAAAGGGACTGTGTCTGTGATACAATATCCACAGTCAACGTCTGTCTTCGGCGGCCGGAGTGGCCGTGCGGTTCTAGGCGCTACAGTCCGGAACCGCGCGACTGCTACGGTCGCAGGTTCGAATCCTGCCTCGGGCATGGATGTGTGTGATGTCCTTAGATTAGTTAGGTTTAAGTAGTTCTAAGTTCTAGGGGACTGATGACCACAGCAGTTAAGTCCCATAGTGAAAAAAGAAAAAAAAAAGTCTGTCTTCAGGAGTTCTGAGAACCAAGGTGATGCAAAAATTTGTTTCATGTGTGTATTATTCTTACCACGGTCACGTCCATTACGTTTTGTTAGTGCCTTACGTCACCAGTAGGGCTAGCTTTGCAAATAGTCTGCAAGTTCAAATGGCTCTGAGCACTATGGGACTTAACTTCCATGCCCGAGGCAGGATTCGAACCTGTGACCGTAGCGGTCGCGCGGTTCCGGACTGTAGCGCCTAGAACCGCTCGGCCACCCCGGCCGGCAAATAGTCTGCAAGCTCTATTATTATTTTTACGTATTATGACCGTGGAACACCTAATTATGCCGTTCGACATTGAATCTGAAAAGCGCTTGACGTTCAGATGGTTCTAAGCACTATGGGATTTAACATCTGAGGTCATCAGTCCCCTAGACTTACAACTACTTAAACAACTAACCTATCACACACATCTATGCCCGAGGCAGGATTCGAACCTGCGACCGTAGCAGCAGCGCGGTTCCGGACAGAAGCTACTAGAACCGCTCGGCCACAGCGCCGGCGATGTGTAGTCTCTCCATGTGTAACTATCAGTAGTAGTAGAATTTCGTATTCAGGCCATAAGTGGCCCATCGGGACCATTCGACCGCCGTGACAGCCTCAGCTCAGGATGCAGATGGAAGGGGCGTGTGGTCAGCACGCCCCTCTTCCGGGCGTTATGGCGGTTTTCTGTGACCGGAGCCGCTACTATTCGGTCGAGTAGCTCCTCAATTGGCATCGCGAGGCTGAGTGCACCCTGAAAAATGGCAACAGCGCATGGCGGCCAGGATGGTCACCCATCCAAGTGCCGGCCACGCCCGACAGCGCTTAATTTCGGTGATCTCACGGGAACCGGTGTTTCCACTGCTGCACGGCCGTTGCCCGTGTTAAGGCGCTGCAGTCTTGGACTGTGCGGCTGGTCCCGGAGGGCATGGGTGTGTGTGTTTGTCCTTAGGATAATTTAGGTTGTCTGTAAGCTTGGGGACTGATGACCTTAGGAGTTAAGTCCCATAAGATTTCATACACATTTTATTATTAATTATTATTATTATTGTCGATGGAAACGTGGAACCACGTCCAATACCGTTGGGGAAACTGTAATTCGGAAACGAACATTTCACAGTTAGCAGTGTCGTGATGAATTACGCAGAACTAAAGTTGCAATGTGGTGATGCGCGGTAAGTAGAACAGTCGGCTGCGACTAATGACGTGTTTATACTGTACCCGCTGTTCACCAGACAGGGAGTAGTTGCTAATGGAGTGACGCGCCCGTGACAACTCCGTGTACATTCGTGCACATATTGTATTCTCGTGTTGTGTTATTATACAACAGTTTGGCAGACATATGACTTACGCAAACGATGAATACGTGGATACGCTTCTGGTCGTTGCTGCATCTGATAACTGACCTGCTGTTGCCACTCGTCAATAAGCTGGTAGATACGCTGGTCGATAAAAATGTGTTTCGTCGTCTGGAGTTTCGCCTTCGGGAGACAGGCTCTCTCTCCTTCCTCCATCGCGTGACGGACTCGCCCCGTACTCCGGTTACTGGGGAAGCTATTCCGGAAGTCGTAAACCAAGAACCCTAGCGAAGTACACGCAGCGTAACAAGACAACTTGTAAGGGATCCGTGATCCCACGAACATAGATGCTAGTATCCGACATCTGGGTCGATAACACAGGATTGTCAAGCGCTGCAGGAGGCAAGGTGTTGTGTACATAGTTCCGCGTAGTCAGCGCGTGCACAACTTTCCCACTAGAGCGCGTCCCGCTAAGCACAACAGTGCAGGCGCAGCGCTCGTCCATCTCCGCACTACGAGATGGCGCTGCCTTAGAGACGGACCAAATTCTGCTTCCGCCGATCCGCGTATTAATATGTCACGCAGCCAATGAGATTGCTGCTAATGTAGAACCTTTTCTCCTCGCGGATCACACTCACGCAGTGATACCTGAATGCGCGAGGTATTATAACGTGTGTACAGACCTCCGATTAGTCAGTCTGCATCAGTCTGCGTTTGTCTGTAGCAGTGTATAGTCAAGTTTGTCTGCGCCTAATCAGATTACCATATTCCTGTACAAAGCCATGAAGAGAAATGTATAGTCATTTTGTCAAGTATCAGAGATATGTGAGAATAAGATTAACGTACCAAGACCAAAGGAACTTCAGATTGTCAATTGTAAATAGCATCCAGAATCAAGTTAAGTAAGGTTTATGATTGTTATTATTTTAATAAATGTGTGTGAAAATTAATCAAGTGCTGTTTAAAGTTGGTCACCGTCAATCTGCTACTCTAAGTGTGCAAGTGGCATTTCTATCGTCTGACCTAACGGCAGAAGATAAACACGCCACGATAAGACCACGAGACATATAGATAACACTCGCCTACTCCGTTAGAGCGACAAGTCAAATAATCTGATGGTGTGTGTACCGAAGGTCTTACAGTACGCACACCACACAGGGAGACTAGTGTTGAGTGAGAGGTAGTACTAGAGAATGTCGAGTGAGAAGTAGTGCTGGAGAGACGGGCAAGAATGGTGGTCGAGTAAATTCACCGGAGTATGACGAGTGAGCGCGTCCCCCTTATCGTCGTGGGGTTGACCCTCATCGATACCGATTCGCCAGTGATATGAAACAGAAAGTGACAAGTGCCGAATTACGTGTTTCGCGTCAAACGCGTCGGCCAGCGACAACCATGGATTGTAGTCAGGAGTGTTGTGAATGTTAACCATCATCTTTGCCTGTGACGAAGTACTTAAAATCAACAACTAATAAAAGACATAACTGTAATTAAATGTGTAAGGCGAAGGTAGCAACTGCCTCAGAATTTGTGTGTTAGTAGAAAATATACCGTTTGTACAGGGTGTTTCAAAAATGACCGGTATATTTGAAACGGCAATAAAAACTAAACGAGGAGCGATAGAAATACACCGTTTGTTGCAATATGCTTGGGACAACAGTACATTTTCAGGCAGACAAACTTTCGAAATTACAGTAGTTACAATTTTCAACAACAGATGGCGCTGCGGTCTGGGAAACTCTATAGTACGATATTTTCCACATATCCACCATGCGTAGCAATAATATGGCGTAGTCTCTGAATGAAATTACCCGAAACGTTTGACAACGTGTCTGGCGGAATGGCTTCACATGCAGATGAGATGTACTGCTTCAGCTGTTCAATTGTTTCTGGATTCTGCCGGTACACCTGGTCTTTCAAGTGCCCCCACAGAAAGAAGTCACAGGGGTTCATGTCTGGCGAATAGGGAGGCCAATCCACGCGGCCTCCTGTATGTTTCGGATAGCCCAAAGCAATCACATGATCATCATAATATTCATTCAGGAAATTAAAGACGTCGGCCGTGCTATGTGGCCGGGCACCATCTTGCATAAACCACGAGGTGTTCGCAGTGTCGTCCAAGGCAGTTTGTACCGCCACAAATTCACGAAGAATGTCCAGATAGTGTGATGCAGTAATCATTTCGGATCTGAAAAATGGGCCAATGATTCCTTTGGAAGAAATGGCGGCCCAGACCAGTACTTTTTGAGTATGCAGGGACGATGGGACTGCAACATGGGGCTTTTCGGTTCCCCATATGCGCCAGTTCTGTTTATTGACGAAGCCGTCCAGGAAAAATAAGCTTCGTCAGTAAACCAAATGCTGCCCACATGCATATCGCCGTCATCAATCCTGTGCACTATATTGTTAGCGAATGTCTCTCGTGCAGCAATGGTAGCGGTGCTGAGGGGTTGCCGCGTTTGAATTTTGTATGGATAGAGGTGTAAACTATGGCGCATGAGACGATACGTGGACGTTGGCGTCATTTGGACCGCAGCTGCAACACGGCGAACGGAAACCCGACGCCGCTGTTGGATCACCTGCTGCACTAGCTGCGCGTTGCCCTCTGTGGTTGCCATACGCGGTCGCCCTACCTTTCCAGCACATTCATCAGTCACGTTCCCCGTCCGTTGAAATTTTTCAAACAGATCCTTTATTCTATCGCTTTTCGGTCCTTTGGTTACATTAAACCTCCGTTGAAAACCTCGTCTTGTTGCAACAACACTGTGTTCTAGGCGGTGGAATTCCAACACCAGAAAAATCCTTTGTTCTAAGGAATAAACCATGTTGTCTACAGCACACTTGCACGTTGTGAACAGCACACGCTTACAGCAGAAAGACGACGTACAGAATGGCGCACCCACAGACTGCGTTGTCTTCTATATCTTTCACATCACTTGCAGCGCCATCTGTTGTTGAAAATTGTAACTACTGTAATTTCGAAAGTTTGTCCGCCTGAAAATGTACTGTTGTCCCAAGCATATTGCAACAAACGGTGTATTTCTATCGCTGCTCGTTTTGTTTCTATTGCCGTTTCAAATATACCGGTGATTTTTGAAACACCCTGTACATCGCAACCTTTATGGTCCTTAATAATAGACAAACTTTTAATCATTCCACTATTCAGTCTCAGAACAGCCGCACTCGGTTGAAATACCCCCGAAACCACAGCAGGAAAACCGATAGCCTTCATCCATTATGCACACGGTCATATAATCATAATAATTAACTATTTGGTGGCTTCGGTAAATTAAAGAAAATCCAGTAAAGGATTTAAACGGGGGTGTTTCAAAGCGCATGTCTCGCAACGGACGATCGTTTCCGTGTGCACGAGCACGGGCTGCACCGCTGACTTTATTATTTAACGAAACACCTGCATCCTACTGACTGCCGCCTGCGGATGCAGTTCTGTGAATCGTTCCAGCAACAACAGGAAGCCAGGGACGACTTCATGAACACTATAATATAGTGTGGTGAAACAGCGCCCACTCGCAAGGATGTCTTCAATACGCCATCCGTGACCGTAGATATCATGCGCTACATCTACATCTACATGGATACTCTGCAAATCACATTTAAGTGCCTGGCAGAGGGTTCATCGAACCACCTTCACAGTTCTCAATTACTCCAATCTCATATAGCGCGCGGAAACATTGAACACCTATATATTTCCGTACAAGCTCTGATTTCCCTTACTTTATCGTGGTGATCGTTCCGCCCTATGTAGGTCATGTTGTTGTTGTGGTCTTCAGTCCTGAGACTGGTTTGATGCAGCTCTCCATGCTACTCTATCCTGTGCAAGCTTTTTCATCTCCCAGTACCTACTGCAACCTACATCCTTCTGAATCTGCTTAGTGTATTCATCTCTTGGTCTCCCTCTACGATTTTTACCCTCCACGCTGCCCTCCAATACTAAATTGGTGATCCCTTGATGCCTCAGAACATGTCCTACCAACCGATCCCTTCTTCTGGTCAAGTTGTGCCACAAACTTCTCTTCTCCCCAATCCTATTCAATACTTCCTCATTAGTTATGTGATCTACCCATCTAATCTTCAGCATTCTTCTGTAGCACCACATTTCGAAAGCTTCTATTCTATGTAGGTCAGTGGCAACAAAATATTTTCGCATTCGGAGGAAAAAGTTGGTGGTTGGAATTTGGTGAGAAGATTCCGTCGCAACCAAAAACGCCTTTCTTTTAACGATTTCCAGTCCAAATCCTGTATCATTTCTGTGACACTCTCTCCCATATTTCACGATAATACAGAACGTGCTGCCCTCCTTTGAACTTTTTCGATGTACTCCGTCACTCCTACCTGGTAAGGATCGCACACGCGCAGCAGTGTTCTAAAAGAGGACGGGCAAGCGTAGTGTAGGCACTCTCCTTAGTAGGTAGGTTACATTTTCTAAGTGTCCTGCCAATAAAACGCAGTCTTTGGTTAGCCTTTCCCACAACATTTTCTGTGTGTTCCTTCCAATTTAAGTTGTTCGTAATTGTAATACCTAGGTATTTAGTTGAATTTACGGCTTTTAGATTAGACTGATTTATAATGTAACCGAAGTTTAATGGCTTCCTTTCCGCACTCATGTGGATGACCTCACACATTTCGTTATTTTAGATCAACTGCCACTTTTCGCACCATTCAGATATTTTTTCTACATCATTTTGCAGTTTGTTTTGATCTTCTCATGACTTTATTAGTCGATAAACGACAGCGTCATCTGCAAACAACCGAAGGCGGATGCTCAGATTGTCTCCCAAATGCAAAGGGCCTATACCACTACCTTAGGGGACGCCTGAAATCACTTCTGTTTTACTGGATGACTTTCCGTCAATTACTACGAACTGTGACTTCTCTGACAGGAAATCGCAAATCCAGCCACATAACTGAGACGATATTCCATGAGCACGCAATAGCACTAAAAGCCGCTTGTGTGGTACAGTGGCAAAAGCCTGCCGGAAATCCAGGAATACGGAATCGATCTGAAATCCCTTGTCAGTAGCACTCAGCGCTTCATGTGAATAAAGAGCTAATTGCGTTTCACAGGAACGATGTTTTCTAAACCCATGTTGACTGTGTGTCACTAGACTGTTTCCTTCGAGGCTATTCATATTGGCATCAATGTCTTGTCCGGAATATTGGGAGACAGGAGTTTGAGTCCCGACTTGTTGCCTGATGGGTTAACTGCACGAAGGTATCATACATTCCTCTTAAACTGTTTGCCTGACGCACTGAAAGATTTTCCACTTCATGTTCTAAAGAGGTTATGGTTCCAACATCATGGTGTACCTTTGGAATTAATGTGGAACGGTATTCAGGCAGAACATTTCCAGCGAAATGGCTCGGATGGCGAGGTCCATTTGTATGGACTCCGCGTTGAGATGACTCAAATCCCCTAGATTTCTTGCTGTGGGGACACTTGAAGAAGCACATGTGTTATACTCCGTCCACACACGTGGAGGAACTGATAGCACGTGTTCCTATTGCTCTTGTATCTATCGATACAGTCATGTTAAGAAGAATTCAGAGGTGTATGACCGAGCGATTCGCGCAATGTTTGGACATGCAGGGGAGTCGCTTTGAGCGACACCTCTGAGGACGTGTTCTTTTGTAAACGTCCTCCAGTCATTGATATGGATAGTATTGTTGTTACTGGCAGCTAATATGTTTCATCTGAGCGGATATATCGCATGTACCATAAATGACTAGTACACATTGAGCTATTTAACTGTGCAATTATCTTCAGCATCTGGAAATTGATATTGTATTTGTAGTTATTCTGTCCTATGACAGGTCATTTGTTTCAACTGTCTATTTCTGACTTATCGGAACATGTTTTTGTTATGTACTCAATTGCAAAACACTGTACTTTGTAAATGTCGGATACGTGTGGCTTAAGAAACGGTGTATACTACAGTACTATCTGGCAGAATGAAACTGGCATATAAAATTAAATACACCTCAACTAAGAATCGAGCTGTTGACCTCCTGCATGCTATCCCAAATTGATATCCAATGCACCATCTGAATAACAACGGAACTATATGCTGACAGAAGTAGTAACCATACGTGTTGCCATACAGCCAATTTCTGACGTCCATTTGCTGTCGGAAATAAGAACAGGACGAAATTTTGTGAGTGACATTTTTGTATTGCTAATATCTGAGGAATCGCACTGCAAAGTTCGAGAGCGCGTATTTTTCTTCACCCTTTATAAAAGACAATGTCCTCACTGACTGACCATCTCCCTCCCCAAACCGCCAGGACGGAAACTTGTAATTTGGAGGAAGCGTGGAACATATAGTGGAGGCGTGGTTTAAGAAGGGATTTTTCGAAATTCCAATCCTATAAGGGTGAAATAGGGGATATAGGTATTTTTTTGAAAAATATCACTATTAAGGTCATTTTGAAGTTAGACCTAGGAAAATTGGTGTTTGGTTTCTTGGTCATAAGTAAGGAAATACGTGTTTCGTCTTTTTTGGAAATTTAATCGTATGGGGGTGAAACAGCGAGTGGAAGCTTTCTTTGAAAATATATCATTATTAAAGAACCACTAAAGCATGTTTAAAGATGTATCTGTGAACATTGGTGTTCGACTTCTCGGTTACAAATAAATAAATGCGTGTTTCAGTGTTTTCGGAAATTAAACCGCTAATGGGATGAAACAGGGGATGAGACTTTTATGGAAACATTTTATTGTGAAAGCATTTTTAAAGGTAAATCTATAAAAATTTAAATTAGGCTTCTCAATGGGACCCGGGGCAAGTAAGGCTCGCAACCTGCTTCCCTGGTACTTCAAATGTTGCTGGCAACAATCAGAGAAAAATGCCTCGGACCTTTGGAGGTGACGGAGTCCCACCTCTAATTGACAAACCAGGGACTCCTAAGATACGACTCGGCAAACGAAAGGTAACGAGATGGGGAGCTATTAATATCAATGGGGGCTACGATGGGAAGCTCGCAGAGGCTGCAAGTGAGATGGGGTTGGACGTTTTAGCTGTTAGTGACATTCGGGTAAGGGGTGAGAAAGAAGAGGAAGTGGGAGAATACAAGGTCTACCTGTCAGGAGTCAAAGCAGGAATAGCACAATGGGGTGTAGGGCTTTACATCAGGAGAGAAATGGAACCCAGCGTAGTTGCAATAAGGTATGTAAACGAACGACTGATGTGGATAGATTTGACGGTGTCTAGCAAGAAAATTAGAATTGTGTCACTTTATTCGCATTGTGAAGTGACAGATAAAGATAAGATGGATAGTTTTTATGACGCACTCAGTGATGTAGTTGTTAGAGTAAAGGACAAGGACAGTGTTCTGCTGATGGGTGATTTTAATGCCGGGATTGGAAAACGAACAGAAGGGTATGAAAAGGTTATGGGTAAATTTGGAGAGGATATGGAGGCCAACAGGAACGGGAAACAATTCTCGGATTTCTGTGCCAGTATGGGCATGGTAATCACAAACTCCTTTTTAAACATAAGAACATTCACCGATATACTTGCGAACGCAGGGGAACCAGATCTGTCTTTGACTATATAATAACAGATGAGGAATTCAGGAAGGCTGTGAGGGACACACGTGTCTTCAAGGGATTCTTTGATGACACTGATCACTATTTAATCTGCAGTGAAATTGGTATTGTGAGGCCGAAAGTGCAGGAGGTCAGGCTCATATGTAGGAGGATAGGTGTGGAGAAACTTCAGGATAAGGAAATCAGGCACAAGTGCATAACAGTGATCTCATAAAGGTCCCAGTTAGTTGAATGTAGGCAATTACAGTCACTGGAAAAGGAATGGACAAGATACAGGGACACAGTACTAGAAGTGGCTAAAGAATGTCTTGGAACAGTAGTGTGTAAAGGTAGGATGAAGCAAACAGCTTGGTGGAATGACACAGTCAAGGCAGCCTGTAAAAGGAAGAAGAAGGCGTATCAAAAATGGCTACATACTAGAACTCAGGTAGACAGAGAAAGTTATTTTGAAGAAAGAAACAAAGCCAAACAGATAATTGCATCATCCAAGAAAAACTCTTGGGAAGACTTTGGAAATAGGTTGGAGACTTTGGGTCAAGCTGCTGGAAAACCATTCTGGAGTGTAATTAGCAGTCTTCGAAAGGGAGGTATGAAGGAAATAACAAGTATTTTGGACAGGTCAGGAAAACTGCTAGTGAATCCTGTTGATGCCTTGGGCAGATGGAGGGAATATTTTGAAGAGTTGCTCGATGTAGGTGAAAATACGATCAGTAATGTTTCAGATTTCGATGTACAATGGGATAGGAATGATGATGGAAATAGGATCACATTTGAGGAGGTGGAGAAAATGGTCAACAGATTGCAGTGCAATAAAGCGGCTGGGGTGGATGAAATTAAGTCGGAACTCATCAAATACAGTGGAACGTCAGGTCTTAAATGGCTACACAGGATAATTGAAACGGCGTGGGAGTCGGGACAGCTTCCATCAGACTGGACGAAAGCAGTAATCACACCAATCTTTAAACATGGAAACAGAAAAGATTGTAACAACTACAGAGGTATCTCTTTAATCAGCGTTGTGGGTAAAATCTTCTCAGGTATTGTTGAAAGGAAAGTGCGAGTATTAGTTGAGGACAAACTGGATGAAAATGAGTGTGGGTTTAGGCCTCTTAGAGGTTGTCAGGACCAGATCTTTAGCTTACGTCAAATAACGGAGAGGTGTTACGAGTGGAAGAGGAAATTGTAGCTATGCTTTATAGATCTAGAAAAGGCATATGACCGATTTCCTAGGAGGAAGTTACTGTCTGTTCTACGAGATTATGGAATAGGAGGCAAACTTTTGCAAGCAATTAAAGGTCTTTACATAGATAACCAGGCAGCAGTTAGAGTTGACTGTAAATTGAGTTCATGGTTCAGAGTAGTTTCAGGAGTAAGAAGGGCTGCAACCTGTCTCCACCGTTATTGTTCATATTATTTATGGATCATATGTTTAAAACAATAGACTGGCTGGGTGAGATTAAGGTATGTGAACACAAAATAAGCAGTCTCGCATATGCGGATGACTTAGTTGTGATGGAAGATTCGATTGAAAGTTTGCAGAGTAATATTTCAGAGCTATATCAGAAATGTAAGGACTATGGTACGAAGATTAGCATCTCCAAAACGAAAGTAATGTCAGTGGGAAAGAGATATAAACGGATTGAGTGCCAAATAGGAGGACTAAAGTTAGGACAGGTGGACAGTTTCAACTACTTAGGATGCATATTCTCACAGGATGGCAACATAGTGAAAGAACTGGAAGCGAGGTGTAGCAAAGCTAATGCAGTAAGCGCTCAGCTACGATCTACTCTCTTCTGCAAGAAGGAAGTCAGTACCAAGACTAAGTTATCTGTGCACCGTTCAATCTTTCGACCAACTTTGTTGTATGGGAGCGAAAGGTGAGTGGATTCAGGTTACCTTATCAACAAGGTTGAGGTTACGGATATGAAAGTAGCTAGGATGATTGCAGGTACTAGTAGATGGGAGCAATGGCAGGAGGGTGTCCACAATGAGGAAATCAAAGAAAAACTGGGAATTAACTCTATAGATGTAGCAGTCAGGGCGAACAGGCTTAGATGGTGGGGCCATGTTACGCGCATGGGAGAAGCAAGGTTACCGAAGAGACTCATGGGTTCAGCAGTAGAAGGTAGGAGGAGTCGGGGCAGACCAAGGTGAAGGTACCAGATTCGATTAAGAATGATTTTGAAGTAATCAGAAGAGGCACCAATGTTAGCACTGAGTAGGGGATCATGGAGGAATTTTATAAGGGTGACTGTGCTCCAGACTGAACGCTGAAAGGCATAATCAGTCTTAAATGATGATGATGATGATGATGATGATGATGATGAGGCTTCTCAGATAGAAATAAAAAATATGTATTTCTCTATATTAGGGAATTCAACCCCCTGTGGAGGTGAAATAGGGGGTGAAACGTTTCATGAAAATATTTCATTGTGAAAACATTTTTAAAGCTAAATCTTTGAAAACTGGTGATTGGCTTCTCAGCTATAAATGAAAAAAATACTTGCTTTTCTAGAATTTCAATCCCTAAGGGGGTGAAATAGGATCGGATTGATTCATTGAGTCATCATTGACCAGCCCAAACCGCTAAGGATTCAAACTTGAAGTTTGGAGAAATTGTGGATCATTTAAGAAGGGATTGTGCGAAATACCATTCCTAAGGGGATAAAATATGGAAAGGAAGGCTATTAAAGGAATTATGAATCTAGAACAACAAAAATGGAATTTGGTTTTTCAGTCAGAAAATAAAAAATATGTGTTGCGGCATTTTTGGAAATTCAACCACTAAGGGGGTAAAGCAGTGAGTGAAAGCTATTTGGAAATACGAGTATATGATTACTAAAGAGCTACTAAAATATTTGTAAGGCTACATCCATGATAATTGACTTCTCTGTTCGAAATAAAAGAATAATAAAGTACATGTTTCAGTGTTTCAAGAAATTCAACCACTAAGGGAGTGTAACAGGGGATGAAAATTTTTAAGAAAATATTTCGTTACATTAAGAAGATATTATAGCTAAATTTTTGAAAATTTGCGTTTCAATTCTCGGTTAGATGTAAAGAAATATTTGTTACTGGAGGAAGTTGCTATGGATATATGTCCACAAGAACGCAGAAGGCATGATTAACAAAAACTTTGGACTCTAGCTATCAGAATCTCCTTTTGGTCAGTACATGCGGTAAATACCATGCTTATATGACGTTAATTAGGGTGAAAAGCTTAGATGGTGTGCAGTTTGTTAACAACGTAAAAATTCGATTAAGTTAAAACAAACAAAAATAGTGTTTGCAGGCCATACAGCTTACGGGAGCGACACAGCAGTTGCTAAGCTAGTAATATATTAAAGTTATTTGGAATCTATTGTTAATTCAAGAGATACACAGTTTTACGGTGAGTATAATGAAAGTAACTATGTGTCTTACGCTTTCACGATGAAACCAGTGAACCGTTTTGATGTAATTTGATATGGATAGCTTGAATGCTGAGTAAGAACATAGGATACTTTAGAAAGTGTGTAATACAACATACATAAGAATTTGAATAAATTTATTCCTGAAATACAAGAAAATATTGAAAATAACGAATTGTTGTGCGGAAGAACAAATTTGTCACCGAGAAATAAATTTGTGGGATAGAAGGAGATATTGAAGAGTGTCTCTCGTCAATAACATTATAGACACTGAACAAGACACCCATTATTCGTGATAAGAAAACTACTGATATTCTAGCGCAGCAGCATGTAACTTCTAGTGCTGTATATTTTTACAACTATATATATAACATGTTGACCATTAAGTCATACTTCGTGGAAATTTGCTGTAGTTCCCAACAGCTTCTATTTCAAAATGTACTAGGCTAGTCCATAAGCCAGAGCTTATGCCAGTGCACATCATGGTGAGGCAAAAACATCGAATGGTAAAATATAGCTAAATCCATTTTTGTATAAATATTTATCTCCGGGAAGTGTATGTCAGTTCTGCCGGAGATTTTATGTGTAATGTAGCTTAAAGTGCAGACAAATATTTTCATTTGATTTCTGTTTATTCACTTCACTTGCAGCAAACTAGCACAAAACTTTTTACGTTAAACAATGCATGCAGTCGAACTCTAATGTAGAGCTGATTGTGGCAAATAGCTTGCGATACAGACTCAACATAGACTAGTTGTAAGCAAAGACTACACTGGCGAGTTTCGCCGCCGGACTATGTAAGCAGGATACAATAACTGTGTATTTCATATTGTTATTAGTGCTTGTACATGATTAAACCAATAATTTAAAATTATGCTTTTATGTAGGTCCAGGGACAGAAACGCTTTCTACAAATAAGGAAAAAATCCCTTGAGATGAACTAAAGAAAATGGCTCTAAGTACTATGGGACTTAACTGCTGAGGTCATCAGTCCCCTAAACTTAGAACTACTTAAACCTAACGACATCACACACATCCATGCCTGAGGCAGGATTCGAATCTGCGACCGCAGCAGCAGCGCGGTACCAGACTGGAGCACCTAGAACCGCTCGGCGACCGGGGTCGGCTTTTAGATGAACTGTATCGCTGTGGAATATCGTTTTTTTCTATACAAAATTTATTAGTTGTTGTGTTAATGATTAAATGCAGAAAAAAATCAATAACTTTTTTTCACTGCTTATATTTACTGTGAATCTGGATATACTAATGAACATTACGCATTTGATATTTCCGAAATAATCAATTTCGGAATGCGATTTTAGGAACTGGTGTTAAACCGAAATTCTGGAAATTTCTGAAAAAGGAGATTTATGTGGAATAATGAGAAATTGAAAGCCAGAAACAAGAATATCTGAGCGTAAAGATAAAAACTTAAGCTCTAATAGAATCAAGAATGCCCATATTAAAAACCACTTAAAAAACACACGCTCTATACGTCACCTGTTTATCCGAATGTGCATCAGTGCTGACGTCTATAGCTTCATTACGTTGTTTATGTTTGATGACGAACTACAGTTTCAAATATTTAAATTTATGAAACTTCCTGGCACATTAGAACTGTGTGCCGGACCGAGACTCGAACTCGGGACCTTTGCCTTTCGCGGACAAGTGCCAGCGAAAAGCAAAGGTCCCGAGTTCGAGGCTCGGTCGGGTCCACAGTTTTAATCTGCCAGAAAGTTTCGTATCAGCGCACACTCCACTGTAGAGTGAAAATTTCATTCTATTTAAATTTATTCCTGGTTCCAATGGTTCAAATAGCTCTGAGCACTATGGGACTTAACATCTGAGGTCATCAGTCCCCTAGAACTTAGAACTACTTAAACCTAACTAACCTAAGGGCATCACACACATCCATGCCTGAGGCAGGATTCGAACCTGCGACCGTAGCAGTAGCGCGGTTCCGGACTACAGCGCCTAGAACCGCATGGCCACCGGGGCCGGCAAATTTATTCTTGAATTTCAACTCAAATGTAATTGGTGTAGTGTACTACTTAAAATATTATACGAAAATTTGTGCCGAACTAGGATCAGAACCCGGATTTGCCGCTTATCCCGATTTAGGTAGTACACCTGTATCTATTACAGTTAATTCAAAAATAAATTTCATTACATTGTTTCCCGCTCTACTACATTATAGGCTACTAGTTATAAGATATTAGCAGCGGAAATTTAGACGGTAGAGAGATTTAAATATCCACGAGAACGGATAAAAAATGTTCTGACAGAAAAATTCATGACAGTTTAGCGTACTAACTCATTGTGAACATCTACAACAACAAAAATTTCATCTTCGTTGTCCATTATGGACCAAGGGACAACGGCTGGCATGTATTTCTTGATACAATAATTTACCAACAGCCGTATGTATAGCAGAAATTTATTTATGAACTTCTTATGTGCTACCAGTTTCGACATTCTTCAGGCCCCACACGTCATACTCGTAAAATCGCTATACACGGAAGGAGCCATATAACTGGATCCGTGAGTCAAATTGCTATGCAACAGCTCGTGGTGGCCAGGCGACACAGTCTGTGTAATGCCGAAACTGGTAGCACATAAGAAGTCCATAAAATAAATTTCTACTATACATAGGGCAGTTGGTAAATTATTGCATCAAGAGAAACAAAATTCCAAGCTTTATATTCAGAAGAAAGTCTGAATCTCGTAAAACCAGGATTACTTGAGAGGAATTGCATATTTTCAGGAGGATACTGGAATCTCAACGAACAGGAGGTAGAGAGGAACTTGGATTCTTTGATGAAAAGGAGTATGGTCATCAAAACATTAAATATTGAAATTTATTGTGAACAAGGGAAACTAATTGTGCTGGATCCAAGAGGTATGAACGGATCTGGACAAAATGGGAATGTGGGAAACAGAGATTGACAACGTGGTGAATTTTAAGTAAAAATTAGGGCTGTCCTAGGTTGCCAGGACAGATCTATCCAGAGAAAAAATTATTATGGACAGATGAGCGAAGAAGTTTTCAATCTATGGGATTGAAAGAATATTGGACAAGGGTAAAAACCAGAATAAAAGAAGCTAAACGGAATTAACATGGTTCCCAGTTTACAAAAACGAAAGAAAGAGAATGAAGCAATTCCTTGTAGAGCTTTCCCGGCTTATATTCCACGGTTTTTTAAGCGTTTAATACCGTCTAACTAGCATAACTTTTACGTGAGCGTTCTTTCTCGCCAAACGCAATAAATGATATACGCGGTGGAGGACGTGGCAGCAAACGGTGAGGGATCCCCATGGTAAACACAACAGCTGAGGATCGCAATTTCGCGTTCCAGCGCCCACCTTATGAAGTAGGTCGCGTCTCTTTCATTAAACCGGAGGAAGTGGCTCGGATATTACAGTACGCTCAGCTACCAGATTATGCGAACAACATCGCCCGCTTCCTCTGCTTATTGCTCTTCTCATCCGGCCACATGTATTTCTTCATTACGTTGGCTGAGGTTTTCCCGGAATTTTCCTTACTGCAGTGCTCCTGCTTCGTCACTGTCTCTGATTATAGCACACGCAAATTAAACGTCATTGCTGACGAATTTTCAACAGCACGATACTCTTTCATCTCAGCGAGGCTGGGTGCATGTTGTAAGTGAAATTAAAGGTGAAATGGGATTACGTGGAATAATGATAATTTGAAAGTCAGAAACAAGAATGTCTGAGCGTAAAAGTAAAAACTTACGCTCAAGTGGAAAAAAGAAAGGTCATATTAACAGTCAATTACAAAATACTTGTTCTATGCGCGATCTGTGTATCAGAATGTGCATCATCCTGGCCGCCATCTCGCCGTATTATACAGGGTGGTCCATTGATCGTGGCCGGGCCAAATACCTCACGAAATAAACGTCAAACGAAGGAAACTGTAGAGATAGAAACTTGTCCAGCTTGGAGGGGGGAACAAGTTGGCGCTATGGTTGTCCCGCTAGATGGCGCTGCCATAGGTCAAACGGATATCAACTGCGTTTTTTTTTTTAAAATAGGAACCCCCATTTTTTATCACATATTCGTGTACTACGTAAAGAAATATGAATGCTTTAGATGGACCGCTTTTTTCGCTTTGTGATAGATGGCGCTGTAATAGTCACAAACATATGGATCACAATTTTAGACGAACAGTTGGTAACAGATAGGTTTCTAATATAAAATACAGAACGTTGTATCTTTGCGAACTTATCATTTCTTAGAACGGATGCTGTTACAGCGTAATTACCTGTAAATACCACATAAATGCAATAAATGCTCAAACTGATTTCCGTCAACCTCAATGCATTTGGCAATACGTGTAACGACATTCCTCTCAACACCGAGCAGTTCGCCTTCCGTAATGTTCGCCCATGCATTGACAATGCGCTGACGCATGTTGCCAGGCGTTGGCGGTGGATCACGATAGCAAATATCCTTCAACTTTCCTCACAGAAAGAAATCCGGGGACGTCAGATCCGGTGAACGTAGGGTCATGGTATGGTGCTTCGACGACCAATCCACCTGTCATGAAATATGCTATTCAATAACGCTTCAACTGCACGCGAGCTATGTGCCGGACATCCATCATGTTGGAAGTACATCACCATTCTGTCATGCAGTGAAACATCTTGTAGTAACATCGGTAGAACATTACGTCGGAAGTCAGCATACATTACACCATTTATATTCCCATTGTTAAAATGGGGGCCAATTATCCTCCCTCCCACAATGCCGCACCATACATTAACCCGCCAAGATCGCTGATGTTCCACTTGTCGCAGCCATCGTGGATTTTCCGTTGCCCAATAGTGCCGGTTTACGTTACCGCTGTTGGTGAATGACGCTTCGTCGCTAAATAGAACGCGTGCAAAAAATCTGTCATCATCCCGTAATTTTTCTTGTTCCCAGCGGCAGAACTGTACACGACGTTCAAAGTCGTCGCCATGGAATTCTTTGTGCATAGAAATATGGTACGGGTGCAGTCGATGTTGATGTAGCATTCTCAACACCGACGTTTTTGAGATCCCCGATTCTCGCGCAAATTGTCTGCTACTGATGTGCGGATTAGCCGCGACAGCATCATCATTTTTTGCAGGTCGTGGTTGACGTTTCATATGTGGCTGAACACTTCCTGTTTCCTTAAATAACGTAACTATCCGGTGAACGGTCCGGACACTTGGATGATGTCGTCCAGGGTACCGAGCAGCATACATAGCACACGCCCTTTGGGCATTTTGATCACAATAGCCATTCATCAACACGATATCGACCTTTTCCGCAATTGGTAAACGGTCCATTTTAACACGGGTAATATATCACGAAGTAAATTCCGTCCGCACTGGCGGAATGTTACGTGATACCACGTACTTATACGATGCGACTATTTACAGAGCCATATACTACAAAGCGAAAAAAGTGATCCATCTAAAACATTCATATTTCTTTACGTACTACACGAATATGTAATAAAAATGGGGGTCCTTATTTTAAAAAACGCAGTTGATATCCGTTTGACCTATGGCAGCGCCATCTAGCGGGTCAACCATAGCGATCTGGTTTTCCCCTTCAAACTAGACGAGTTTCGTTATTTGTAGTTTCTTCGTTTGATGCTTATTTCGTGAGATATTTGGCCCGGTCACTATCAATGGACCACCCTGTATACTAAAATTTGGTGCTTCAGCTAGGCTGACAAGGGAATCGCGCCTGCCCGTCGCCATCTACATCTACATCTACATCTACATGGCTAATCTGCAAACCACACTCATTGCCTGGCAGAGAGTTCATCGAACCACCTTCACAATAATTCTATATCATTCCACTCTCGGACAGAGCGCAGAAAAAACGAACACCTTTATCTTTCCATGCGAGCTCTAATTTCCCTTATTTCATTACAATGATCGTTTCTTCTTATGTAGGTCGGCCTCAACACAATATTTTCGCATTCGGAGGTGAAAAGTTGTGATCAAATTTCGTGAGAAGATTCTGCCGTCTGTGGCTTAGTGATGTTCACCCCGAATCCTGTATCATGTGGGTGACACACACCCTCCCTCATTTCTCGATAATACAAAACGTGCTTCTTTGAACTTCCTCGATACACGCCGTTAATCCTATCTGGTAAGGATGCCTTACGGCGTAGCGGTACCCAAAAGGAGTTCGAACAAGCGTAGTGTAGGAAGTCTCTTAGCACATCTGTTGGATCTTTTAAGTGTTCTGCCCATAAAACGCAGTCTTTGGTTCAGTTTCCCCACTGCATTTTGTATGTGTTCTTTCCTATTTAAGTCATTCGTAACTGTAAATCCTAGGTATTTAGTTGAATTTACAGCCTTTTATTTGGCTGATTCCTTTTAGCACACGTGTGGATGACCTCACACTTTTCATTATTTAGTGGCAATTTTCGAACCATACACATATCTACATCGTTTTGCACTTGGTCTTCATCTTCTGAGGACTTAAATAGGCGCTAAATGACACCATCGTCTGGAAACAACCTAAGATGGCTGCTCAGATTGTCTCTAACTCCGTTTTATATAGATAAGGAACAGAAAAGGGCCTTCTGTTTTCCTGGAGGACTTTCCCTCAGTTACTACGAACTGTGAAGTCTCTAACAAAAAATCACGCATCATCACCGACTTCGTCCAGAAGTTTACCTTTTTAGTATTTTGTTTACTAACAGCCGCTCACACAGTTGCAGATGACATGATGTTAGCTGAGTAAAAACGGCAACAGAAAAAAAGCGCACAGAAAGTATGTCGCAAACAGCGACAATAATTCTCAAAAACATGCTGTAACATGCAATAAACGAGGCAGTATTAAAGAATCCATAGAAAACTATATTTCAAAAAAACTAATAGTAAAACTGTAATAATGCGCCACTGTGTTTGTATAACCATGCTATTTTCTGCATGTTTTAAATTAAAAAACCCACCGATGATGGTGATATTTGTCGCCTAAACTAGTTTGGGAAAATAAACGAATAACAAGGTGTTTTGCATCAAGGCGGACTCAATTTCTGATATTGTTGTTCGTCTAGATTTGTGGAATATGGAGGGCTTGTCCAGAAATAAATGTGACAGAAGTGGAAACTCCGGATATCTTTGTGTTTCGGAAAAAAAACTGACAAGGTGCGAGTGGGTCTCGCGCACTGAGAATTCAGTACAAAATTATGTATACAGGCGGTTGATGCATTCTGGGAATCGAGAATCACGACCACTTGTGCCTGTTATCGACAATGATATTGGCAAGATATCGGTCACAAGGATTCCAGAATTTTCGAGAAAGTTTTAGTTTCAGTAATTATAAACGCGACACACAGCCATGCAAGAGGTAGGCGACCATTATTATAAAAATCAGTAGTTCTCCATTTACGATGACTGGGTTGCAATGGTAAAAGTGAACAATCGGGCAAGAAATAGTTACAGAATAAAATTTTCAGTCTGCAGCGTAGTGCGTGCTGATATGAAACTTCCTGGCAGATTAAAACTGTGTGCCGAACCGGGACTCAAACTCGGTACCTTTGTCCCTCGCGGGCAAGTGCTCTACCGACTGAGCTACTCAAGCATGACTCAAAAGCCCCCCTCACAGCTTTAATTCCACCAGTAAGGAATGGTTAGTCTGTGAATGTCTGTTTCAAATACAACTCGAAACGCCGCATCTACGTGCAGTAATCGCTCCTGGACATCTGGTTGTGAATAAATTTCGGAACGCGTCATATGAGGAATAAAACGATTCCTTGTCTGATGTTTGACTTTTACCATTGCGATCCAGTCACCATGAATGCCGAACTACCGTTCGTTTTAATTTCAAGTTTCACTTCCGATAGCTAATAACAAATAACTAATTTCATATGATATACACTCATGCTCATAAATTAAGGATAATGTTGATACATGGTGAAACAACGCTCTGGTGGGCGGTTTGCGGGTTTAAATCACCTCAGGGTATGACCATGCGGTGCATTTGACCTGCGGTCGTCGCACGGTGACGCTGGCAGCTGTCCACATACGCAATGTTGGTGCACGTCAGAGTACGGTGCAGCGAGTAAGTGTGCAGACGTTTTCAGACGTCCTAATGGTGACTGTGTTTTGAAAATGGCTCAAACAACACATATTCATGAGGTCATGAGGGGTAGAATACTAGGGCGACTGGAGGCTGGTCAAACACAGCAGGTCGTAGTACGGGCCTTCCGTGTGCCACAAAGTGTGATCTCAAGATTATGGCAACGATTCCAGCAGACAGGACGCGTGTCCAGGCTCTACAGTACGGGTCGTCCACAGTGTACAACACCACAAGAAGACCGATATCTCACCATCAGTGCCCGAAGACGGCCACGGAGTACTGCAGGTAGACTTGCTCGGGGCCTCACCGCAGCCACTGGAACAGTTGTCTCCAGACACACAGCCTACAGACGACTGAACAGACATGGTTTATTCGCCCGGAGACCTGCAAGGTGCATTCCACTGACCCCTGGTCACAGGAGAGCCCGTAAAGCCTGGTGTCAAGAACACAGTACATGGACATTGGAGCACTGGTCCCAAGTTATGTTCACGGACGAGTCTAGGTATAATTTGAACAGTGATTCTGGCCGGGTTTTCATCTGGCGTGAACCAGGAACCAGATACCAATTCCTTAATGTCCTTGAAAGGGACCTGTATGGAGGTCGTGGTTTGATGGTGTGGGGTGGGATTATGATTGGTGCACGTAAACCCCAGCATGTCTTTGACAAAGGAACTTTAACAGGTCAGGTGTATCGGGACGTCATTTTGCACTAGTATTTCCGCCTTTTCAGGGGTGCAATGGGTCCCAACTTTCTCCTGGTGGATGATAACGCACGGCACCACCGAGCTGCCGTCATGGAAGAGTTCCTTGAAACAGAAGATAGAGGCAAATGGAGTGGCCTGCCTCTTCTCCAGACCTAAACCCCATCGAGCACATCTTGGATGCTCTCGGTCGACGTATCGCTGCACGTCTTCAAACCCCTACGACACTTCAGGAGCTCCGATAGGCACTGGAGCAAGAATGGGAGACTATACCCCAGCAGCTGCTCGACCACCTGATCAAGAGTGTGCCAACCTGTTGTGCGGTCTGTGTACGCGTGCATGGTGATCATAGCCCATATGATGGGATACATGCGCAGGAAACAGTGGCGTTTTGTAGCACATGTGTTTCGGGACAGTTGTCTCAACTTATCACCAATAGCGTGGACTTACATATCTGTGTCGTGTGTGTTCCCTATGCGGCTACGCTATTAACGCCAGTTTTGCGTAGTGCCACGTCGTGTGGCACCATATTCTGCAATTATCCTTAATTTATGAGCATGAGTGTAGTTACAAATTAAAATTTTCGGATTTTTTTCCATTTGTTGTACTGCGTAACCTTATTTCTTGTCTAGTTTCATCATTGTAGATCACCGGAAGTACCCTATAGGTTTGATGAGTCGGCCTGCGAGTATCAAAGTAGGTAACATAAATGGCCGTATCTTTCGAGTGCACTCACTTAGCAGCTTCAGTTATTTTACATCTCGAAGAGACCGCAGGCTTTAGTTTGTAACATAAAGGAGTTTTTACAGTCGGGCAGACAGGCAGACAGGGGGACAAAGGAACAAAGCGATTCTATAACGGTTTCTTTTTTACCTACTGAGTCACTGAACTCTGAAAATAGCATCTTTGTCGCATGTCGTGAGAGGCATGAGCCATTTACGTTATCGAAGTTTCCAGGCGGCGGCTGGTCCAACAGAACGGTAATATTCGGGCCGCATAGTTGATTCCCTGTGCGGAAACTTTTTTTTCATTTTCTATTTTTTACTTACACGTCAAATAAACTGAAATAATGCTCAACATATTTTTCTTGTTAATATCTTCACAGAAAGCATGAAAAGCATAGGCAAACCAAGATTTAAGATTACTATTAATTTCCAAGGAAGTATTATACATAGAGGACCATTAGGATTGTTGTCGATTACAATTATCCGGGCTGTTATGCCGTGGTCGGTTGATGAATTCTGTGTCAGTTCCCAACGTCTTGTCCCCGTCTACCGAGGACATCGTCAAGGGAGTCTGTAGCTCGATGGAAGGTTCAACACACCCACTGGCTCTCTACTGACTGAGCCAGTGGGTGTGTTGGACCTTCCATCGAGCTACAGACCCCTTGATGATGTCTCCCGCAGTCGGAGACGAAACGGTAGGAATTGACACAGAATTCATCAACCGACCACGGGATAACAGCCTGGATAATTATAACGGACATGACATTTCCGGCCCTGAATGTCTACATTTTAATAGCATTAGGATTTTGTAAATAAATTTCCAGGTAAAGATTATAATTAAGAGTACAGGATTGCAGTTAGTTTTTGAGCTTCGAGTTGCCCTCGGCAGCTGCATGCGAACAATAAGTTCTCCTGTTTTTGCTCATAATATGGGCCCAGCACGTGTGAATTATCAACTATAAAATAATAAACTAACCTAATTTTATATACGAAGTTCTCGTGTATGCTTACAGTCACCTCCTGGAAATCCATTTACAATAACAAATCTTCCTTTGCCCTTCGAAATGGCTTTAATGAAAATATTTTGGTTTACTTTCAGCATAAGTAACACAAGACTTGAATAAAGTAAATTCCCATATACGGACTCCACAACAAGCACTTCGGTTTACCATTGTGTACCTCTTCCGCTCCCCTGCTAACATAAAAGGTTCGTGTCTAATCCAATACGTTCCAAAAATGCCAAAAGAAAATACCTTCGGCCATCTGGAACTCCCACTTCTGTCACACTCATTTCTGACCGTGGTCTACAAATATCACAAATTTCTGCGACATTGCTGATGACGAGCAGGCGTGATGCTTTTGTAAGTTCTTAAAAAAATCAAAAAGCAGTCAGCTTCCAGGCTGCACAGCTGTGCAGATATCAAGTCACCATTTCGGGAATCTATTCCCTGTCCTTGGGAGAACCAATCATGACTTTACTGCCGAGAAGGTAAACAACTCAAAAGTCTATATTAGAAACGTTTCGCGTAGTCCCTCTTGTGTTACATGATATTCGCACTCAATATTGGCATCTCGAATTCTTGGTGCGCATCTTGGCTCAAATCGCGAGAATACTGAGCAGTGGGACATGTTTATTTTATCTAAATTAACTGAACGATGCAGACAATCTGTATTTAGCGTTTCTCCAAAAAGTATTTGTATATGCATATTTATATTCCCACACAAGCCCTCACAACCAGTTAAACTGCTTAAATTTTGTGCTTCCACATTTCCTTCCCTTCCTTTTCCTCTTTGTGAAAGAGTGATTGAATGTGCGGCTTATTTATCCGTGGTAGTTATAAGGCAATAGGGTAGCACGTGGCTGCCAGCTATAGACGCAGTTTGGCCAGCGTAGTATGTTCAGGCAAGGCCAAGAGGTTTGTGGCCCCTAAGTTGTCATCCAACCATAGTTAGGGATCCATCTTGTAACACCTCCGATTTATTTATCCCAACCTGATCAAATTCGAATAGCAGCCCAATATTTATTATAAATGTGACCGTATACCTAATGGGGCTGGCAATCGGAATTGACTGCTACGGAAGTTGTTACTTTCCAGTTCGTCCTTCTCAATACTGTAATAATGAAATGTCTGGTAACAAGAAAAACACCAACACAGTTTCACTAATTACGGACACAAAAAGGAGGAGACAGCCACTGTCTTCATCATACATATCTAATTACGGCTAATCTCAGCACAGGCTTCTTCATTTTCCATTACCATCACACGCTAATCCATCACTGCATCCAACACTGCAATCCAACACTGCAATCCAAGGAGATGCCGGCGCGGTAGACGCGAAACCAAAATATCGGCACTAGAAATGTCACTGACCACTTCCGTAATGATACTTCTTCACTTTCCCGGTATTATTTCTAGTACAAAGGGGTCTAACCACGGCGATGGCGACTCCTTTCTCCGTTAAAGCCTTGCATTACAACAACTGGACTCCACACACCTCTACCCGCAACATGGCACTCGCCCAACTCCACACTCGCTCTCGCAACACGACACAATCGATTGTTCGCCCTATCGACCTGTGCCGAGTGCAAATTTATAGTAAGGGCCTACAGACCCCTTACATCCCCGCCCTCGAAAACTTCTTTGGAGCCTCTGGCGTAAAAGAATAGGCAAAGAAATTAAATATTATTATATCTGAACAAAACACACAGTGTAAATCATTAATGAAATTACAATTCACCAAATAATCCCTCGACTCCGGTAGTGGGCTGCCTCCACTATAATTTTCTACAAAAGGTTATTACATCTCACAAACATGGCATTGTCCAAATCACAATTTTTTATCAAGCAGCAATAATCCTCTATAGTCCATATTGAATGTCACACACAACATACAATCAAAAATTATTACGTGAACACATGACATATGAGTTATTATATTACAAATTAGTTGTTACAGGTTTTACACCCATTCTCAGGTAATCGTCGATATGAAATATGAAGTTCTAGTTATAATACATCAGAAAATACAACGCAAATAAACATTCCCCTTTTTCAAATGTCCGTTTAACAACTAAATGTTCTAAACATGTCTTAGTAGGTTTATTCTGGTCCTTGTCGCTCTCACTCCTGACCGGACCTCATCTGGAGTGTCATTCAGTTTTCCGGTCTCTCCGCCTCTTCTACATGCACTGTGTCATTCTTTCGCCTATCCCTTCCTCTCTCATGATCTCTTGGTTCTTCACTCCTTCTCCAATCATTTCTCCATTGCCGATCTTCACCATGGTTCCTATACCTATGGCCACCACCTCTTCCTCTATAATCAGACGAATTATTAAAATGATTCCTTTGGTCACTACTTCCCTCTCGGTTTTGATCATTAGCTTGATTGTGTTCCTGTGATCGAACAGATTCCAACTGTTCCAGTATCTCCATCAAGACCTCCCTATCTTTAATTAGGCTCCCGGATACAGTTTCTTGCATTCTCTGGCTCAATCTTCTTTTTATCGCTGATATCATTATGTCATCAGTCAGGGGTTGTTCCAAGGTCTCGTTCAATTCCCACAAATGTTCGGCAAACTCTCTCAACGTTCCACTCCACGTATTAAGTGACTTGCAGTGTAGTAGGTCCTCAAGTGCTGCACTCTGATGACTTTTGGACCCGTATTTCTTCAAGAATTCCCCCTCAAACTGATCATAACTAGTAGTCCCTTCCTTCTTCCTGACTCCCCAAGTGAAGGCCTCACCTTCCATTCTATCTATTGCAAATTGAATCTTGTCTGCTTCTTTGAAATGTGCTGGGAAAACTCCTTTTAACCATTTCATAAATATCATTGGGTGCAACCCTCTTTTCGGTTTAAACTTCTGCTCTGTATTATTTTGGACGTACTGATTATCACTGCTCATCAAGGTAACGACTCTACCTTCCCCAACGGTTAAAGTGGCATTGCTAATTCGTTTATCAATTTCTTCTGTCTTGCTCTCCAATCGTTGCACTCCCTGTTGTAATTGCCTGGCCTCCATTGCAACCCTCTTGTTATCCTCTTCTCGTTGCACGGCTATAGCATTTCTCAGATTGACAGCCAGTTGGTTTTGCCTATCTCCTATCCCCTTAACGGCATCATTGCATTGTTTCTGCATCTGCGTCACCTCGGCGATTCGATGATTGCTATTTGTTTCCACTTCGGTGATCCTCTCTCCCAATTCGGCTTTAGTTTCTTCAATATCGTCTTCTATCTTTTTTGATAACTTTCCTTCCATCTTCTCCACGTCTCCGTGGACTTCGTCTATGCTCTTCTGTAGCTTACTCTCTCTCTCTCTCGTTGATGTCCATCTTCAGTCGTTCTTGTAACTCCTGCATTTCCTTCTTCAGATTATATTCTATCTTCATTTGCGATGTTTTGATCTCCTGTGCTAGAGTTTCCTTAAATGATTTTTCTAAGCCTTCTTTGGTTTCTTGTAAATCTTCCTTTAATGATTCTCTAGTTTCTTGTAAACCTTTCTCTATTGTTGTCTTGGTTTCCTTTAGCAAGTCTGCTAACATCGACCGTATATCCGCACCCTCTGAAACTGGCTTATCTCTCGTCGTTTGTCCCGGTGTCTCGGGGTAACTAGTTGAATGTGCTAATGGGCTTTCTAATGACAATCCATAATCACTGATTCCTGAATCATCTCTGTCTTCCTGTCCTATCCCTTTCCTTTCAACTACTGCCTCACAAACCTGCTTATCTTCAGTAGACATGTTTGGTTTATTTTTAATGCACAGGCAAGTAATATAAAATAACCTCTGGTAACCCAAAACACTCCTAATTACCGCTAAACTAATCAAACAGTAACTGTAGTATTTTCAGTTAATTCCAAAATTGATACAATACGTATGAGTACTGAACATAACGACTCTCAAAACCTAATAATTTCAAATATCAATTTTCACATACACAGCTTATGTAAAATGTTTTAAATAAGACAAATCACACCATTCATTAAATCTATAAATGTAAAATCTCCAAAAACAATGAGCATATCTGTACAATCACCATTTAGACAGTGCAGTATGCATAAATAAGTATACTATATTTCAGAGTATGTTTCGCAAACTTTTCGGAAATTACTGTAATTGGGCACTTGTCCTAAGGTAAAACACAGTTTAAAACTGTTTATTTATCGTGAAGACAGTATACTGCAATTTAATGTTATGCTAACCAGTTGTCTTCACTCACCAACTGATGTTACCACGAGTCGCGAAGTTTTGACGTTTGAAGTGGGCGTGGCGCTCTACTGCCGACGGAGCCGCATGAAGTCGCACTGAAGAGCTGTGGCGAGTCGTCGTAGTTCTCAGTCGGCCGCTCCGGGGCGCTGCAGGTGGGCGTAATTTGTAGTTCGGCCGCTAGATGCCGGGTTGGCGCTCGGTGTCTCGAAGTCACGCTGGTCGCCAGTGTAGTGCGTCTGCGTCTGGCCTACTCCTTGCACAGGTAGTTGAGATGATGTGTGAAATCACCTCGCGGATGGAAGCTCTTTGGCGCAGCTGCTGCACGGGTCTGCGTGACGTCATTCAAGAATTGCGTCGCCACATAAATTGTCGCCTGCATAACAGTTTATGGGTCCACATGAAGTTGCTCGATTTTCATTATTCAAAAATCAATTTCGGTCATAACATTACTACTAAACACTTCTTTAAAAGCTTCTGTGATGAATACTTAGCTCGTTTTGTTGTGGTAATGTTCACACGTGTCTTTCTTTGGTGTTCACTTTTCACAGTTTTTCGCGCGGATTTACGCGTTTGCACATTATAACACAGTTTATCGATACTACTACTCTCATCTAATATGGCGGAAAAACAGTTTATTCACAATCGTAAGATGCTATTACTTCGTACTGTTCAAAATGCACTGTTTCTTGTCGCGATTTTAAAGTTTATACTCTGTCTTCATCCGAAATTGAAAAATATTTTCTCGTGTTAAGCAAGATAAAATTACCTATTGTTCTTTCTATTCGTCCGAAGATTGCACTTGTCCTTTCACGGTAAGCCAAGGTGTAACACTTCCGATTTATTTATCCCGACCTGATCAAATTCGAATAGCAGCCCAATATTTATTATAAATGTGACTGTGTACCTAATGGGGCTGGCAATCGGAATTGACTGCTACAGAAGTTGTTACTTTCCAGTTCGTCCTTCTCAATACTGTAATAATGAAATGTCTGGTAACAAGAAAAACACCAACACAGTTTCACTAATTACGAACCTGTATTCGTCTCAAAAACACAAAAAGGAGGAGACAGCCACTGCCTTCGTCATACATATCTAATTACGGCTAATCTCAGCACAGGCTTCTTCATTTTCCATTATCATCACACGCTAATCCATCATTGCATCCAACACTGCAATCCAACACTGCAATCCAAGGTGATGCCGGCGCGGTAGACGCGAAACCAAAATATCGGCACTAGAAATGTCACTGACCACTTACGTAATGATACTTCTTCACTTTCCCGGTATTATTTCTAGTACAAAGGGGTCTAGCCACGGCGATGGCGACTCCCTTCTCCGTTAAAGCCTTGCATTACAACAACTGGCCTCCACACACCTCTACCCGCAACATGGCACTCGCCCAACTCCACACTCGCTCTCGCAACACGACACAATCGATTGTTCGCCCTATCGACCTGTGCCGAGTGCAAATTTATAGTAAGGGCCTACAGACCCCTTACAATCTGGTCAGTTCCGGCTACATGGATAATTTCGTTTTTCTGGTAGCGTGCTTGAGCTCTTGGCTCGTAGCTTTGAGAGTCAGATTAGGGACTCCGACTTACAACGTGGTTATGTAAGGCTTCACATTAAATGAAGTATTTTACTATAGTCGATATAATCGTCTCGAGACAATCAACAACTGTGTAGATACTTAATTCTCATTTACTGTCCCGTAGTCTGATAAGTGGTTCTCAGTACATGAGATGGGTTGCTGACACAACTACTCACATCCGAAGATGATCCAGAGTGATCGAAACGTGTAATCTAATTAAAAATGAGCAGGTGCAACGGAACAATAAATGAAAATTATTTTGGAGTATTTTAAATGATTTTCTTTTACAGCATTAGGCTCAGAATTATGGAAAATTGGAAATTGGTCATAAGTTCCTATGGGATCAAACTGCCAATGTCATCGGTCCCTAGGCTTACACACTACTTAATCTAACTTAAACTAACTTGCACTAAGGACAACACACACACCCATGGCCAGGGGAGGACTCGAACCTCCGACGGGGGAAGTCGCGCGAACCGAGGCAAGGCCCTTGACACCGCTCGGCTACCCCACGCGGCCTCAGAATTATGTTTCATAGTTTACGCATAGTAGGCACTGGTGTTATTTATAGGACTTATTGTTTTTCGTACTTACTTTGTTCTACCAGACCTTGCAATGTGGAAATGCACTCCACCACAAAATGCTCAGATTTACGATATAACGGTTTCTCGTAAGCGCGAATACAAGTGTGAATGTGTTCTCGTGTGAGTGTATTTTCATTTCTAGTTATAAAATAAATTTGTTCTTGGTATTATTAGTAATTTCACACCATGTGAGAGTAAATTCCTTCTAGGGAGTTTCAGCACTGTTCGTTTGTACTTCTTATAGTGAACTCGCCTGATATTTAATGCTCCACGATATTAAGCGATTTTCTTGCGATTCTGCGGTGTTACATTCAGATCTTGAATACTTGTTTTGTTTGTGTAGACCACGTACTCAGATAAACCATAGGAGCCCGCAGTTCTTCGTACTCATCGTTTGTTCGTTTCCAATGGTTCAAATGGTTCAAATGGCTCTGAGCACTATGGGACTTAACATCTATGGTCATCAGTCCCCTAGAACTTAGAACTACTTAAACCTAACTAACCTAAGGACATCACACAACACGAGGCAGAGAAATGTTCGTTTCCATTGTAGTTCATTCAATGTTCTAATCGTGTTGCGTATCGATCTAATTTATTTGCTCGTAAATATTCAGTTAGTTTGCGAGTGTCCCATTTTATTGAGTCACACATCTACTATGTGGTTCCCTTTTGGATAGATTTGATTTGTGAGTACAGTGCTATTTTATCTGTTGTAACATTACTATGTTGGAAGGCACGAATTTCTTGGTCATTAATTATATCTTGAACTTCATTTGATTCTTTTTTTAGTGTTAATCTCACGTGCATTACTGAATTTATCCTGTATAACCTTTAATGTTGAATGTACCTCTCTCACGACGTCCCTCAGTATCCACGTCTTTGGATGCCTGAACACATGAGTGATACGTTATTCGTTGGCTACCAGAGACTTTATTAATAGTAAACGTCAGAGGGAGTAAATCACCTGCAGGGAGAGTTTGTTGAGCGGTCACTGCGTGACGTGCTTTGAAGACGGACGTGCTGAATTTGAGATGCTCCCCGGCGTGACTGAGGGTAGACCATGATTTTCGAATGGTTTCATAGACAGAAGACACACCTGGAATAAGGTAAAATTAAAAGAGTTTTTATTTGCTGCAAGCTCTAAATTATTGTAGTGTAAAGATTCCATTTTGTTCGATTGTTCAACAGTAATTACGTTTTGGTACCCAGGGCGAATTATTAGTCATGTGCTTAGGATCTGGATTATTATTCGCCACACTCCACTTCTAGTTAAAAGTATTTTTTAGGAATAGTAAAGAGTAAATTTGTACCCTAAATAATATTTGTGTGGAACAGTTCTCACTGTGTTTGACAATGCCAGGGAAAGACCGTAGTTCCATGTTGATGTCATTTACTGTGTTATTAAAGAGATACGAATGCCACTTCAAATTAAAATGACACTCACTAAGTTTTTACTTACAGTCTGAATGTCGATCATAACATTACTGCTTTGCCACGCCTTGCACTGTTGCGTGGACAGTTAGCTGCATTGTTTAGGAAGAGAGCAAAATTGGCATTTATCAGAAAAAGCTTAAAGTAAATGGTAAGGCAATTAGCCGAGGAGTGATTAATTTCAGGAACATGCAATTCGAAATTTCATATTAAGTAGTTCTTCATTTCTTATTTCAGAGTATAGCTGAGTTACTCGTTACAGGTAAAAAACTGCTGTAGGGCCTAAACCAACCTTCTGAGATATGATTAGCAGCTGTATTCGTTCGTAAAATTTTCATATAATTCGGCAGACGCATTTTCTAACAGCACAGTTTCAATATGCGGCAGTTACTCGATGCGTTGTCATTGTTTTATGAGCAAACCATTCTGTTTACTGTTGACAGACATTATTAGTATTCAATTTCATATACAGTTAGGTTCAGTTTGGATTAATTAGCTCCATACACATTGAAAATAATTTACAGTTAATGCTCGTGCTCGAGAACAGAGCAGCACAGGCGATTCTAGATCAGAATACAAGGGCTACGCTGTTGTCGGAATTTAAAAGAGGTACAGTTTTGACCTACAAGTTTTTTAGGTAACAGAATTTAATATGATTAGTTTCACCCATCATTCTTTAGTTTCAATCGCCCATGAAATATAACGGTTGTGAACTGTAATACGATCTGTAGAAAATAGGTGGTGGCCCATCGTGCACAAACCACAGTCGTCTTTCTCGAAGATAAACGTTCTCCAATGGCCCTGAAAATTTGGCGGTGACACACATCACCTGTTAGTCTGTACGCTAAAGTGTATGGCCCAATGAGTCCTTCCCATACATGGTTCTGAAGCGATCCAGATAGCTCACCTCAGTGATTGCTCGAAGATTTTCATCTTCCCGCACACGTAGCCTATATTGTGGGAGTTTATGACATCAGACCCGTTACAAAGCGAGCGTACAATGCTGGTATTCCTGCTCTCTCTCGGTGACGACCAACAGACAGTTCGTTGGATTTGAATTCATTATTTGTTGCTATTGTTTTTATAGTGTTAACTTCCTGTTCATAGGAGCAGAATATTGGTGCCTTCGTTCGTAAGTAGATATTGACACAAATACCCATTCCCAGGTACGTTCTCCCAGCTAATGTCATAATGTTGTAAAATACGAATATAATTTTGTCAAATTAGTCAAAAGAGAAAATTTTCATTGTTCAAGTCCAGAACTGTTAGCTTAAGAAGATGGCCTGTGTTTATATTTGCATGGTTGCCATTTTTGGAGTCAGTTGTATATTCGAAAATGGGCTTACAAACCGAAACAAAGGTCGTCAAAATATTATAAAGTTCTGTGGACCAAAGCATAAAACTGTTTCATACATATTATTTTTCAGTGCTACTCATGCAACTACATTTTAAATCAATTTCTTCTATTTTGCCGGCTACCAGTTTTAGAAAAAAATTTCATAAATAGAATAGAACGATAAATGATTTTACGTGTATTTGAAACTTACTTTGCTTCGTGTCTGGAATTTTGTGTTATTGGGCAAATGATTAAAAAGTTTTGTTACTGCATTGTAAACACCTATGTGAGCCACTGATAGTTTTAATGATGGGCAGTGAAGGTAATTTTTTCTTCTGGTATAGTAGGTGTTGACGTCACTGTTATTCTCAAATTGTGACCGATTATTTACGACGAATTTCATTACTGATGTAATATATATCGTGGAAGTGAAGTTAAAATGCCTAACTCCTTGCAGAGGACGCTACAACACCATCTATTGTGCATAGCGCTTGCTTTCGGGGGATCTGTACTGTCTTTGCAACTGATGAGTTGACCAAGAATATTTTTCTTTAATACATTGTTGAATGGAAGTATGCAAAATATTTTAGGTGGTTTATTCGTTTGTTTCCAAGACTAGTAATTATACGAGGATCAAAAGTAGCTGAACTTAATTGTTTAAGCATCTCAGTTACATTGGGTGTATTAAAAGGGACTTAACATCATTGATAACTCATATCGATTTATTCATTTAACTTACAGACATGATTTTGCTGTCATTTTGTAGCAAAATACATCAAGTGTTCTACCTGGTACGCAAACAGATTCAATGTGGCTTCCAGTGGTTATTTGGCACACTTCCCATTTGAAGTCGATTTCTTGCCGAACTCACTGCAGATTGTCAGTAGAGAAGTTCTGACAGGAAATTGGTAAGGGTGGAACAGACACGGTTTCATTGATGAATCCCTATTAGAAAAAAGAAAGAGGTATCAGGTCCGATGGGGGCTATGCAATTGGGGCACCTCGACTCATACCTGGAATGCTGACGTCTCTGAGGATTTATCATCTCATACCGGAAATCCCGTTCTAATGAAGCTGTTATGCCAATCATAAACAGCACGTCTACTGGGAGGGTCTTTACCACGTTCTTTACGAAAATTACATCTCGCAGTTGTCGCAGAGCTCGACTCTTCAAACCGAAACACACAACGAACACGCTCAGGACCAGTAAAGGCAGTCATCTTTGTTGCGAACGCGGCTAGCGCTTTTGGTGGAGCGAGTCTGTATCATCGTACCAAATGAGTCAAGATTTGATCCATTTTTCTTCAATATAAGACAAAGTCGTAGTCTGTAAGTCGTATAAATAAATTTGTACGAATTTTCAAAATTGTAAAATTCTTTTTGATACGCCCTGTTTATTTTACGTGGCCTAGCCGTATTGCCTCTCCCTCTATATGTCAATATTGACAGTCCGAGCAACATTACATGTCACATTTCTCTCGTCAGAAGTGAATTTATAGTTGCGTGTCTGAGTGAGACTCCCTCCAGGAAACTGCGTTTATATCTGGTCCCCAAAAAGACCTCTAAAGCGCTGCAAACTTGTGTTGGTAAATCTTTTGTAACACTCGTCTAGGACGCTCCGAATCAAAATTATTTTCGAGACTCGCAAAACAGTTCTTTATCTCTTTTGACACGTTTTCGGATACCATCCGGAGAACACTAGAGAAGCGTTTGCTTTATCGATGTTTTGGGATGCATTATTGGCGGTGATGAGATATAGAGCACCAATCTGGATGTGCCTTTATTTCAATATTCTATTAGTTCATCTCCTTCTCACTCTCTGTGTCCATCTCCACCACTCCCTCTCTCCGTCCACCTCTCCCACCCCATCCCTCTGTGTATCATCTCCTCCCCCCTCCCTCCTCTATCTGCCTATCTGCTCCTCCCCTCTTTGTCCATCTAGTGCTCCCCCTCTGTCCATCTGCTCCCTCCCACTCTGTTTTCCTTCCTCTGATTCCATTCCTCCTCATTCTCTCACTGTCCATTTGTATCTCGCCCTCTCCCTATTCATCTTTCCCCCCTTCCTTTTAGTATCCATCACCTCATCTCGCTTCTCTCTGCTCATACCCTCCTCTTCCCTTTCTCTGTCCATTTCCTCCCCCCCCCCCCCCACTGTCTATCCATTTCCTCCTTCCCAATCTCTCTGCCTATCTTTTCCTCCCCCTGTCTCTGTCCATCACCTCCTCTTTCCTTTCTCTGTTCATCCCTTCCTCACCCTTCTCATTTCCCCCTTCCATATCTCTGTCCATCTCCTCTTTCCAGCTGCTCCTCCTTCACCCTCACTATCTCTCCATCTCCTCGTCCTTCCTCTCTCCACGTCATCACGCATACTCTAATACTAGGACGGTGCTTCCCAGCCCTACAGTATTTCTTTCCAGATTGTAACTAATATGTGCACCAAATTTGAATGAAATCATTGCAGGGATTTAGGATGAGATTTTTACCCGTGGCTTTGTCCACATGTGCACGTGTAAAATATATTTCATACGTACTTAACATATTTTACATGTATCTGTTCACATATTTCACCTGAATCTCCAGCAAATTTCAACCTGCAGTTTCACTTTCGCGCCTCTCAGTGTTGGGCATCGTACGAGTATCTCCTGAACTATGTGCTGTACAGTGATGTAATTTCGCAGGAATATCCACTGGTATATCTGGCTACTGTCTGCGAAATGTTGTGGGAATGGAGAAAGTAGAAGTAATAAATTATAATGTCATGCATGATCCGACAGTTCCTCAAGCATCTCAGTATTTCACGTCATATCTCCAGTACTACATATGTCATCAAAAGTATCCGGACACCCCCAAAAACATAAGTTTTTCGTATTAGGTGCATTGTGCTGTCACCTACTGCCAGGTATTCCCTATCAGCGACCTCCAGACATCGTGAGAGCAGAATGGGGCGCGCCGCAGAACTCACGGACTTCGAATGTGGTCAGGTGATTGGGTGTCAAGTGTTATACGTCTGTATGCTAGATTTCTACGCTCATAAACATCCCTAGGTCCACTGTTCCCCATGTGATAATGAAGTAGAAACGTGAAGAGACACATACAGCTCAAAAGCGTACAGGCTGACCTCTTCTGTTGACTGGCAGAGACCGCCGACAGTTGAAGAGGGTCGTAACGTGTAATAGAAATTCCAAACTGCATCAGGACCCACTGGAAGTACTATGACAGTTAGGCAGGAGATGAGAAAACTTGAACATAAGCCACACATCACGCTGGCGAATGCCAAACGACGTCCCGCTTGGTGTACAGAGAGTAAACATTGCACGACTAAACAGTGGAAAAACGTTGTGTGGAGTGACGAATCACGATTCACAATGTGGCGATCCGATGGCAGGCTGTGGGTATGGCGAATGCCCGGTGAAAGTCATCTGCCAGAAGAAGTAGTGCCAACAGTAAAATTCGGGGGCGGTGGTGTTATGGTGTGGTCGTGTTTTTCACGGAGGGGGTTGCACCCGTTGTTGTTTTGCTTGCAGAATCACAGCAAAGGCTTACATTGATGTTTTAAGCACCTTCTTGGTTCCCACTGTTGCGGAGCAATTCGGGGATGACGATTTCATCTTTCAACACGATCGAGCACCTGTTCATAAGGGACGCCTTGTGGCGGAGTGGTTACACGATAATAACATCCCTGTAATGGACTGGCCTGCACAGAGTCCTGACCCGAATCCTATAGAACACCTTTGGGACGCCGACTTCGTGCAAGGCCTCACCGACCGACATCGGTACCTCTCCTCAGTGCAGCACTCCGTCAAGAATGGAATGCCATTCCCCAAGAAACCTTCCAGCACCTGATTGAACGTATGCCTGCGAGAGTGGAAGCTGTCATCAAGGCTAAGGGTGGGCCAACACCATACTGAATTCCAGCATTACCGATGGAGGGCGCCACGAACTTGTAAGTCATTTCCATCCAGGTGTCCGAATACTTTTGATCACATAGTCTACCTGGTACAGCGATATACTTCCATAGGTACCTTTAATGCCATATGTGGGTACTGTCTGCGAAGTGTATTTCGAATACAGTTAGTAGCAACAAACTAATAAATTTAAACGTCTTTCACAGTGCGATAGCACTACGTTTCTGAGCACTATGGGACTTATCTTCTGAGGTCATCAGTCGCCTAGAACTTAGAACTAATTAAACCTAACTAACCTAAAGACATCACACACATCCATGCCCGAGGCACGATTCGAACCTGCGACCGCAGCGGTCGTTCGGTTCCAGACTGTAGCGCCTAGAACCGCACGGCCACTCCGGCCGGCCGATAGTTTTTCATCTCAGTTTATATAATGTTAGTGCATTTGGTGGTACATGTCTCACGAAAACAGTTACTAACAAAGAAGAAATAAAAAGTCATGCTTCATGTGTGAATTTTACTGCGTGAATGGAGAAAATACAGTAAGCGGTGACCTTTTTCCTTTGTAGGGGTCACCAACGAGAAAAAGTTTCGTATAGGTCTGAAATTATGTGTAATGCTTGTTGCAAGTCTGTAAGCTGTCTCAACTGCTGGATGTCTAAAGTATCGGTATTCTAGCGTCCTTGCACACGCTTCGTTCTCACCCCCACCCACACCCTTTGATAGGTGAGTGGTTCTTATGCCCATGGCGATGGTTTCCGGACAGTAAATGACGTGTGTACCAAGTTTGGTTGAAATTGCTACAGTGGTTTAGGAGGAGATGCAGAACATGTATATATACATACTTATGAGCACGTGCATCGATTTTTCTAATTTTTATGGATGTGAGATACCTCCGCTGTTGACCGAAATGGAGCGCAAATCGATCCTCTTGTTACTCCGCCATCACGCCGTTATCTGCTCGGGCCGACGAGAGAGACGCATCGATTGGGGAAGACACACGGCAGCTCTCTCTCTCGCTCTCTCTCTCTCTCTCGCTCTCTCTCTGTCTCTCTTACTCCCCACTCGATCTGTTTGCCTCCCCTCTCGGCGTGTTAAATCTGTCCGTCCTAACTGCGCAGCATCCGTCCCCAGACGGCCTACTTCCTCCCCTCGACCCGAGGGTTTCCCGCTGCGCAACACGATCTCGCCGGCTGAGCTGTTGCGTCGATGGAACAGAAGTCTCCGTCTTCGTTCACAGCACATCGACAATGGTCGGCAGACACCGTCGCCAGAGGTCGCCCGATAACATCGGCCGACCGCTTGGTCACGGTGCGTCGGATCGCATACGTCAATTTGTAGTGGTACTTGAATTACGTAACCATTATGGCACCTCACCTCAACCTCTCGATACCAGCAATATTCTACTGTGTTTCTGTAAAATAGTTAACATATATCTGTGACAACATACAGATTTCATTTCATTAACGTAGAGGTATTTCGATACATCGATATGTATATATTGCAAATGATATTATTCTTAAGTGTTTTCTTTCATTTGTCACTATGATCTTTGACGTACTTGTAACTCCGATTTTTGGGCGCGTAAGCGGTTATTAGTTTTGGTCGTCATATTAAAAAGACGAAAATTGTAGTCAGTTTATGAAATGTGAACTTAAACAGTGAGGAAGATATTGTCAAGTGTGTTTTATATTGTGAAGTGATGTTTTGGAACGAGTTACGTGATATTGCAACAAAAGTAATAAAAAAGAAGTGTAACTTAAATTAGGAGTGCTGATTACTTTTTTACATCAACTTTTGCAAGTTAGGACAGTTTAATCTTCAAGAATGGTTTATGAAACACATCTATAAATCTTTTGAATATCGCAGAATAACACCTAGGCCTCTTTGCAAAAAATGGTTCAAATGGCTCTGAGCACTATGGGACTTAACATCTATGGTCATCAGTCCCCTAGAACTTAGAACTACTTAAACCTAACCAACCTAAGGACGTCACACAATACCCAGTCATGCCTCTTTGCATCCGAGCTTGGAATCATCACTACCTAGATTTTCGACGATTGAGCCATGAGTTCACAACGAGACCAGCGTGGGAAACACGAAAAATGAGTGCCTAGTTTATCCATTATTTCAAAAAATGACTTTATTAACTGTGCTCTAATGACACCTGCCACATAATATAACTTTGTTGTTGCCCGAAAATGCAATATTTAGCAGCGTGAGCAACACTACAATCATAATTAATTTTTGACCTTTGTTGTGGTAGGGTTGTTAGAAGTTTTTGGCGGGATCGAAGAGGTTAGGTTAGGTTAAGTCAGAATCTATTCTATATATGAAGTACGTTAGATTTTAAGCTCCAAGTGTGGGATGAGTACCACCACGTGTCTGCGCTAGGAGATGGGGGCTACAAAGCAGTGTTTTCTATTAAGAAGATATCGAATATACATAAAGGAGCTACATTTGTCTCCAAAAGAACGTGGCGAGTACTCTGTGTTTATTTACTGGAATTACCAGACAATTTGTACGAATATATGAGATGAAGGGAAAAACGCCATGCCACAAAAGGTGAAAATGCTCTAACTTTGTGACGCCACTTTCCTTTCCTAACAAGGAAGGGTCGTCGAGCAGATGCGCAAAACTATAGACCTATATCTCTGACATCGATCTGTTGTAGAATTTTAGAACATGTTTTTTGCTCGCGTATCATGTCATTTCTGGAAACCCAGAATCTACTCTGTAGGAATCGACATGGATTCCGGAAACAGCGATCGTGTGAGACCCAACTCGCTTTATTTGCTCATGAGACCCAGAAAATATTAGATACAGGCTCCCAGGTAGATGCCATTTTCCTTGACTTCCGGAAGGCGTTCGATACAGTTCCGCACTATCGCCTACGGAATATCAGACTACCTGTGTCGCTGGATTGAAGAGTTTTTAGCAAACAGAATACAGCATGTTGTTCTCAATGGAGAGACGTCTACAGACGTTAATGTAACCTCTGGCGTGCCACAGGGGAGTGTTAGGGGACCATTGCTTTTCACAATATATATAAATGACCCAGTAGATAGTGTCGGAAGTTCCATGCGGCTTTTCGCGGATGATGCTGTAGAATACAGAGAAGTTGCAGCATTAGAAAATTGCAGCGAAATGCAGGAAGATCTGCAGCGGATAGGCACTTGGTGCAGGGAGTGGCAACTGACCCTTAACATAGACAAGTGTAATGTATTGCGAATACATAGAAAGAAGGATCCTTTATTGTATGATTATATGATAGTGGAACAGACACTGGTAGCAGTTACTTCTGTAAAATATCTGGGAGTATGCGTACGGAGCGATTTGAAGTGGAATGATCATATAAAATTAATTGTTGGTAAGGCGGGTACCAGGTTGAGATTCATTGGGAGAGTCCATCAACAAAGGAGGTGGCTCACAAAACACTCGTTCGACCTACACTTGAGTATTGCTCATCAGTGTGGAATCCGTACGATCGGGTTGACGGAGGAGATAGAGAAGGTTCAAAGAAGAGCGGCGCGTTTCGTCACAGGGTTATTTGGTAAGCGTGATAGCGTTACGGAGATGTTTAGCAAACTCAAGTGGCAAACTCTGCAAGAGAGGCGCTCTGCATCGCGGTGTAGCTTGCTGTCTAGGTTTCGAGAGGGTGCGTTTCTGGATGAGGTATCGAATATATTGCTCCCCCCTACTTATACCTCCCGAGGAGGTCACGAATGTAAAATTAGAGAGATTCGAGCGCGCACGGAGGCTTTCAGACAGTCGTTCTTCCACCAACCATACGCGCCTGGAACAGGAAAGGGAGGTAATGACAGTGGCACGTAAAGTGCCCTCCGCCACACACCGTTAGGTGGCTTGCGGAGTATAAATGTAGGTGTAGATGTAGAACCGATTAGTTTCAGGAGTGGCCGCTACCTTTGAAGCTAACATGCCGTATCTTATGTCTTGAACTTTTATACCTTCTGTATTATCGCGAAATGTAGGAGAGAGTGTCACAGAAATGTTGCAAATTTTGCGCTGGAAATCGTTAAAAGAAAGGCGTTTTTCGTTATATGGAATCTTCTCACGAAATGCCAATCACCAACTTTCTCCTCCGAATGCGAAAATATTTTGTTGACACCGACCTACATAGGGAGAAACGATCGCCACGATAAAATAAGGGAAATCAGAGCTCATACGGGAAGATATAGGTATTCATTCTTCCCGCGCTATACGAGATTGGAGTAATAGAGACTTGTGAAGGTAGTTCGATGAACCCTCTGCCAGGCACTTAAATGTAATTTGCAGAGTATCCATGTAGATGTAGATGTAGATGTAGATGTACCCGTGTACACCGCACTAATAATAAACGTGTTGTTCAGATTGAATTATCTCATTATGAGAGTATTGAAGAACGATTTGCATTCAAAAGCTAAGATCGCACAAGATATCTTTCATTCAAGACAACCGGTTTCAACAGTCTTTGCTGTCATCTTCAGATCTTAAACATCTTTTTGTAATAAAATATATTCATTTTACACTGAACCTCACCCACAAGATGAAAAGTGGATAAAACTTAGCACATTATTTAACGATGTCAAACTTGGGCTTTTCAATGGTGTTGTAAGGTGGTCAAGTCATTTTGATGTTTGTATGTTGTCGATGTGCAGAGAGAGAACAAGTTACGTTACTGTTAAACAATCTTTGGTCTTGTTGTCACAGAATCTTTGCCTCTGTGCAATCTGATACATTCTAAGTTGAAGTGTGGTAGGAGATGGATGCGTTCTATAGTGCTGTGTTGACGTGTGATTGTATCTATTAGACGAAGAAAGATTGATTGTAAAGGACAGCAAGGATGAATAAGATGTATCTGTAAGAAAGCAAAGAGAACATACATTTTTAATAATTTTTTGATTTTTTGAAGGAAAGAAGTTTGAGGTAAGACTGCAGCACTGCGCACGTAATTTTTAGATATGATTGTCGGCACATAGTTAACTTCGTCCAGTTGCTCAGAAGTGGCAGAAAGACTGCCCCACTTCCCTGAGTCATTCATTAAAATATAAATTGATTAAGCTGTTTGGTTTTTACAGAAATTCTCTGTTAACAATGTACCCTCTTTGAATCATTGCTCGGTTTGTTAATCTTGTATTGTTCTGACCTATGTTATGTGAAGATGACATGAACGTTTACCATGTCTTTTTGAAAATATACTCCATTCTAAAATCATTGTCTTGGAATATCATTTCATAGGAATAGTTACTTTCCAGCCCCACTGTATATGATCACGCGTTACGACAGCTGGAAATTTTATTTAGAAACAGAAATCTAGCTTCCCGCTTGCTGCTTGCCGTTGTGATTTCGAGAAATCTGCAACAATGCTCTCAAGACGCGAGGCAAGTGGAAATTTTGATTAGAGCCAGATAACTGTCTTACTTCAGTTGCGCCATTAATATGAAAACAAGTTGCATTCAGAAGAGTTACAGTTGAGTTCAAATTAGGTTCTATTTAGTCGCAAGTTAGCATACGAGTTTAAGTTGGACAGCAGTTTGTGAGGATATAGTTTTGGTAATACGTAGCCTTTTATAGAATGGAAGGTAAATTTGGGCCAAATTTCATACAAAAACAAATATAGTGAGGTGATTACAATTTTTAGCGCTGTTCACAGAATGGCTTATTGTGCTACAGTGGCAGGATGTATGACGTCGGTGTATAAAGATTTTGCCAATGAGGCTATGACCACATAATTGTTAATGGATGGTAGCAGAGTTTTCTATTACATGACATAGGGATAAAATTTGTGTGTAACTAAGTATTATTTAATTAATGCAAGCTACATTTGTGCTTTCACAGCAGCTCACTTTATTATAAAAATTGTGGAAATTAATGCAATTCTGGCAGGTATATTCAGATAATCAGATTCTGTCACTGGGATCTTCACTGCTCTGTAAACTCTTGCCCAGTGGATTTGAGAAAGGAAGTAATCAGATTTCTTTTGACAGGGTGTGTAGCTTTCTGTAAAAGAAGTAAACTATATTACAATGTCTTTTAATGCATTTGCTCCAAGCAAAGCTCCAATATTCGGTAAGGAATAAATTGAAAATTTCGTAGTTTTTAGGTTCAAATGGCTCTGAGCACTATGGGACTTAACTACTGAGGTCATCAGTCCCCTAGAACTTAGAACTACTTAAACCTAACTAACCTAAGGACATCACACACATCCATGCCCGAGGCAGGATTCGAACCTGCGACCGTAGCGGTCACGCGGTTCCAAACTGACGCGCTTAGAACCGCACGGCCACATCGGTCAGCGTAGTTTTTAGGGTGCAAGAGTCAAAATATTAGCGTTTAAGTTAGTATTTAGATCATCATAAATAGCATCCAACATATGGCACAAAAACGTTGAAACTGTACTTTTCATGACGTGAGTTCTGTTATTGAAAAGATGTAATCGTCAGATGTCAAATATCCAAGTATCACTTCTAGTTTTACTTGAGCCAGAACTGTACCTTCAATGGATCTGACTTTTTCACAGAACTCTAATCACATCTCTACAAGTACTAGAAATCTATTTTGCTGAATTCATTTGAAGTTGTGAAAACATACGTCAGTTAACCTCCAATGACTGTCAATCAGCATACGTGTCTAAGACAACCAAAATTTAGAGTAAGGAACTCGTAATACATAAAGCACGCGAAAGTGGAAACACGCACGAACACCATTTGAAAATCACTTCATGTAACAGTCACCAACCTGCTGGCATAAAAACGCCAGCAAGCAGTTATAACAATTTGTAAACAGCTAATGTCCGTCTACCGCAGCTCAAAAAAAGATGTACTAAAATAAATTTAAGCATAAGATAGGCCAACCTTGTCACGTGAACAAATTATTTTTGGATGCCAATGTGGTATTGGAGACAACACGGTGTCGCGTATACACTCTTGATGAAAGCTAGCCGATGTGTGCTTGTAACAAGGATCCCACGGTAAATGCGCCAAGGAAATCAAATACTCTTTTGGCAGTGGTGGGGCCTGGCGATGGAGGTAATCTGGCGCCGAAAGTAGTCGTGTGACAGAATAAGACATTCTCACAGCTGTGGTGGTACTTCTTCTCATATATATCATCAACTGAAGTCCCCCGTCCACGCAATAAGATTGATATCCATATATTCCGAGCTTTATTACGATTGCGATTTTTCTCATCTTCAGGATGGCACAAACTCCTCCTTTGTCTAAGCTTACCAGTTCCTCACAGTCCATGTTTCATGTCGTGTGAGCCACTATGAATGGGAAAAAGCAAACTTGTAAAATTTTTTTGTTTATTTATAGACACAATCTCATGTTTATGACACAGTCATAAGAAGTTTCGGCCATACAATGAACCATCTTCAGATGCTAAAAGCGGCATACACTGAACACAGCGTCTGAAGATGGTCATTGTATGGCCGAAATAGCTTATGGCTGTGTCATAAACATGTGATTGTGTCTATAAATAAATAAAAATTTTTTAGCAGAGAATCAATCACGCACTCTATAGACAAATTGTCGTTTTTTCCAAAAAGCAAACTGATTTGTATTTCACCGACTGTCGTCCGAAATCTGTACGTTTGGGCGCTGAGATCTACCACATAGCGACCGCGCACTTAGTAGCGCACTGGTTTGAAAGCAGTGGCTGTTTTCGGCCGATGTCGGTCGTCGGCGGAATCTTCTGATATCGGTGCCACTGTGGTAGCAACCTATAACGTCGCCGTCGCTATTTGTTCGTTTGCCGCATACGTGGCGCAATCTAGACAAATTTGAATAATCTACTGACATTGTATACAAAGCGAATGTGTAACAAAGCAAACGATCAAAAGGTAATCAAATGAAAACGTGACGTACGAACGCCATTTTTGCATGAGGCAGTGGCGGAGGGAACTAAAGGCAGGAATTCCAATCGTTCTACTGCAGGAGTAGTTGGCACTGCCTCCAGACTGGAGTACAGTGAATGATATCGAAACTGCTACACTACGCCGGCCGCTGTGCCCGAGCGATTCTAGGTGTTTCAGTCCGGAACCGAGCTGCTGCAACGGTCGCAGGTTCGAATCCTGCCTCGGGCATGGATGTGTGTGATGTCCTTAGGTTAGTTAGGTTTAACTAGTTCTAAGACTAGGGGACTGATAACCTCAAATGTTAAGGCCCATAGTGCTTAGAGCCATTTTTGTTATACTACGAAGCTGCAGTCCTTTATTTGTCAAACATTCACTTCACGACACTTTCATAACATGTCGGATATTAAAATTCATTCCACTCGGAACATATTCTGAGTTCTAATGTATTAAATATTCTTGAGACTGACGATTCGGCATGGTTTTAGAAAGCATCACTAGTGTAAAACTCAGCTTATCCTTTTACTGCTAACTATGGATGAAGGGCAACAGGCAGATACCGTATTTATATATTTTCAGAAACCATATGGTACGATGCCCCATTGCAGATGTTAACAAAGGTACGAGCATATGGAATATTTTCCCAGATATGTGAGGGGGTCGAAGACTTCTTAACTAATTTGACCCAGTATGTTCAAATAACTTACGGGTTTGCTCCGGGTGACGTTGTCGACCACCGCCGATATTTCGACAGGAGCACACCATGCCATTCTCAAGGCACAACTGCAAGGAGGAAGCACTGTGCAAGGGAATTTAATACCTCGGTTCACACAGGAGAAACAAGGATGATATCACACACAGAACAAGTAACCGATGAGTCAACACATAACCAAAGATAACCAATACCAGAAATGTCGATACTGAGTATTAATCAGCATGTGAGCTAGCACTAATTCTGTCCCTCTGTTTTTTGATGAGAGACAGAGCCGGATTCCAAGAAGCATTTAAGAAAATCCACCATCTCTCCTTGCAGCTGTGCCTTGAGAATTTCAGGGTGTGCTCCTGTCGAAATATCGGCGGTGACCTACGACGTCACGCCGGCAGCAAACCCGTAAGTTATTTGAACATTCAATTCGCCGGGAAAATCTAAGGCCTCACATAACCCAGTATGTTGTCATCGACGGCGAATGTTGATCGGAACGCCGGCCGCGGTGGTCTAGCGGTTCTAGGCGCTCAGTCCGGAACCGCGGGACAGCTACGGTCGCAGGTTCGAATCCTGCCTCGGGCATGGATGTGTGTGATGTCCTTAGGTTAGTTAGGTTTAAGTAGTTCTAAGTTCTAGGCGACTGATGACCTCAGAAGTTAAGTCGCATAGTGCTCAGAGCCATTTGAACCATTTTTTTGTTGATCTGAGACAGGGATATCGTCAGGAGTGCACCAAGGCAATGTGATAGGACGGCTCTTATTGTCTACATACACAATTGATTTGGCGGACGGGGTGGACGGCAACCTGCAGTTGTTTGCTGATGATGCTGTGGTGTACGGCAAGGCGTCGAAGTTGAGTGGCCGTTGCAAGTTACAGGATGACCTAGTCAAAATTTCTACTTGGTATAATCAATGGCAGCTAGCTCTAAATGTGGGAGGATGTGAGCTAATGCGGATGAGTAGGAAAAACAAACCTGCAATGTTCGGATACGCAGTCACGCCGTTTGAATATCTGGGCCCTATCTTGCAGAGTGATATGAAATGGAACGGGCATGTGAGAACTGTGGTAGGGGAGGCGAATGGTCGACGTCGGTTAGGGAAGTGTGGTTCGCCTGTAAAGGAGACCAGTGCGACCCACTCTTGACTACTGCTCGAGTGTTTGGGATCTACACTAGGTCGAATTAAAGAAAGGCATCGAAGCAATTTAGAGGCGGGCTGCTAGAGTTTTTTATCATTTCAAGTGTTGCGGAGATGCTTCAGGAAATCAAATGGGAATCCCTGGAGGGAAGGCGACGTTCTTTTAGAGGAAGACTTCTGAGAAAATTTAGAGAACCGCCACAGAAAGGTTCTACTTCTTCCAAAATGCGTTTTGCCTACGGATCGCGAATATAGGATGCCAGAAATTAGGGCTCATACAGAGGCATACAGAAAGTCACTTTGCCCTTGCTCTATTTGAGAGTAGAACAGGAAATGAATATACCAGTAGTGGTATAGTGTACCGTCAACAACGCACAGGACAGTGGTTTGCGGAATACCTGTGTAGATGCAGAACTGATATCCATCATCAACAACAGTATGACAAGAATGCGTACTTCTCTTTGTCGTCGTACGGAGGCAAACAGCCTTCGAATGTAATCTTAAGGAATTTCCTGCCTTGCCGGACACACCGTGTCAGTACGTTAGCGTAACAGGTTGCAGGCTGGTGTAAAAGTGTACATCTTTCTGTCGCAACCCAGACACGTTGCATGGGTGAAAAATCAGACGACTGGACAGGCAGATCAAGGATCCATACTTTCCTCAAGCCGTTTGTCGTGTGAAATGCAACTTGGGGTCTTGCGCTATGCTGTTGGAATATGCCAATTGCTACAGTAGACAGGAAGGATATGAAAACATGGATTCATTAACTGTCGTTCCTGTGAACGCTCTTTATTCTCACGAAGTAATGAATGCTATCGACAGGCGATCTCAAATTGATTACTTTTTTTTTTTTTTTTTTTTAGACATCCAGAATACTTTCGATACCGTACCCCACAATCGACTCCTAACCAAATAGTGTGATTCTGGACTTCTCTGTCAGAAATGTCACAGTTCTTAGTAACTGACGGGCAGTCATCGAGTAAACTATACTGCTGGCCATTAAAATTACTACACCACGAAGATGACGTGCTACAGACGCGAAATTTAACCTACAGGAAGAAGACGCTGTGATATGCAAATGATTACCTTTTCACAGCATTCACACAACGTTGGCGCCGGTGGCGACACCTAGAACGTGCTGACATGAGGAAAGTTTCCAACCTATTTCTCATGCACAAACAGCAGTTGACCGGCGTTGCGTGCTGAAACGTTGTTGTGATGCCTCGTGTAAGGAGGATAAATGCCTACCATCACGTTTCAGACTTTGATAAAGTTCGGATTGTAGCCTATCGCGATTGCGGTTTATCGTATCGCGACATTGCTGCTCGCGTTGGTCGAGATCTAATGACTGTTAGCAGAATATGGAATCGGTGGGTTCAGGAGGGTAATACGGAACGCCGTGCTGGATCCCAACGGCCTCGTATCACTAGCAGTCGAGATGACAGGCATCTTATCCGCATGGCTGTAACGGATCGTGCAGCCACGTCTCGATCCCTGAGTCTACAGATGGGGACGTTTGCAAGACAACAACCATCTGCACTAACAGTTCGATGACGTTTGCAGAAGCATGGACTATCAGCTCGGAGACCATGGCTGCGGTTACCCTTGAGGATGCATCAGAGACAGGAGCGCCTGCGATGGTGTACTCAACGACGAACCTGGGTGCACGAATGGCAAAACGACATTTTTTCGGATGAATCCAGGTTCTGTTTACAGCATCATGATGGTCGCATCTGTGTTTGGCGACATCGCGATGAACGCACAGTGGAAGCGTGTATTCGTCATCGCCATACTGGCGTATCTCCAGGCGTGACGGTATGGGGTGCCATTTTTAAATAAATCGATAATAAATAAATAAATTGGTTACACTTCTCGGTCACCTCTTGTTCGCATTGACGGCACTTTGAACAGTTGACGTTACATTTCAGATGTGTTACGACCCGTGGCTCTACCCTTCATTCGATCCCTCGGAAAACCTACATTTCAGCAGGATAATACACGACCGCATGTTGCAGGTCCTGTACGGGCCTTTCTGGATACAGAAAATGTTGGACTGCTTCCCTGGCCAGCAAATTCTCCAAATCTCTCACCAATTGAAAACGTCTGGTCAATGGTGGCCGAGCAACTGGCTCGTCAGGATACGCCAGTCACTACTCTTGATGAACTGTGGTATCGCGTTGAACCTGCATGGGCAGCTGTACCTGTACACGCCATCAGAGCTCTGTTTGACTCAATGCGCAGGCGCAACAAGGCCGTTATTATGGCCAGAGGTGGTTTTACTGGGTACTGATTTCTGAGGATCTATGCACCCAAATTGCGTGAAAACGTAATCACATGCCAATTCTAGTATAATATATTTGTCCAACGAATACCCGTTTTTCATCTGCATTTCTTCTTGGTGTAGCAATTTTAATGGCCAGTAGTGTGGAAGTAATATCTTGGTTTCCTCTGTTCTAATTAAACGATTTATTTGACAATGTGAGCAACGCTCTTAGCCTGTTTCTGGATGAGACTGTTATTTACCGTTTTGTAAATTAATCAGATTAAAATTAATTGAAAATTGGTTTAGACATGATTTCTGTAAGGAGTGAAAAGTGGAAATTGACTCTAAATAATGAAAAGTCAGTCTCATGAGTGATAAAAGGTATTCGCCAAATTTCGGAGACACGATTAATCACAAAAATATAAAGGCTGTAAATTCAACAGAATACTTAGGGACTACAATTACGAATAACTTAAATTGGAACGCTCTTATAGATACTGCCGTGGTGACAGCAAACCAGAGACTACGATTTACTGGCAGAACATTTGAAAAATGCAACAGGTCTACTAAACAGGCTCTCTACACAACTCATGCCCCCCTTTTCTGGAATATTGCTGTGCAAAGTGGGATCCACATTTAAAAGGACTGACAGATGACATCGAAAAAGTTCAAAGAATTGGGGCGACAATCATTTAAAAAAGACGTTTTCCGTTGTGGCAGGACCCTCTCATGAAATTTGCATCACCAACTTTCTCAGAGTGCAATAAAAAAAAAAAAAAAAAAAAAAAAGAGAGAGAGAGAGACTTGTTGTGGCTCACCTATACATGGAGAAATAATGTCATCACAATGAAATAAGAGACGATGGAACTCACATGGAGAAATGATCGTGTTTCCCATGGGCTGTTCAAGAAGGCGACGGTAGAGAAATATCCTCAAGGCGGATTAAAACTGTATGCAGGACCGAGACTCGAACTCGAGACCTTTGCCTTTCGCCGGCAAGTGCTTGCCTGCGAAAGGCAAAGGTCTCGAGTTCGAGTCTTGGTCTGGCACATAGTTTTAATCTGCGAGGAAGTTTCATATCAGCGCACACTCCCCTGCTGCAGAGTGAAAATCTCATTCTGGAATCCTCAAGGCGATTCGATGAATCATCTGTCAGACTCTTATATGTAGATGTAGATGCAGATAACAAGGTTTACCATTCTTGGCGTGCATCGGTCTTGGTCAACAGTTAACAAATGAAGCCTGTTGTCGTATCCTGTAGCTCTCCACAACATGATTCCGAGAACTGGAAGGGTATGGATCTGGAGAACTGTTGTTTCCTGTGACGTTTCACTCGGCAAGCTGACGTGGATCTGACCGTCACAAACGTAGCGAGACTCAACGCTGGTGACCACAAGGAGTGGTCAGCTGACAGTGGCTCTACACGACGCCGTTTCTGATGTCTGTCGAATGTGATTCGCAGTAAACGCCGCTTGGTAGCTTAAGGGGGGTAGGACGTCAAACGGGCCGACTTGGAGCAGGAGAGGCACCACAGTACATTTTAATTTCCACTGTCTATACTTTTACAAAAAAAATTCATAAAAACTTAGTCAGCATGACCAGGAAGAATTCAGAATTTACACTCATAGCAGTGGAAGTTCTAAAACATAACGATGTAATTTTTTTACGTGTGAAATTTCATCATTTTTTTCACTTACTAATGGCAGCATTTGTTGCTTTTCTTCATAAGTAAGAGAGATGGTTCGATGAATTTTGCACAGCATACAAACCATACTTACAGGTGTATGAAGCTGTAGAATTTTCCAAATCTATTAAAAACTGTGGTAAAAATTGAGGTAATTAACTACAAAGTTTGTGTTTTTTCTAAACATGAAGTTTGAAATACAACAGATCATTCGTGTTTTTATAAATTAAATAAATTCTAGAGTTCCATACACCTGTAAGTATGGTATGTATGCTGTACAAAATTCATCGAATAATCTGTCTAACTTATGAAGAAAAGTGTACCTATAGCAACAAATACAGCCATTAGTAAGTGAAAAAATAATGAAATTTCACACGTAAAAAATTTTTTTTTTATATTTTCGAACTTCCACTGCAATGAGTGTGAATCCTGAATCCTTCATGGTGATGCTGACAACGTTTTATGAAATTATGTGTAAAAGTATAGACAGTGGAAATTAAAATGTCCTGTGATGCCTTTTCTGCTCCAAGTCGGCCCGTTTGAGGTCCTACCCACCTTAATATCTCAACCCACATACCGGCAATATCTGTCCAACATTTTGTGGTAATACGTTGCCTCTAACATCTAGCTAGATTTGAGAAGATATTTACCTCCTACTCTTCAGAACCTGTCACACTGTCGTGCGTTCTAGTCCTTCTGGATGGACCCCTGGCTACTCTTCATGGATGCTTTCACCTCACCAGTCAGTCTTCAGTTAGTACGCATCTTTTGGTGTGCTGCTCGCAAGTTCCTGATGTCAATATATTCAACTTTTCTAAAGATGGCGATCAGCTGCGTGTGATACTCATGTTGGTATTCTACCGCCGTCCAGGGCGCCTCCAGACACGTCGTAGCTGATCATCGGGGATCAGATCGAAGTGGGACTCGTGACTGAAGACTATTCCAGTTCAGTCAATGAGTTTCCAGGTCGAAGACGTGTATGGACACTCCCAGACAGCGGTGGGCTGCCACTTTGATTGTCGCCGAAACCAGGAGTGATGGTCTGCTATGCCATTTCTTTTCACAGCAGGACCACTTCGGTTGTCTTCCGCGCCACCCCAACAGCACAGTGCTATTCTACGCTCCGTTTCCTTTCCCTGCATGGCAACCCATCTTGGGCATAGGTTTCAGCACGCTAATACCTGCCCACACAGTGCAAATTTTTCTGCTGCCTGTCTTCGCACTTGCCAAACGCTACACTGGCGAGCAAGACCGCCGGATCTCTCCACATTTGAGAACATTTGGAGCATTATGGGCAGGGCTCTCCATCTATCTCGTGATTTTGTCGATCTAACGCTCCAGTTGGAGAGAATTTGGCACGATATCCCTCAGGAGAAAGTCCAGCAACAACTGTCAACAGCCGCGCGGGATTAGCCGAGCGGTCTAGGGCGCTGCAGTCGTGGGCTGTGCGGTTGGTCCCTGGAGAGGTTCGAGTCCTCTCTCGGGCATGTGTGTGTGTGTTTGTCATTAGAATAATTTAGCTTAAGTAGTGTGTAAGCTTAGGGACTGATGACCTTAGCAGTCCCATAAGATTTCACACACATTTGAACATTTTTTTGAACTGTCAACAAATATCAAGCCGAATAAGCGCTTACATAAGGACCAGAGGTGGAGCAACGCGTAATTCAAATGGCTCAAACGGCTCTGAGCACTGTGAGACTCAACTTTTGAGGCCATCAGTCCCCTACAACTTAGAACTACTTAAACCTAAGTAACCTAAGAACATCACACACATCCATGCCCGAGGCAGGATTCGAACCTGCGACCGTAGCGCTCGCGCGGTTCCAGACTTAGCGCCTCGAACCGCTCGGCCACACAGGCCGGCTAACGCGTAATTGATTTGCTCTGTTCGTGAAACTTTTGCTTGAGTAAAATATCCAACTGTCTGAAATTGTAATAATTTGTTTGTCTGGACTTCATCTAACGATTACCGTCCCAGTCGAATAATTCCGTCGGGGAGCGTCGTATTTCTTTTCTTTTTTTTTTTCCTTTTCTTGTCTTAGAGAGTATGTTGTATAACAAATTTCTTCCTTATGTTGAAGAAAAATTATTGAGACACAATCGATTTCTATTTTTACATTGACTGTCATTCTTACGCGACCTTTCCGTGTCTCGCAACGCTCGGTGTGCATTCGGAAACTGCGTTTCCAGCTGGAGAACTGGCTCACGGCCGCGGGCGACCCGCCTGGCAATGAGTCCGCGTGTTGCTCTAAGGCGCCTTGTCGGCTCGTCGCAGAGGGGAATAAATCGCGCCGCCATTAGCACCTCGGGAGCAACAGGTACGCCGTGGCTTGTCCCCCCCTCGTAAACCAGTTCCTGGAAATCGCGTTAGTTATAAGGCGGCCACAGGCGCTTATAAACGACGCCTGACGCAGCGCGTCGTAAATTCAGCCATGTCAGCGGTCGCAGTGTGCAGTTCCTGAGGGCCAGACCGACCATTCTGGCGGGGAATGAGCCGTAACCCGATTTTAAAAGAGCTTCGCTCAGTGGAACAGAAGTCAAAATAAGCGAACACGTCTCTGGGGTTATCCGTAGATATTTGACCGTTTCTGCGAAAACGACGGTCTGAGTATTCGCGATAATTTATGTGCCTTTTTTCGAGTTGACAGTCCAACCCAAGCGGTAGTACAGTGACTATCCAAGCGGCTTCTCACTTTTTTTGCGCCCACTGTTCGACACTTGTTTATTATTCTTATTTTTATATTTGTTTTTCATTTATCTACCCGTGTCCGTAGAAGAATACTACGCGAATGTTTTACAATGTACACTGAAATAACGGCTTCCTTATTCACCGACTAATTTTATACCTGGTGAATGCAGCAAAAAAACAAAAAGATAAAATAAAAAAATAAAAAACCATAAACGAATGGAAAAAATTAGCAAACAGAACTGGTCTCAAAATTTCAGCTGAATTAACAAAATTCATGACAAATATAAAAATTGCACCAAAATACGTAGAACCACAAATAGATAAAATAGAGCGAGTAAATAAATTTAAATATCTTGGAGAAACTATACGACAGAATGGACTAGAAAAATCTGCAATAGATGTAAGAATTAACAAAATGGAAAGAGCATATGGTTTGATCAAAAATATTTACAACAAGAATGTATATCTAGAAAAACAAGACTAAAACACTACACCACAGTGGTACTACCAGAATGTTTATATGGATCTGAGCGCCTAACGATGAACTATAAGATGGACAAATTAGAGGTACTGGAAAGAAGGATTATTAGAAAAATAATGAGTGCAATGAAAACTACCGATGGTTGGAAAATAAGAAGTAATGAGGAGATCTACAAAAATATAGAGAAAATATCTGCAGTAATGGTCAAACGAAGATTAACCTTTTTTGGACATCTCTACCGAATTGCTGGAAATAGTCTAACAGCCGGCCGAAGTGGCCGTGCGGTTAAAGGCGCTGCAGTCTGGAACCGCAAGACCGCTACGGTCGCAGGTTCGAATCCTGCCTCGGGCGTGGATGTTTGTGATGTCCTTAGGTTAGTTAGGTTTAACTAGTTCTAAGTTCTAGGGGACTAATGACCTCAGCAGTTGAGTCCCATAGTGCTCAGAGCCAAATAGACTAACAAAACAAATACTCCTATATTTCTGGACGAAGAAATCGACAATAGCATGGATTTCAGAAGTAAGAAAAGATCTTGAAAGAAACAACATCAAAGAATCAGAAATAGCAGAAAGAAACCGTTTTAAAACAAAATACTAAATTTGGAAAGCTTTCAAAGCAGAAGAAATAAAAATTCTGGAACAACATAGACAGAAGAAAGGAATAGACTTCATGGGGAGAAAATGAGGGAATAGTGGAGAAATAGGAAACAACAACAAAGGAAGAAGAGGAACTGAAGTTGTCAACGTGATCCTAGTTGGTCAAAACGATTGTGAAAAAAAAAAAGAATGAAAAATTATTTGAAATTGTTTTCGGTGAAATACCTATAGTGTAGCTTGATTCATAGCCAGCTGCAAGCGTCAGTTTTCTGAAAAGTCATTCGTTATGCGTGATTTGCATGAAGTTATTTCCAACGCGTGAAATATTCAGCAATGTATCGACGGGTTTTTCCCAAATGAAACTGATACGAAGAAATGTCGCTGTGGCGAACCTTCCTTCGTGCGATGCTCGCGGTGTTCGGAATTTCAGTATTTCGATTATTTCTACGGTCAGTATCATCCAAAGGCAATGCACCAAATATTTCAGAGGAATAAGGTTAAGATCAAAATATAAGAATTAAAAATTCATGTAAGAATGAAACAAGAATAAGAGAATTACCAAATATTGTAAGCCTTAAAGTACCATACACTCATATATTATATAATAAATATGTGACACTTTTAATGAAGCCCACTGTAATTTTACAACTCATATAAACTCCTTGTATCCGCTAATATCTACATTTACATCTATATGGGTACTCTGCAAGTGTCTGGCAGAGGGTTCATCGAAATATCCTTACAATAATTCTCCATTACTCCACTCTCGAAAAGTCCAGAAAAAAACGAACAGCTATACCTCTGATGTCCCTTTTTTGTCGTTTCTCCCTATGTAGGACGGCGTCAACGAAATATTTTCGCATTTGGAGGAGGAAGTTCATGATTCAAATTTCGTGAGAAGATCCCGCCGCAAGGAAAAACGCCTTCACTTTAATGACGTCGACGCCAAATGCTGTATCATGTCCGTGATACTCCCTTCCCTATTTCGCGATAATACAAAACGTACTGCTTTTCTTTGAACTTTGTCGATGTACTCCGTCAGTCCTGTCTGCTAAGGATCTCACATCTTGCCACACTATTCTAAAAGAGGACGGACAAGTGTTGTGTAGGCAGTCTCTTTAGTAGATTTGTTGCATCTTCTAAGTGTTCTGTCAGTAAATCGCAGTCTTTGGTTTGCCTTCACCACAACATTTTCTATGTGTTCTTTCCAACTTAAGTTGTTCGTAATTGTAATTTCTACGTATTTCGTTCAATTTACGGCCTTAAGATTACAGTGATTTATCGTGTTATCGAAGTACAACGGATTACTCTAAGGACTCATGTGGATGATCTCACACTCTTCATTACTTAGGGTTATTTGCCAATTTTCGCACAACACAGGTATCTTTTGTAAATCATTTTGCAATCTGTTCGATTTTAATAGAGGATAAATAACATTATTACCTGAAATACCGCCGATAAAACTGTCTCCTAAATCGTTTATATGGATAACGAACAGCAGAGGGCCTGTAGCACTACCTTGTGGAACGCCAGGAATCACTTTTGCTTTATTTGACGACTTTCCGTCAGTTACTACGAACCGTGATCTCTCTGACAGGAAGTCACGAATCCAGTCGCATAACTGAGACGATACACGATAAGCACGCAATTTGATTACAAGCCGGTTGTCATCTAGCGATTTTCATGTAGTGTCAAAACCCCTCTGAAAATCTAGAAATACGGAATCAGGTTGAAATCCCTTGTCAATAGCACTCAATTGTGTGATAAGAAACAATCCTATGTGGTAGATGAACTAAAAAAACTAATAAAATAAAAGCAACAATCAAGCTCTGAATACGGTACACGAGAGATCACGACAAAAACCACTGTGCCAACCAGTTGAGCTGAGCTTGTCTCACGCTACACTGCATCTAACTGAAAGTCTAAAATGTTGACGTTCGGTTTCTCGTAAACGGCCCAGTATCTACGAAAAAGCCGACATAGATGTTCGTTTACTTTGTCTCCGCTGAGCGAAGTTTGTATGAAACTGGGTTATGGCACTTGCTGTGTTCTACACGTGAGTGCAGTCGACTGCACGGTCATTAGCGACGAAGCTCTAAGCAAAAGTCTTACAGACGAATCTGCCGTGGTCTCATTGAATTCCTTTCGAATGACTGAGCGTACAGATAGAGCGGTAAGACAATGAGCACTGGGTATTCGTATACCTTTAAATGTTGGTCCTTTTTAAGACCATTTGTCGTCCCTTCCACTCTCGAATAGTATGTGAGAAAAATGAACAATGAAATCTTTGCTTGTCAGTGCTGATTTTCCTTATTCTACACAGATCAAAAAAAGCTTTGCATCACCTCTGTTCCGAGAGTTCCGGGATCTGTACAGAAAATTGGAATAGAGATCGACATAAACATAGTTTACGCCCTTTTTAATGCTCATGAAAACCACACATTGCATTTTGTACCACCATACAGTGAGACCTTCAGAGGTGGTGGTCCATATTGCTGTACACAATGGTACCTCTTATACACAGTAGCACGTCCTCTTTCGTTGATGCATGCCTTTATTCGTCGTGGCATACTATCTACAAGTTCATCAAGGCACTGTTGGTCCAGAATGTCCCACTCCTCAATTGCGATTTGGCGTAGATCCCTCAGAGTGGCTGATGGGTCATGTCATCCATAAACAGACCTTTTCAATATATCCGAGGCATGTTCGATAGGGTTCATGTCTGGAGATGTTTCTTGTTGCTGAATCAGAGTACTTTCATTTTACTTTTTTACTGTGGTAAGGTGACGGTTTCCTTGACGGAGGTGTTCTGCGAATGTTGAATGGCTGGTGCCATATTTACACGCTCTTTTGTGTTCCTTACAAAGCATGATCAACACAAACAAAACCGTAAGAGAAAAAAAACCATATTCTTACAGTGACCACTGAAATGAGTTAAAATAAAGCTGAACGCGTCTGGGCCGGATAAGACAATTTTTACAGTTGCTAAGGACGGCAGTTAACCTATACAACTTGTATATGTGCAATTGCGGAAAATGAGAGGCAAAAAAAAGAGGACAACTTGTATATTTATATAGCGTGTCGTGTATCTTATACATGTTGTCTTAAGGAGAAATGGTCAATATCCAGCAATGTGAGAACAACGATCATTCGAAGCAAAATAGTTTAATAGACATGGGCTCTAAAACACGTACCTTAAGAGTTATGAACACTTTCTCATCTTCGATATTGTGAAACTAATCTCTTCTACTGCAAGCTCTTTGTTTTCCACATTGTGAGAGGCGGTAGTACAGGGTGTTCAGAAAAGGGCTCCCTGATTTCAAAATGAAATATCTCGAAAACAAAGATCGATAGAGGAATGCAGTAAACGGTATGTTTATTGTGAAAGCTGTAAGAAGTTTATACAGCAGTTTGAAATAATAGTTACAGATGGCGCTGTACGCTGTACAGCTCATATCAGCATACATAAGTGAAATAATCGTATGAAAACAATATTTGCAAACAATCACATCACAATGTTTTCAAAATGTTCACCATTGGCACTACAGAGGTAGCGCAAACGAAGAATGAAATTCGCCATCACATTTCGTAGTGTCTCAACCGAAATGGATTCACATGCCACAGAGATCGCCGATTCAAACTCGTCCAGCGTGGCGGGATGCTGCCGGTAGACCGTGTCTTTCACTGTGCCCCACAAAAAAAAGTCACAGGGAGTCAAATCCGGCGAATATGGAGTCCAATCCATGCCTGCACCAGTAAATTTTGGATATTCCAAAGCAATGACTCGATTCCCGAAGTATTGCTCGAGAAAGCGAAACACTTGTTCCGTCCGATGTGGTCGGGCTCCATCTTGCATAAGCCATTCAGTGCCCGGTCGATCCTCTAACGCTTGCTGTGTGGCGACAAATTGTTCCAAAATTGCAACGTAACGTGCACCGGTGACCGTTTCTCGAATGAAAAAAGGGCCAATAATGCCTCTGCTGCATACTGCAGCCCAGACAGTAACTTTAGCAGAATACAGGGGTTTCGCTTCACACAAATATGGCTTTTCGGAACCCCAAAATCGTCAGTTCTGCTTATTCACGTATCCATTCAGGTGGAAGTGTGCTTCATCCGTAAACCAGATGCAGCCAACATCAAATCCTTCACTATCAATCATTGTGATCATCTGATTAGCAAAGGCAACCCTTTGTTTCACAGCTCGTACGGGTATGGCCTGGTGCGTCTGAATTTTGAACGGAAACATGTGTAGGCTCTTTCGCAGTATTTTCTGCGTGCTGGAACGCTTCAAACCAGTCTCAGATGCAATTCTGCGGACGGATGACATTGGATTTCGCTGAATAATTCCAGAAACTGTGGCGGTATTTTCAGGCGTAACTGCGATTTGCTTGCGGGCAACATGCCCCACTAGATCATCAGTTACGCCGCCTGTTCGTTGATATTTTGCGAAGAGAGTACGAATGGTTTTCGCATCGGGTCCTTTTGGAACATTAAATCGTGCTTGAAAACTTCGCCTTGTTGCCGTAGGACTCTCTTCTAACCTTTGGTACTCTAGCAACATAAAAACGCTTTGTTCAGTGGAATACATGGTTTTAATCTCTTCATTCGGTACGCTAACCTCCTTTCACGTTTCAATAGTGGAACTGATCGCTCTGGGCTTCGGATCACTATTTATACTAGGCATTACGTATGGCGATTACAGCGCCATCTGTTAGCAGCCTTTGAAACTATTATTTCAAACTGCTGTATAAACTTCTTACAGCTTTCACAATAAACATACCGTTTACTGCATTCCTCTATCGATCTTTGTTTTAGAGATATTGCGTCTCTGAGTGGTCCAAACATACGGAAATCACTTGGGGCAAGGTCTGGTGAGTATGGTGGATGAGGAAGACACCCAAAATGCAAGTCTCTGATTGTTGCAACTGTTGTACGGGCAGTGTGGGACCTTGCATTGTCATGTTGCAAAAGGACACGTGCTGACAGCAATCCACGTCGCTTTCATTTGATTGCTGGCCGCAGAAGATTTTTTTGGAGATCTGTGTATGATGCACTGGTGACAGTGGTCCCTCTAGCCATGTAATGCTCCAAAATGACGCCTTTTTCGTCCCAAAAGAGAATCAGCATAACCTTCCCTGCTGATGGTTCTGTTCAAAACTTCTTTGGTTTTGGTGATGAGGAATGGCGCCATTCCTTGTCCGCTCTCTTAGTTTCCGTTTGGTGAAAGTGACCCCAGGTTTCGTTCCCTGTAACGACTCTTGCAAGGAAGCCATCACCTTGTCGTTCAAAGCGCCGACGAAGTTCCTTGCAAGCATCAACAAGTCGTTCTCTCATTTCAGGAGTCACCTGCCGTGGCACCCATCTTGCAGACACTTTGTGAAACTGGAGCACATCATGCACAATGTGGTGTGCTGACCCATGGCCAATCTGTAAACATGCTGTATTTTCATTCAGTGTCACTCGGCGGTTTTCCTTCGCTATGGCTTCAACTGCTGCAATGTTCTGTGGAGTCACAACTCGTTGTGCCTAACCTGGACGAGGAGCATCTTCCACTGAAGTCACACCATTTGCGAACTTCCTACTCCATTCGTAGACTTGCTGCTGTGACAAACAAGCATCACCATACTGAACCTTCATTCGTCGATGAATTTCAATAGGTTTCACACCTTCACTACGCAAAAACCGAATAACAGAACGCTGTTCTTCCCTGGTGCAAGTTGCAAGTGGGGCGGCCTTCTTTATACTGATACTGCGACGGTATGTGTGCATCTGCACTATACTGCCACCTACTTGTTTGTAGCACGCTTACCAACTTACAGGATAACGGCGCGAAATTTCGATTTGTTATTACAAATTTAAGGTTTTCATTTGACTCACCGTCGTACAATTTTGCTTCGAATGATCGTTCCTGTAATATCCCTGAACATTGACCACTCCTTCTGAGACACACTTCATATATTTCCAATTGAGATAATCGACCGCGGTATACTAAAGCAACAACTATCGCTAAGCCGTGGAATGTTATCAGGACCGGATGGGAGACCTGTGCGATTCTACCAAGATTACGAAAAAGAACGTGCTCCTCTGTTACTCGTAGTTACCTGGAGTAACGAAGGGTACATAGCGACTGGAAAAAAGCGCAGGTAATTCCCATTTTCAAAAACGGTCGTAGGACGGATGCTCATAATTATAGGCGAAAGAAAACCTCCTCTACAAAAATCGGATTCTGCAAACATAGATCTTGTGAAACTCAGCTCTATCTACTCCTCCATGGGATGCATAGCGCATTATCCAATGGTGTTGATACAGGGCTGAGAGGTGGCGCAGTGGTTAGCACACTGGACTCGCATTCGGGAAGACGACGGTTCAAACCCACGTCCGACCATCCCGATTTCGGTTTTGCGAAATTTCTCTAAATCGCTTCAGGCAAATGCCGGGATGGTTCCTTTCAAAGGGCACGGCCGACTTCCTTCCTCACACTTTCCTTCTCCGATGGGACCGATGACCTTGCTGTTTGTTCCCCTCCCCTGAATCAACCAACTAACCAATAATCATGTTCCTTGATTCCAAGAAGACATTTCACACCATCCCGCACTGCCGGTTAGTGAAAAAATAATACCAGCTTACCGAGATTTGCGAGGGAATTAAGGCCTTCGTTGCAGATAAACTCAATATATCACTCTTATCGGAACAAAACCGACAGATGTCAAGATAACGTCCGGGGTACTCCAAGAAAGTGTGATAGGAGGGTTACTGGCTACACCATGTAAAGTGATGTAGCAGAAAGTGTCAGTAGCTCTTTAAGTCTGTCTACAGCAAAGGGGGCACCAGCCTTGCCGCAGTGGGTACACCGGTTCCCGTGAGATCACCGAAGTTGAGCGCTATCGGGCGTGGCCGGCACTTGGATGGGTGACCATCCGGGCCGCCATGCGCTGTTGCCATTTTTCGGGATGCACTCAGCCTTGTGATGTCAACTGAGGAGCCACTAGACCGAATAGTAGCGGCTCCGGTTACAGAAAACCATCATAACGACCAAGAGAGCGGTGTGCTGACCGCACGCCCCTCCTATCCGCAACCTCATCTGAGGATGACACGGCGGTCGGATGGTCCCAATAGGCCACTTGTGGCCTGAAGACGAAAAACAGCAAAGTAGGAACGCTAGAAAACAGTATCGATATGCACAATGACCAGCGGAGGTTGATGAATGGAACAGGCTCTGACAGTTCAGCCCAAACGTAAATAATTGTATCATATGGCGTCTACATAGGAAAAGAAATCCACTGCTGTACAGCTACACTACTGGCGACAAACTGCTGGAAAAAGTACCTACTGTAAAATATCTAGGACTAATTATCCAGAGCGACATCATACTACAAACAGTAAGAAACACCCATGTCAGAGAGTAATTCATAGGACGAACCCTAAGGAAACGTAACTCATCTACGATGGAAGTGGCTTACCAGGCGTTTGTTCTGCCGGTTCTTGAGTATTATTGATGTCTGGAACGCTTACTAGATAGGACTGATAGAGGAGATAGAGAACATCCAAAGAAGAGTGGCCAATTCCATTAGTGGATCGTTTAGCTGGCGAGAGTGCATTACGAAAATGCTCAACAGACTCCACTGGCAGATGCTACGAGAGAAACGCTGTTCATCAGGGAAAGGTTCACTACTGAAATTTCGAGAAATTTTTTTCCGGGAAGATCTGGACAACAAATTACTTCCTACCTCATACTGTAAGATGGCAAGAACTATGCCCCTTACATGAAGTCATTAAATATCATCTCTCACGTTGAGCGAACAGTAGGGCTGAACAAAAATGACTGACAAGGCACAATGCATCTTGTAGAGGGTATAGTATGGACATAGTGGAATAATTAATGTTGGGTGATGGTTTTAAAGTAATTCACATGACATGAAAACTTTGTGGAAATGCGTCGATTTACTGGAGGCTATTTTATCCCAGGGAAGTATTCAGAATTGACCGTGGCCGACGGGGGAGCGGCGAAGGGACGGGACAATAGGCAGAGCGGCTCAAGCTCTGAGAAAGCGGTAATGGTGCGCGGCCTCCAGCTGCTTAAGGTGAGTGACAGTGAGTGGTTGGTTGAACCCATGCTGGTGTACCGGGAAGCAGACGGAGAACTTGTACGCCTGTTGATAAATGTCCGTTGACGCGATTTCAGTGAAACATGCGAGAAAGATGCGCAAAGCGACGGTGGAGCGGTCAACAGAGGTCAAAATATGCGTGTTCGTGACTATAGCAACTTCACACTGAATTCGCGGTCCACAGAGTCTGAAGTAAGTCAGGTGAAGAGTGACAGAATGAAATATGCCGGCCTCTGATGGGAACGTAGGACCGAGGAATTTGAAGTACTCTCCTGGGAGTCAGAATTCCGGAAAAATTGGTGTTTTGTGCAGACGCTAACCTTGATGGGTGGCCTGGGAGGAGTTAAATAGCAGAAGATGAGAGGAAGGGAAATTTTGTGGGAATTGGTTCACTTCCCAGAGCAGGCACTGGTCTGCGCTGGGAAGCGATGCATAATTAACGCAATTTGCACTGCAATTGGCGTAAGTGATTTTGCTGGAGGGGAAACCGAGACTAAGAGCGGACTGCGAAAAGTCCCCGTAGTGGTCTTCTGTTCCCTGCTTGCCGAGAGTGTGGACATGGCGTTCTTTACTCAGCTCGCCTGAGAAAGAGTGAGCATCTCTGCAGTTTAGGACTTAGCAAACGGAACGAATGAGCTTGGAGATAGGAAGTTTTGGTTCAGCTATGTACTGAGAAAGATAGTTAGGAATGAATAGACGAGCGCAGCCTTGCAGCACCACGAGGTCGGCCGATGTCTGCACAATGACACCGCCCCGCCACGCTGAATTTGGTGATATTGTACCCGCTCCAGCTTGAATTAGGCTACTGATTAATTTGTTGGATCACTTCGGCAAAGTTTCCATGAGTGTTTCATGGGCCGTGTATTGTAGAATTCTTCTCGCACTTCACATTACACCTGGGTCAGTCGATAGGAATTAATTTTGATTTATTGCGCTTTAGTCCACGTAAACGCAATTTATTATCACTGCCTGATAGGAGAGTCATGTAATGTGATGACTGAAGGTCGGGAGTTAAAATAAATTTGTGCTAATCGACTGCATCTGTTTTCAATCAAGTAGTTGCAATCGCAAGTCACTTTCTTAATTAATTTTATGTTCTACTTTTGCATCTGCGCCGGCCGACGTGGCCGTGCGGTTAAAGTCGCTGCAGTCTTGAACCGCAACACCGCTACAGGCGCAGGTTCGAATCCTGCCTCGGGCATGGATGTTTGTGATGTCCTTAGGTTAGTTAGGTTTAACTAGTTCTAAGTTCTAGGGGACTAATGACCTCAGCAGTTGAGTCCCATAGTGCTCAGAGCCATTTTGCATCTGGTGTTTAATAGCTGGATATAACATCAATGTGCACCCCTTTTTAATTAAAAGTGATCAATTCTGAATCAATTAATGTCAACACTACCACCGCAGTTCAATCAGGAGTCACAGGGCCTTATTACTTTCTTTGCGTTATCCGACATTGCGGCAGTTTTGCACTCTCTGTTGATCTGTTAGTCAATTACCTGGGGTAAACACACACCAAAACCAGATAAGCGACGGGTGGGGTGTTACAATACATCTCGCGAAATGACCACAAAGAGAAAATTCGAGAAATTAGAACTAAGATAGAGGCTTACCGATAATCGTTCTTCGCGCGCAACGCGCCAGTCGTGAGTGGAACGGGGAAGGGGGGACCAGTTAGCGCTATGAGAAGTACTCTCCTCCACACACTGTCACGTGACTTGCGGAGCACGGATGCATATGTAGAATAGAATGTGTAGTTTGCGATGTTAGTCAGCTACTTTATTACATGTTCTATAGCTCGCCGGCCCGTGATGGCCGAGCGCTTCTAGGCCCTTCAGTCTGGAACCGCGTGACCGCTACGGTCGCAGGTTCGAATCCTGCCTCGGGCATGGATGTGTGTGACGTCCTTAGGTTAGGTAGGTTTAAGTAGGTCTAAGTTCTAGGGGACTGATGACCTCAGAATTTAACTCCCATAGTGCTCAGAGCCATTTGAACAATTTTTTTTTGTATAGCCCATTTGAACGACACTTTTATCGAAAGGATGTGGAACGAGTCAGTGTACAGGTCTTGTATATAGAATTAGCGTTAACGTCAACGAATACATTATTTATTTATTCCTACTCATGCAACAACATTTCTTCTGGGTACCAGGAGATGTCAAGGAGAAATGATTTTAGATTACAATTAAGACTTCCTTCGCTACCTGTCAGAAATTTTACGTTACTGGGCAAATTATAAAAAATTTTTGCTGCTGCATACTGAACTCCTTTCTGAGCCACTGACAGCTTAAACAATGGGTAATAAACGTCATTTTTGCCTCTAGTGGTGTAGATATGGACACCATTGTTCTTTTCAAATTGCGGTGGATTATTTATGACGAATCTCATTAGGTACTGTGACGGCGCGGTTAAAACGCCTAGCTCCGTCAAGAGGCACCTATGTGACGCGCGTGGGTGAACAACACGTGTTATTTATATTTCTCGAATTATTTCAATCAGTACTTTCTTTATAAGTAATGAGTTACCCCCGAAAATTATCCCAGAAGAGATTACTCTGTGGAAATATGAAAAATATGTTAGGAGGTTGGTACGTATGTTTCCAAGATTAGCATTTATACGAATGGGGAAAGTAGCTGAACTTAATTGCTTGTGAAGCTCAGTAATACGCTTCTTCCAGTTCAAGTCTTCATCAACATGTATACCCAAAAGTTTAGAGCTTTCTACCTTATTTACTGACTCCCGCACGTGTGCTACAACAATTGTTTGTACGACTATTTGTTCTTCAAAACTAAATGTAGTGTGTTTTTTCCAGAATTTAGAGAAAATCCATTTTCTGATAACAGCTTTACGATTCTCTGGAAAATATCATTTACCTTCTGCTGCTTTCTCTCCAATGGGATTTATTATACACTAGTGCCGTCTGCAAAAAATACAAATTTTGCTTGTTGTATGTTAAGTGGAAGGTCTTTCATCTATGTAAGGAACAGCAGTGGACCAATAATTAAACCTTGTGGGACTCTCTTTGCTGATTCTTTCTTTTCCAGACACTAAAATTTTCTATCTTTCCGACATTGTCTGAACTATTCAGCACAACCTTTTGTACTCTGTTTGTTAAGTGCTGTAGCAAACGAAAGCGAGCAAGCGAAGTTGAACAGAAAAAAGACAGAGTGTGGAATCGTTTTTAGGTCAGCTGACGACTGTGGTGACTGAATAGGCATCCAACCCTCACGTTAGAGGAAGAATAACATTTATTAGAGCGGGAAAAACGGTGGACCTCATACTGCTACGATAGAAAGGATTTAAGACGAAAGGACAGAGTGACTGACGAATTCAGGTCAATTTTTCTCCGTACTGGGATGTAGTAGACAAATGAGATTTGCTGCAGTGAATAAAGCATACATTGAAGTTTTTAATTGGTATTTCTTATTGAAAAATATTAATATCTTCACTGTGTAATTGGGTTTCTGCAGAGGCAGCTCCGAGAGGAGCTAGATCGACGGTTGTCCCTGTAACTTCGGTTGTGGTTATCTGAAACGCGAAATTAACATATCACTCTGACCCTTACAGATGTAATTTTAGTTCATCGTAGAGATTTGCAAAAAAAAAAAAAAAAATAGATATCTGAAAAAATGATCATTTTTGGATCCCTCTTTTTTGGTCGAAAATATACTAAATATCAACATGAAAAAATCGACCCCGTTGAACTGAAGAGAATTCCATTTGCTTCAAGCGAGACCAAAAAATCATTAAAATCGGATAAAAATTGTAGTGTTGGCGACGGCAACCGTGCCGAAAAACATGGTTTTGAGAAAAACTCGTTTTAAGTTTGACAAGTATTTACCATATAAAACTTGAAACTTAATACGTCGGCACACGGACCGTGCTGTCGAACGTCAACGCTAAGCGTGCTGTGTTCAACGTGCTGCTAAACGCTCAGAAACAATGCGACTTGTGCACACGGTACGTGGGCCTGAACGTGGTATATGCGATCGTAACGCACTCCAGCGGCAGTTGTGGGATGTTTCTAGTTCTAAATCACACTGTTTACTCAGCGGGCGAGCGTAAAATTCCCACGTTAGCTCTATTAAAACGTACATTTCCTCCACTGCCCATATCCTATTCACGTTGCTCCATACGTAATGTACACAAATAAGGACCTCAAAATCCATGTACATGTTCTAACACAAAAAGGGAAGTAACATGTCCAATCAATAAGGACACAGGCTTATAAAATTTCCATTACAAAGAGTGCGACTCAAATTTGCAGTAGTTCTCCACGTAAGATAAACATTTTATCATTCGCCGGCCGTTGTGGCCGAGCGGTTCTAGGCGCTTCAGTCTGGAACTGCGCGACCGCTACTGTCGCAGGTTCGAATCCTGTATCGGGCATGGATGTGTGTGATGTCCTTAGGTTAGTTAGGTTTAAGTAGTTCTAAGTTGTAGGGGACTAATGACCTCAGATGTTAAGTCCCATTGTGCTCAGAGCCATTTTTTATCATTCATACATTTTGGTAAAACTCTGAGGTCATTCTTACTTGATCACTGTTCCTATGCAGTAGCAGAATCTTTACAACGTGTGAATTACGAAACATAAAAAAAAAATATCTTTATTCAAGTAGCGCAAGCTGTCCTGTAGATTAAGGCAATGGAACAAACTCACTCCTAAAAAAAAAAGGTGAACTTACATTTACATAACATCAAATACTGTATTATATACTTATATGAAAGTAATAATAAAGGATCAGAACCTACTAAAAACCCGAATGTTAAGAAAAAAATATTAAGGCTTGGCGAGACGTGAACTACCACCATATCAATATGTGTATCATTAACGCGACTCACTACGCTACGCAGACAACAATTCATTTGCTGCCAACTCTAACATGTTGACATGTGTTAAAAGCTTTAATCGTAGCTATGTTACTAACTGAAACTTCATTATAGCAAATTGTATGAAGAACGATGTGTTTTTGGTGGATCCTCAGTATGTCGCTGCATTCAAATGGCATACTCTCATAATACGCAAGTTACAATAATTCTTTTGCCACGAATATGATGTTTCTCATTATTTTATTGCAACGAATCACACAGTTAACAACGGGTTTTCTTCTCAGTTTGCTGGTGCTCTGAAACGTCACATTTACGTATAGGCTTGACTGAGTGCCAATATGGCGCCTCACAGCTCTATGCTGAAGGAAAATGTGCGTGTGACGTAGGGGCGTTGTGTGATCCGATTGGTCAACGCTCAGACGCACATTCAGGATATCTGACAAGCTAGATATTGCTCTGCACATTCGGAAAGACTTCCGAACAAGCTATTCGACGCTATGACGTCAGAAAGTCGGCACGTTCAACGTTCAGACGCACGGTCCGTGTGCCGACGGCTTTAGGCGATGTCATCAATGCCCCCCGGCTAGAGGATGGCCGCTTTCTGCTACTTTAGCCTGATAAGCCCTCGTTTTCGTCCTCGAAATCGCGGCTGGCGTCTCTGTCTTCACATAAATCTTCACGGATTTTGATTTGAAGGGCATTTGCCACGTGCATTAATGCAGTACGGCCAACATTGACTAGATATACGGCCAAATTTGAGGTAATGATGACAATTTCACTTACGCTGGATGTTATTTTTTTGAGCGTATCTCGAAAGGAGACTATTGAAACTTCCTCTCACATTTTGAGTAAAACCGCCCAAACAACGCTTCAGGGAATCAGGTTTACTCAAATCGGTATATATAGGGAGCACGAGCGTGGAACCAGTTCTCTAACGCCGAGTTGTGCCACGCACGCTCAGCTTCAAACACACACAGAATCGTTACTTTTTGCACCCCTTGCACAATATTTTGGGAAATAATTCTTCAATTTATATACAATCGAATTCCTTAAAAAAAACAAAAAAACGAGCTTTTCAGACCGTCAGCCAGTCGGTCATCTTTAAGGAGGGACGTTGATGGAAAACACGCACTATTTCAAAAATGCACCAAATCCACAGTTTTGGAGATAAGGCAATGAAATTTTGTGCCACGCTTTACATGGAAGTAACACATTTACATATAAAATCCTTTGATTATGTAAATTCAACTTTTTTTGAATGAAATTTGAAGTTTTATCTCCAAAAAATAACGTATGTTCCTGTACGAATGCATGCTTTCGCTATGATATCCGTTAATAAAACAGTCATCCACTTGACAGTGGCAGATCTCTGCCGAAAGCGCCTGGGCAGTGAACCACTGGACGCAGCTTGAAACCCGAGAATGTTGTATTGATGTAAGTTCCTTTGTCTCAGAAAGTATTCAAGAGAGTTCTACAAAAATTTCTTTGTTTCATCTCTTTATATGTTGTAAGCATCTCCCATGAGGTTTTTGGAATAGGTCAAATAAGAGAATTTTCATAAGTTTTTAATTATAATTCTACACGTACCATTTTAAATGCCTGCAAACTTCGAAGCACTTTGCCCCATATCTCAGCTTGCAATCAGAATTTCAAAATTTGCTCTCGACACAACGTTTGTTAGGTTTACAGAAATATGTGTACAAAATTTCATAATTCTAGGATACATAGAATCTGAGGAAAAGGTAAGTAAACATTGAAAAACAAACTCTTCAGGAAACGCACTTTAAAGTTCAGCCTAACTTTTTCCCTTATGTCATTTCTTCAGAAGGCACCACATTTGTACTCTGGATCGTCTTTCCCTTCAAGGCTTCTCTTCTGGTTTCCTGTTGTCTAACTTCTTTCCTTTAGCAGGGCTTCAACTGACTTTTCACCTGCAGAGACGCGCTGTAAATCTATTTTTCTCAGGATGCCTTGAGTAAAATTTCCTATCTTGAAGCGCATTCTTTCTAATACCTCCATCCTCCCGACGTCCGCATCATTAAATACAATAACTGCATCGTAAGTTGCAATTCTGACAACTGTAACAGATGAAAATGTGTTTCTATGACATCACTTCCATATGAGTGAATTTAGAGACTCATTTTGATTTTCGGTTTTGCCATGAACACACTTTTTGAGAAGTAGGGGATCGGCCAGGAACCTGTAAGTGGGCTTGACAAGATCCGGGATACAATTTGGAAGCCTCTCCTTGGGAATGGAGGGGTTGTAATCCCTCTGGGCTTGGCATGGCAGGGAGGCCGCGCCACACTGTAAATTACGCTACTGGTCATTAAAATTGCTACACCACGAAGATGACGTGCTACAGACGCGAAATTTAACCGACAGGAAGAAGATGCTGTGATATGCAAATGATTAGCTTTTCAGAACATTCACAAAAGGTAAGCGCCGGAGGCGACACCCGCAACGTGCTGACATGAGGAAAGTTTCCCACCGATTTCTCATACACAAACAGCAGTTGACCGGCGTTGCCTGGTGAAACGTTTTTGTGATGCCTCGTGTAAGGAGGAGAAATGCGTACCATCACGTTTCCGACTTTGATAAAGGTCAGATTGTAGCCTATCGCGATTGCGGTTAATCGTATAGCGACATTGCTGCTCGCGTTGGTCGAGATCCAATGACTGTTAGCAGAAAATGGAATCGGTGGGTTCAGGAGGGTAATACGGAACGCCGTGCTGGATCCCAACGGCCTCGTATCACTACCAGTCGAGATGACAGGCATCTAATCCGCATGGCTGTAGCGGATCGTGCAGCCACGTCTCGATCCCTGAGTCAACAGATGGGGACGTTTGCTAGACAACAACCATTTGCACGAACAGTTCGACAACGTTTGCAGCAGCATTGACTATCAGCTGCGGTTACCCTTTACGCTGCATCACAGAGAGGAGCGCCTGCGATGGTGTACTCCACGACGAACCTGGGTGCATGAATGGCAAAACGTCATTTTTTCGGATGAATCCAGGTTCTGTTTACAGCATCATGATGGTCGCATCCGTGTTTGGCGACATCGCGGTGAACGCACATTGGAAGCGTGTATTCGTCATCGCCATACTGGCGTATCACCCGGCGTGGTGGTATGGGATGCCATTGGTTACACGTCTCGGTCACCTCTTGTTCACATTGACAGCACTTTCAACAGTGGACGTTACATTTCAAATGTGTTACGACCCGTGGCTCTACCCTCATTCGATCCCTGCGAAACCCTACATTTCAGCATGATCATGCACGACTACATGTTGCAGGTCCTGTACGGGCCTTTCTGGATACAGAAAATGTTCGACTGCTGCCCTGGCCAGCACATTCTCCAGATCTCTCACCAGTTGAAAACGTCTGGTCAATGGTGGCGGAGCAACTGGCTCGTCACAATACGCCAGTCACTACTCTTGATGAACTGTGGTATCGTGTTGAAGCTGCATTGGCAGCTGTACCTGTACACGCCATCTAAGCTGTGTTTGACTCAATGCCCAGGCGTATCAAGGTCAGAGGTGGTCGTTCTGGGTACTGATTTCTCAGGATCTATGCACCCAAACTGCGTGAAAATGTAATCACATGTGAGTTCTAGTATAATATATTTGTCCAATGAATACCAGTTTATCATCTGAATTTCTTCTTGGAGTAGCAATTTTAATGGCCAGTAGTGTAATTTTCAGGTACTTCGGATGCGATTTCAACATTGAAACTCTGTTAACTTATTGTCCATGAATTGTATTAAAAAATAAAAACTCGAAAATTTTCTGGCCAATTTCGTCAATGCCACCCCTCCCCCTCTTAGTGAAGGGGAACGTGTGTCGTAGCGAAGCCGCGCTGGCGCGGCCGACCTCGCAGGCTTGGCCGTAGTCAGCGACGTATCACACGCACGTGGTGGTGTCCCAGGAAGTCCTCGGGTCGCCGGCGGCCGGTGCTGGAGCTATTTTAACGGCCCGACCTCTTCCACGGTCAGGGACGGCTCGAGGACGCGGCTGTGTGCGCCGCACAGCCACGGCTGTTGGAGGCGCCTTGCCGGCCAGCAAGGTCAAACAGGGCGGCTATCGCTGGCAGCGTTCCCAGTCCCCAGACACCGCCGCCCGATCTTGATCGGAGCCGCAGTAACGGCAGCTACTTCCTGGCACCTGTTCAATGACCTCTCGAAACACGATCTGAGGACGAATATGTTGAGCAATACCTTCCTGGTCCACGCCTAACAACAACATGGGTAGTAGATCGATACCCGATACAGCTCATGTCAAGGAATTCACAGTCAGCTAATTAATTTCGAATTATTTCACACAGCTGGAGATCGTCAACAGTGCCTGTTGATGCATGTAAGTATTGCAAGGATAGGCGGGCACACGAAGAGAGGAACAATAGTCTCGAGTCCCTTCTCTTCCTGTTCCGGCAGTCCAAGTAATACACTACTGGCCATTAAAATTGCTACACCAAGAAGAAACGCAGATGATAAACATGTATTGACTGGACAACTATATTATACTAGAACTGACATGTGATTACACTTTCACGCAATTTCGGTGCATAGATCCTGAGAAATCAGTAACCAGAACAACCACCTCTGGCCTTGATACGCCTGGGCATTGCATCAAACGGAGATCGGATGGCGTGTTCAGGTACAGCTGCCCATGCAGCTTCAACACGATACCACAGTTCATCAAGAGTAGTGACTTGCGTATAGTGACGAGCCAGTTGCTGAGCCACCATTGACCAGATCGGGAGAATGTGCTGGCCAGGGCAGCACTCGAACATTTTTTGTATGCAGAAAGGCCCGTACAGGACCTGCAACATGCGGTCGTGCGTTATGCTGCTGAAATGTTGGGTTTCGCAGGGATCGAATGAAGGGTAGAGCCACGGGTCGTAACACATCTGAAACGTAACGTCCACTGTTCAAAGTGCCGTCAGTGCGAACAAGAGGTAACCGAGACATGTAACCAATGGCACCCCATACCATCACTCCGGGTGATACGCCAGTATGGCGATGAGGAATACGTGCTTCCAATGTGCATTCACCGCGATGTCGCCAAACACGGATGCGACCATCATGATGCTGTAAACAGAACCTGGATTCATCCGAAAAAATGACGTTTTTCCATTCGTGCACCCAGGTTCGTCGTCGAATACACCATCGCAGGCGCTGCTGTCTGTGATGCAGCGCCAAGGGTAAGCGCAACCACGGTCTCCGATCTGATAGTCCGTGCTGCTGCAAACGCCGTCCACCTGTTCGTGCGGATGGTTGTTGTCTTGCAAACTTCCCCATCTGTTGACTCAGGTTTCGAGACGTGGTTGCACGATCCGTAACAGCCATGCGAATAAGATGCCTGTCATCTCGACTGCCAGTGATGCGAGGCCGTTGGGATCCAGCACGGCCTTCATTATTACCCTCCTGAAACTACCGATTCCATATTCTCCAACGCGAGCAGCAGTTTCGCGATACGATAAACCGCAATCGCGATAGGCTACAATCCGACCTTCATCAATGTCGGAAACGTGATGGTACGCATTTCTCCTCCTTACACGAGGCATCGCAACAACGTTTCACCAGGCAACGCCTGTCAACTGCTGTTTGTATATGAGAAATCGGTTGGGAACTTTCCTCATGTCAGCACGTTGTAGGTGTCGCCACCGGCGCCAACCTTTTGTGAATGCTCTGAAAAGCTAATCATTTTCATATCACAGCATCTTCTTCCTGCCGATTAAATTTCGCGTCTGTGGCACGTCATTTCGTGATGTAGCAATTTAAAGGCCTGTAGTGTACATGCACCCTGAGCTCAGCCACATTTTATGTAGCAGTTTGATGAGAGAAAGCATCGACAGGGAAAGGAAGTTCTTTGAATGAATACTGTACTCTCCGCCAAATCACGTGAAGCCATGTGGTGCAATCGGTGGCAAGTGTAGCGTGCGAGGCTGGGACGCGATACTGGCAGAGGTCAATAAACACCAACACAACGGGAAGGGGGCGATGGGGGTGCTCTTCGACGTTGAGTGTGGTGACCGTAAGGGTGAACGACAACGGAAATTATGGGAGTGGCGTAGAAATATTGAAATAATGGACAGACTGATGGTATAAGATCAGTGCACTGTAACAACGTGATCCAGAAAACCGCGTGACAATTCGATTTTTAGAAAGGTCATATCCCGGGTTCTATTGATCAGAGATAAGGGGTTAAGTATTTTGGATAGCCCTTGGCCCATCGACCATTTGTATGCCTCGTGTAAAATTAAAAACCTTTCAACCTTCTATTTTCCTAACTTATTTTATTTGGCTACCAGTTTCAGCGTATTACTACGCATCTTCAGACACCTGACGGACGTGTAGGAAGATTCCACATTGGTTCTGATCAAAACAGCAATACTGGTATTACTACATTTATGCTTGCTGTAGCGATCAACTGCCGACTCTCCGGCCCAGGCAGGTTCGAAAAATACCACGGCAAATCATCGTAGTTTCTACCACAAGTCGTTCAGATGCCGTTCTCGAGGAACGCTGAAACATTTTTCGATATCTTTAACGGATACTGAGACCCTGAGGTTCAAAGCTACCTTACTTACAGCACGTAATATCAAGTTTGACGCGTAGATATAGTTTTAACTGGCTTAATTGTCACCTGGGAGGCGTTCTAGAGTATTGCCAATGGTTCTGACGTTACCAAACTATGTCTTAGTCAGCATTTCACACCAATACATATTTATGAAGCGTTGTCTCTGTATAATGGACGCTTTACACCTATACAACTATTCCCAGCGTGGTAGCGCCAGTGACAAAAATAAGTTTAAAAAGGGTATCAACAGGCCTAAAGAAGAACTTGAAATGACTGCCAAAAACGCGTAAAACTATAAAGACTGGAAATTCAGTAAAATATGTATAATAGCATTTTTACTGTTTTACAATACATATCGTAAGCTGGCCGTTTTAGACGAATTGCGATCGACGATCAAAATATCCATAAAAAAATCAAAAACCAACAATTTTCTGTTAACCTTACATTACTGGAGCTTATTTGTTTTTTTTTTTTTGTGTGTGTGTGTCACGGCATATAAATGCGTCGCCGGTCGAAGTGGCCGAGCGGTTCTAGGCGCTACAGTCTGGAGCCGCGCGACCGCTTCGGTCGCAGGTTCGAATCCTGCCTCGGGCATGGATGTGTGTGATGTCCTTAGGTTAGTTTGGTTTAAGTAGTTCTAAGTTCTAGGGGACTTATGACCTCAGCAGTTGAGTCCCATAGTGCTCAGAACCATTTGAACCATTTTTTAAATGCGTCGAAGTATATAAATAAACTGTCAAAATTTTACTAGCCTCTGTATAAGAAGCAAACCATGCTGTAGCAGGGAAGAAAAGGGAACCAGCAGAAAGATGCTCGCGTCAGAGCAAGAAAAGGAAAAGTGGTGAACATCTTCCTCTACAAAAGACTTTGACGTTAAAGTGGGGGAATCAGCTTAACCCAGTCCTCATTCTGCGTTCCTTACAAAATGTTTTGTCATGCAAACATGTTAGCGCATTTTTGTGCTCAAAGAGAGGAGCAGAGTGCCAATGCTGGTGAAAGAGAGCGACAAAGGGAAAGATAAAGAGAAAGTGAAAGAGAAAGACAAATGGATGAAGACAACAGAAGTGGAAGTCAAAGAGAGAGAAAAAGTTGATGGTCAGTGAGAGACACTGGCAGTTAAAGAGAAAGAGAAATGGACAGAGATAGAAGTAGTGGGTGCAAAAGAGAAAGGACACAGTGGAAATGAAAAAAAATATAGGCTTGTGGGATCTGGACCCTCCCAGAGCGTCGAAGTTCAACACAGAAAACTTTGTCCAGTTTCCCCCCTCCCCTATAACCATACGTCAGGAGGTCAAAACGCTAAGCAAAGCGTCCCCAAGAACATGTGTAGAGAGGAGGCAAGTAGTGGGTGCAGAGAAGGCAGACTGTAAGCGAGAAAGAAAGACACAGTGGCAATGGGACGAAAATAATGGCAGTGGGACAGAGACAATGAAAATGGCTGAGACGGAGGCGGTGGTAAAGATTGAGAGAACGGGATGAAGATCACGACATTGGGAGAGGTAGACGAGAGGAAATGCCAGTGTGACAAGAAATGGACGGTGGGAGAGAGACATACTGAGTTATCAAAAAGTCAGTATAAATTTGAAAACTGAATAAAATGGCTTCAAATGGCTCTGAGCACTATGATGACAGCTATGGTCATCAGTCCCCTAGAACTTAGAACTACTTAAACCTAACTAACCTAAGGACATCACGCAACACCCAGTCATCACGAGGAGAAAAAATCCCTGACCCCGCCGTGAATCGAACCCGGGGAAAACTGAATAAATCACAGAATAACATAGATAGAGAGGTACAAATTGACACACATGCTTGGAATGACATGGGGTTTTATTAGAACCAAAAAAATAGAAACGTTCAAAAAATGTCCGACAGGTGGTGCTTAATCTGATCAGAATAGCAATAATTAGCGTAACAAAGTAAGACAAAGCAAAGATGATGTTCTTTACAGGAAATGCACAATATGTCCACCATCATTCGTCAACAATAGCTGTAGTCGGGGAATAATGTTTTGAACAGTACTGGAAAGCATGTCCGGAGTTATGGTGAGGCATTGGCGTCGGATGTTGTCTTCCAGCATCCGTAGAGATGTCAGTCGATCACGATACACTTGCGACTTCAGGTAACCGAAAAGCCAATAATCGCACGGACTGAGGTCTGGGGACCTGGGAGGCCAAGCAAGACGAAAGTGGCGACTGTGCACAAGATCGTCACCAAACGACGCGCGCTGGAGATATTTTACGCAATATGGGGTGGAGCGCCATCCTGCATAAACATCGTACGCTCTAGCAGGTGTTTATCAGCCAGGCTGGGGATGATGCGATTCTATAACATATCGGCCTACCTCTCACCCGTCACGGTAGCAGTTTTTCTGTCCAGCGCCATGTGTTGGACATTTTGTGAACTTTGTTTTTTTTTTTTTTTGGTTCTAATAAAACCCCATGTCATTCCAAGCATGTGTGTCAATTTTTACCTATCTGTCTACATTATTCCGTGGTTTATTTTCAAATTTATACTGACTTTTTGATCACTCTGTATATAGACAATGACAGTAAAAAGAAAATGCTGAGTATGAAGACCTAGCTACAAAGATTTAGAATGTCCTGTATTAAAAGAGCCCGAATATATTCGCACGCCAAAAACTGTTCAGGAATGCGAAATGAAGACTGAGGTATGCTGGTTCTCCACTTTTCTGTCCAAAAAGAGGAACATATTTGCCTTCTCTCTCTCTCCTCTCTCTCTCTCTCTCTCTCTCTCCTCTCTCTCTCTTTCCTCTGATGGGGTTATTTTTCTGCTGTAAGAGAATTATCGGACAATTTTTTCTTTAACAAAGTGGTGAACAGAGAAAAATGATGTGATTTAATCAATGCTAATGTTGTATAGTAACGGTTGGTACAGTACAACAAGTGGCGACTCATAGTGAATATTTGTAGATGTGTTGTTTCAATTAGTAATTTACCTGCGAATCAGCGTCAAACAAATACCGATGCTGAGTTCACCGTCGTCTCGGAAGGTAACACAGAGCGCGCGCGTTTGTGTGTAGCACTACACGTCTTCAAACTAGAAGATGGATCAGAATTCGGAATACCAGGTAGGCCGAGGCGTGAATGAGAATTTTGGATTCAGGAGGGAGGCTGGTAGGAGCGCAGAGGCGCTGTCCCAAGATATCATAGTGGTCAGTGCATCTGCCTAGTGCGCTGGAGACCCACTTTCGAATCCCGGCATTGGTACGTATTTCATTCTTCGCTTCAGTCTGCTTGTAATCATCACACATGCTTGAGACTTGAAAAGGTCTCTGGGAGGATATAGCTTCAGTCGATAAAACGAAAATCTTATTGGTGGCAGAGAAAACACCCATGCTCAAGCTTCATTTGACAATGAGTGACTGAAGAGTGTCGAATCCTTCGCCCACCAAGGGAGTGAGAAAATATTGGGCGGAAGATCAAAGAAGGACGCTGCTAGCCGAATCTACGAGGCCAAGGCTTCTTTCAAACAAGAGGAGGTACCGTGTCACATCCAGACGCTTGGAAGTCTCACATACATGCTGATAATGACTTTTGTTTGGAGTGTGCCACTGTACGGAAGTGAAACATTGATACACGGAGAGGCAGGAAAATAATGTTCGAGACGTGGTGCTACTGCAGGTTGCCAAAGAGCGCCTGGGTAGAAAAGGCAGCGAACGAAGAGGTGCTCCAGGAAGTTGAACGAGAGAAGGTATGACTTTGGAAGTTTATCCAACACAAAAAGGACACATCGAGTGGCCATCTGCTGAGATATGATTGTGTCATTAAAAACATCATTGATGACGGGGCGGCAGAGGCGAAGAACACTAGAGGCAGACAGACAAGGGCGCCCACACCTCTGGAAAAGTGGGCGGGGAACGGGAGAACGGCTCTCGGGCGAGGAAAAAGTTTTGGGAACTTCTCTCCTATTTGCGAACTGCCGGCAGAAGTTTTGCAGTCTCAGTGACTCATTATTGCCGTTCCTCCACGTATTGTCTGCAAAATAAGCACGATACAGTTTCAAGATAGCTTATCGCAACCGTTTGTAGCCAAATTCAATTTCACAGTTATGAAATGTTTCGTCGGTACTTAAAGGAACACAGACGTATTCCAAACTGAAATACACAGTATATGAGCAAAAATACCATCACACCTGTATTTTGAGAATGTCTTTATTTTATCACACGACTAGTTTCGGAGGCACATTACCACCATCCTCAGGCCATGTTTACCAAAGTACAATAACACAATGCTAATATTTGAACACTAATCAACTATAAAACACGGACACATAAAAGTATGGTACTCTAATGTATTAGTTGAAGTAGCTTTAAAGGTCCGCCCCGGTAGCTGAGTGGTGAAATTTTAATACTTTAAGCCGGCACGGTAGCTCAGCGTCTTCGGTCAGAGGGTTAGCTGCCCTCTGTAAAAAAAAAAAAAAAACCTGAGTGAATGGATCAATAGCGAATTTCAATGGGCGTCAGAGGACGTCCGCCACGAACAATTGCAACGACCTATAAGGAACAAAAAATGAGATTTAAAAAAAAAAGTGGTCAGTGCGACAGACTGTCAATCCTAATGGCCCGGGTTCGATTCCCGGCTGGGTCTGAGATTTTCTCTCCTGAGGGACTGGGTGTTGTGTTGTCCTAATTATCATCATTTCGTCCCCATCGACGCGCAAGTCACCGAAGTGGCATCAAATCGAAAGACTTGCACCAGGCACGACATTATTATTTTTTAGTAGCTTTAAAGTAACATTCTACGAAATACCGATAGAACACATATATGCCAATATCTCCATTTTTTTTCCTGCTATAGTCCAGAAATGTATAACCGTATAAAACATAAAGACAAAATAAACCTGAATCACAGTCACAAGACGCATTGCTGCCGTCACATGTAAAAACAATGGACATCTAAAAAACGAACTTTCGCTGCTTACAAATCAAATCATTAAAACGCACACAACCCCGTCGGAGGTTCGAGTCCTCACTCGGGCATGGATGTGTGTGTCGTCCTTAGAGTAAGTTTAAGTTCGATTAAATTGTGGGTAAGTTTAGGGACCGATGACCTCGGCAATTTGGTACCATAAGACCTGACCACAAATTTACATATTTCCAAAACGACACAATGTACCACTGTTATAAATTTAACAAAGGGTCCCAAATATCAGACAGGATCCAAGTAAATATGTTAATTAATGCTTAAAGACGTATGCCAAAGATGTATACATGATGTAAGAACCTAATGGTAAAAGTGAAACGAATCTGGTACAGGCTAGTCACAGACCCACTGCAACTATAAACGAACCACATAATTTTGTGACGACCTATCTCTAAGAAAAAAGGGCCCTCTCTCAAAACCCTTGATAACTATATACCGTTAAATAAACAAATACACAATGCCTCAAACAAACACCTAACCGCAAGAATACCCACTCCCAGCAGTACATTCCTCCATAACAAAAACCCTCCTAGAAATAAAACCGAGGAACCCGAAAACACGTTTCATTATCTACAACCTGACTACTACAATTCATTGTCTCAGTGTTGGGCCTAAGACAATACTGTTCCCTCTGATCTCTAATCACACATAACTCGTAAATATGTAGTACAGTAGCCAGCCGGAGTGGCCGAGCGGTTAAAGGCGCTACAGTCCGGAACCTTGCGACTGCTACGTTCGCAGGTTCGAATGCTGCCTCGGGCATGGATGTGTGTGATGTCCTTAGGTTAGTTAGGTTTAAGTAGTTCTAAGTTCTAGGGGACTTATGACCACAGCAGTTGAGTCCCATAGTGCTCAGAGCCATTTGAACCATTTTTTTTTTTGTAGTACAGTACATCGTCAGATAAGATGTAACTACATTGAAACGTTGTCAGTCCCTTCTGAAACACACATTACGGAAACTGTAAACCACAATATCGGGAACGTCATATGCTTTAACATACCGATGTGATGTGTATAGAGTCAAAAGTACAAGAAGAAATGCAAACGGGACCTTGATCTTCATGATACCAAACCACAAAATATCACGCCGTAAGAAGTAGAATATGGGGAGACTAACCCATAACAAAAATCAATGGGAGTTCCAACGCCTTATTCTAGTAACTGTGCAGCATGCCCTGATAAGAACTGGTTATATACGTATACATTTCTGGACTAGAGAAGAAAAAAAAGTGAAAATATTGACATATGTGCTTTGTTGGTACTTCGTAGAATATTACTTTAAGGTTACTTCAACTATTATATTAGAGTACCATAAGCTTGTTTGTGGACCTGATATTCGATTCCAAATTTAATTATAACATTCTTCTTTATGTTGGTATTTCACATGTTTTACATACACTAGTGCCCATTAAAATTGCTACACCACGAAGATAACGCGAATTTTAACCGACAGGAAGAAGATACTGTGATATCCAAATGATTAGCTTTTCAGAGCATTCACACAAGGTTGGCGCCGGTGGTGACACCTACAACGTGCTGACATGAGGAAAATTTCCAACAGATTTCTCATACTCAAACAGCTGTTGACCGCCGTTGCCTGGTGAAACGTTGTTGCGATGCCTTGTGTAAGGAGGAGAAATGCGTACCATCACGTTTCCGACTTTGATAACGATCGGATTGTAGCCTATCGCGATTGCGGTTTATCGTATCGCGACATTGCTGCTCGCGTTGGTCGAGATCCAATGAGTGTTAGCAGAATATGAAATCGGTGGGTTCAGGAGGGTAATACGGAACGCCGTGCAGGATCCCAACGGCTTCGTACTACTAGCAGTCGAGATGACAGGCATCTTATCCGCATGGCTGTAACGGATTGTGCAGCCACGTCTCGATCCCTGAATCAGCAGATGGGGACGTTTGCAAGACAACAACCATCTGCACGAACAGTTCGACGACGTTTGCAGCAGCACGGACTATCAGCTCAGAGACCATGGCTGCGGTTATCCTTGACGCTGTATCACAGACAGCAGTGCCTGCGATGATGTATTCGACGACGAACCTGGGTGCACGAATGGCAAAACGTCATTTTTTCGGATGAATCCAGGTTCTGTTTACAGCATCATGATGGTCTCATGCGTGTTTGGCGACATCGCGGTGAACACACATTGCAAGCGTGTATTCGTCATCGCCATACTGGCGTATCACCCAGAGTGACGGTATTGGGTGACATTGGTTACACTTCTCGGTCACCTCTTGTTCGCATTGACGGCACTTTGAACAGTGGACGTTACGTTTCAGATGTGTTACGACCCGTGGCTCTACCCTTCATTCGATCCCTGCGAAACCCTACATTTCAGCAGGATAATGCACGACCGCATGCTGCAGTTCCTGTACGGGCCTTTCTGGATACAGAAAATGTTCGACTGCTGCCCTGGCCAGCACATTCTCCAGATCTCTCTCCAATTAAAAACGTCTGGTCACAATACGCCAGTCACTACTCTTGATGAACTGTGGTATCGTGTTGAAGCTGCATGGGCAGCTGCACCAGTACACGCTGTCCAAGCTCTGTTTGACTCAACGCCCAGGCGTATCAAGTTCGTTATTACGGCCAGAGGTGGTTGTTCTGGGTACTGATTTCTCAGGATCTAAGCACCCAAATTTCATGAAAATGTGATCACAAGTCAGTTCTAGTATAATATATTTGTTCAATGAATACCCGTTTATCATCTGCACTTCTTCTTGGTGCAGCAATTATAATGGCCAGTAGTGTATGTTGAAAAATGTGTGGAATAGTTTTCACACTCTGCTGCGTGAGGAAGTCCGTAACTTTCTGCTGCACATTCTCGTCCGACAGTAATCTCCACATTTCAAGTCCAAGGGACCGAAGCTGTGGTACTCGCGTGGGGAGATATCGGGACTGCAAAGCGGGTGCTCCCACTTGAGTTTGCGTAACGTCTGCTGGCCTCTCAGGTCGACCGGCGTCTTGTGTCGAATCGCGACTGTACACGGAACTTGGCGCACCATTCCACAATGGGGGTTTTCGACATTCGCATTCTCTGATGGATCTTAATATATCTCTTAAAAAAAATAATCTGTAACTAATATATTTTAGAGGAAACACTCTCCTAGTAAATTCGTTAGTCCTTTGATTTATCGTGATCTGTTACTGATTTTTAGTGAAGTCCGTTTTTACGCTTAGCTTTCAAAAAAATACAAAAGAGATATAATAAGCAAAATAATGAATTTCTTTGGTAGCCAATTACGTATTATATCTGGTTTTATCGAGCGCCAGGCTCCCTACAAATTACTGTAAATGCAATAGCGTAGTATTACTCAGCTCCAGTTCACTGATCTGAAATTATTACTATCACAGAAAATAGACAAGTTTTAATAAAATTATTTCTCTGGATTCCTTCAATTAATCTCACTGAATGTTTTTACATAATTTTTTCCGCTCCGGCTATCAGACATTGTGCTGTGAAAAAATATTTTTAAATGTACCGCGTAATGGCGGCTAATTGTTAACAGTCAGAGATCACTGTTACTCGCTCCGCAACAGCTGGAAACATGCTAAATAATGTTCATTAAATATTCTTTTTATAAGAAAAATGTGGCGTAGGTTCTTGAAATAACACACGGAGATCACTTTATACTAATATATTCTTACTAGGACACAGTTTACACCATTAAATATTTGCAATTACGTTACGACAGAAACAAATGCTAGTGCAGCACAATAGCTTGCGTACCTTATTCCGGCTAACACCAGATCGAACAGAACAAAACATACTAGACAGAAGAATGAGCACTGCATTGCGTTTTATACTCTTACAAAGATAATAATCCTTCTTTTAATTATGTACACATTATAATCTCATACAATAAAAATAATCTCTTTTCTGCAACTATCGATGTATATTGTATATTTTTACAGTTAGTGTTATTACCTTTCGCAGATATCACCTCGATAATGGTGAATATTGCAAAAGGTACACTACACGGCCCCCTGGGCTACAAGGAACACACTACTTAATGTTTGGTCCATGTAGACCACGAGTGTCACTTTTCTTTCGTTCGTTGGTCACTTTCAGTTCACTTTACCGTGTATTAGGTCATGGGTACACATTCATTTTGAGTCTTTTTACATAACATGGCTGGGGACAGTTACAATATAACAAGCTCTTTCATTTGGACGAGGGCCGCAGGGAAACCCCAGAAAAACCTCGGCAGAGCTGATAGATTTAACCCTTTGCGTTACTTACATAAGTTGGTTCTACATGTTTTGGTATTACAAGTATTTACCTTTAATATAAAATTTTCTGAAAAAGAAACAAAAATATAGTTTTTATATGAAAGCGTTCAGCAAATTTTTTATTTTGTTGGTGATTTTTTTATTTATTTTATTTATTTATTTATTTATTTTTATTTATTTTTTATTTTTTGTCGGCGAATTTCTCGTCGTGTAGTGTGGATGACGCAGTATGTCGCTACTGCGATGCCTCGTGTCCGTTGCCACGGAGCGTCGGCTGGAAACTGTTGTCTTCTTTCTTGTCCGCAGCCGGCAGTCAGGATGTGGAGTACGGATCGATGTTATTTTGTCTGCATGGTGCGTCTGCATTGTTGCGCACCACTCGTTCGAGTTTTCAGCACGGGAGAGGATGTTGACACGTGCAAATCATGAAACAAATGCACATATGTTATAGAACGGATATTGTAAGATGTTATGGTTGTGGGTAAGAATTCATTAATGAACATTACTGCATCATCGAGGCACAGGCTCAATTACTTGGTATTTTCGTGTTCGTTTGCACGTTGTGGTGCTGAATGATGCAGGGGATATGATGCTGAATTAAGCACTGCACATCCCTGTTGTCATTACTTCGTATAGAATATTTATGTTTCACAATTTTTGTTTGACGGTGTTCCACCGTAGTTGCCCTTGTAGTAACGTCCTACTACGTGGTCCGTGACGTCATATTAATTGTTGGCGCACAGGAGGTAGCGTCCAAACTAAAAATGTTGTCTGTACAGTTTCGAACACACACTCATCACAGTTCTGTGTTTTCGGTCACTGCACACAGATATATTTTGTTAATGTTTGTACCTCGCGTTTTTTCAGTTGTACAGCACATAAGTGTTCACTGTCCAAGTTGATTACTAATACAGTTCTCAAAGTTCACACTTCCTCCGCGAATGCCAACACACTGTTATAGTTCCTGTTAGTATTATATATGACGGTAGTATCTGTTCCCGAAAGAACAGTTACCGTGGATGACCATGCAGCTTTGTTATAGAAATGAAATGATAATTAAATGGACACCCTAGCTGCAAACAGGCGTTGATGTACTTCATTGGGGACATGTTGAAAATGAGTGCCCCGACCGGGACTCGAACCCGGGATCTCCTGCTTACATAGCAGACGCTCTATTCATCTGAGCCACCGCGGGCACAGAGGATAGTGCGTCTGCAGGGACTTATCCCTTGCGCGCTCCCCGTGAGATCCACATTCCCAACATGTCCATACCACTACATCTCACGGGGAGCATGCAAGGGGTAAGTCCCTGCAGGCACGTTATCCTCTGTGCCCTTGGTGGCTCTGATGGATAGAGCGTCTGCCATGTAAGCAGGAGATCCCGGGTTCGAGTCCCGGTCGGGGCACACATTTTCAACATGTCCCTAATGAAGTACATCAACGCCTGTTTGCAGCTAGGGTGTCCATTTAATTATCATTCCTGTTAGTATTGCTTACAGCATGACTTTGTTACAATTGTATTACATAATCACTGTTTTTTTTTTTTAATATCACATAGTGACATAGATGTCTGTTCATTTACACAATATGTTACAATGGAATTTTACAGATCAAAAGCACAATTAAGTGTTACATCATGCATACAACGGATTCTGGCCTGACTTGCAATACTTTTATATTTGAGCATTAATAAATTTGCTATAGCGTATATTCATTTGGGGATTAGGACCGCTGCGCACGTACTTGCTCCATAAGCTGTTAGCGTAATCGCATATCGTATAAAAGGTTTGCAACTGACAAAAACAGGCTCTAAAGTGGAGCTCTCATTTAATCTCAAATATTGTGGCTAGTTGCTTGTACTTTCTGTTTTATGGTCAATGCACAGCATCGCAGATGTCACATGGTATGTGCACAGTCTTTTGCATAGACCTTTTCTATTCATTTTCGCCATTCTATCATGCAGTGAAACGTCTTGTAGTAACATCGGTAGAACATTATGTGGGAAATCAGCATACATTGCACCATTTAGATTGCCATCGATGACATGGGGGACAATTATCCTTACTCCCATAATGCCGCACTATAAATTAACCCGCCAAGGTCGCTGATGTTCCGCTTGTCGCAGCCATCGTGGATTTTCCGTTGCCCAATAGTGCATATTATGCTGGTTTACATTACCGCTGCTGGTGAATGACGCTTCGTCGCTAAATAGAACGTGTGCAAAAAATGTATCATCGTCGTGTAATTTCTCTTGTGCTCAGTGGCAGTACGGTACACGACGTTCAAAGTCGTCGCCATGCATTTCCTGGTGCATAGAAATATGGTACGGGTGCAATCGATCTTGATGTTGCTTTCTCAGCACCGACGTTTTTGAGATTCCCGGTTCTCGCGCAGTTTGTCTGCTACCGATGTGCGGATTAACCGCGACAGCAGCTAAAACACCTACTTGGGCATCATCACTTGTTCGAGGTCGTGGTTGACCTTTCACACGTGGCTAAACACTTCCTGTTTCCTTAAATAACGTAACTATCCGGCGAACGGTCCGGACACTTGGATGATGTCGTCCAGGATAACGAGCAGCATACATAGCATATGCCCATTGGGCGTTTCTATCACAATAGCCATACATCAACACGATATCGACCTTTTCCGCAATTGGTAAACGGTCCATTTTAACACGGGTAATGCATCACGAAGCAAATACCGACCGCACTGGCGGAATGTTGCGTGATACCACGTACTTATACGTCTGCGACTATAACAGCGCCATCTATCACAAAGCGAAAAAAGCGGTCCAACTAAAACATTCATATATCTTTACGTACTACACGAATATGTAATAAAAATGTGGGTTCCTATTTTAAAAACGCAGTTGATAACCGTTTGATCTATGGCAGCGCCATCTAGGGGGCCAACCATAGCGCCATCTGGTTTCCCCATTCAAGTTAGACAAGTTTCGTTCTTTGTAGTTTTTTCGTTTGACGCTTATTTCGTGAGATATTTGGCCCGGTTACGATCAGTGGACCACAGTGAGAGAGGCAGAGTGTTTCGTCTGCCAGCTGGCAGGTGACTAAGTAGCAGAGGGATGGTATCGGAATGTTCATTATTTCTGTTAGTGCTCGTTCCATTATTTGAAATCAGGTACCAACTTTACTGTCACCTAGTCCTCTGTCGGCGTCCCCTGTTGATATGGCATTTCTCGTGGATGCCAAAATTAATCGATGCTCGTTGTCTCGCACTATAGAGAGGCAGAGAATATTGTCTGCCAGCTGGCAGGGGCCTAAGTAGGCGACGCTATTCTGGTGGTGTCTGGGCAGGATGGCGGCTGCCCGGCTGCACGGGTCACGTCCGAACCAGCCGTGGCGGTCCGCAGCACAGCCTTGTGATGTACCCCTCCCTCCTCTGTACTTGCCACTACTATGGCCAGTGGTAAGATACGAGAGGAGTAAGATTTAGAACAAACTTTTTACTTATCTTCCTTTCTCGTAGTTGAATGCAGTTATCCATGTCTAGTGGCTGATTCCTGAAGCTGAAATTTTTGTAGTTTAGGATCTCACGGTTCTAATTGACACAATTAACTTTGAAGTTAGCCTGTGCAATTTTTTTTTTTTTTTTTTTTTTTTTTTTTTGTTTTCACGATAATTCATTCTCTCACATTTTCCTTCATGACACTATCTTTTAAATTTTCACATTAACCAAGTCGAAATTACCTTGTGGATAACAACGGAAGTTCACTGAGGCTTTCTGCGGATGATGCTGTAGTATATCGAAAGGCTGTAACAGTGGAAAATTGTACTGAAATGCAGGAGGATCTGCAACGAATTGTCGCATGGTGCAGGGAATGGTAATCGAATCTCAACGCAGACAAGTGTAATGTGCTGAGAATACATGGAAAGAAAGATCCTTTATCATATCGCTACGATGTAGCCCCGGCCAGAGTGTCCGAGCGGTTCTGGGCGCTACAGTTTGGAACCGCCCGACCACTACGGTTACAGGTTCGAATCCTCCCTCGGGCATGGATGTGTGTGATGTCCTTACGTTAGTTAGGTTTAAGTAGTTCTAAGTTCTAGGGGACTGATGACCACAGAAGTTCAGTCCCATAGTGCTCAGAGTCATTTTTTTACAATGTAGCAGGTCAGCAACTGGAAGCAGTTAATTCCACAAATTATCTGGGAGTAGGAATTAGGAGTCGTTTAAAATGGAATGACCATGTAAAATTAATCGTCGGTAAAGCAGATGCCAGACTGAGATTCATTGGAAGAATCCTAAGGAAATGCAGACCGAAAACAAAGGTAGTAGGTGACAGTATACTTGTTCGCCCACTGCCTGAATACTGCTCACCGGTGTGGGATCCGTACGAGATAGGGTTGATAGAAGAGATAGAGAAGATCCAACGGAGAGCAGCGCGCTTCGTTACAAGATCATTTAGTAATAGCGAAAGCGTTATGGAGATGATAGATAAACTCCAGTGGAAGACTCTGCAGGAGAGACGCTCAGTAGCTCGGTACGGCTTTTGTTGAAGTTCCGAGAACATACCTTCACCGAGGAGTCAAGCAGTATATTGCTCCCTCCTACGTATATCTCGCGAAGAGACCGTGAGGATAAGATCAGAGAGTTTAGAGCCCACACAGAGGCATACCGACAATCCTTCTTTCCACGAACAATACGAGATTGGAATAGAAGGGAGAACCTATAGAGGTACTCAAGGTACCCTCCGCCACACACCGTCAGGTGGCTTGCGGAGTATGGATGTAGATGTAGAGAAATAACATTGTTCTTAGATAATACAGAAACACGTCCCTTCACCTCAGAGGAATGCCCACTACTACGTCAGTCTGCGTGTAACACCATAGCTCTAATGCTGTACTGATTTATTTTGCTTTTGTTTCATTTAATGTTACATTGCTGTGCTTCTGTAAATGTGTTTGATTGAATAGATAACACAAAATTGTATACTCCTTTCTTTGTACAAACTTTGACGTCATGTTTTGGGTCAATGCAAAGTAGTGTATCTGCAATTTATATTCTTTGTCCCATTTGGAGGGAACAAAACATACTGTATATGCTTGTAATTTTGTGTGAATAATTTTTGGTAAAAACGTCAATATGTGCAAATGTTCTGTTTTATTTAATGTAATTGGTTGCTGTTATGTAAACTGCTGATCCTCACTTAGGATTCTTAGTTATTCTGTATGTAAAAGGTGTAGTGGTTCCCCTCGGAAACGGAACTGTGTAGCGCGCGCAAATTGTGGCTGGCCTAGGTAGAAAAGGTGGAACTGATAGTCAGTCAGGGACGAGCTACCAGTCGGGAACAAGCTACGAGTCGGGGACGAGCACGAGTCGGGGACGAGCTACCAAACTGTGAACTGCCATGCAAAAGTTGCATAGTGCTGGTTCCGAGAGAGGATTTTTCTGCTACTTTCCAATGCCTCGGGTGGATGGATAAATAGCTGGAACTATTCTGGAATTTGTATGTGTCGTCGCCACCAAGAAGGGCCAGAGTCCAGCAATTCTGCCTGCGAATCCACCTACCAACATGCAGTTGCCACCACGTTGCGGAATCACTGCAACGTAATACTATAATGATGTACAGTGAAGGATCAGCTTAATGGATGCGCTAATGTGCTCAAATATAAGGTAATTTATATCTGAATTTATGTACCTACCTTGATTTTGCCGGCCGCTGGTGGCCGAGCGGTTCTGGCGCTACAGTCTGGAACCGCGCGACTGCTACGGTCGCAGGTTCGAATCCTGCCTCGGGCATGGATGTGTGTGTTGTCTTTAGGTTAGTTAGGTTTAAGTAGCTCTACGTTCTAGGGGACGTATGACCTCAGCAGTTGAGTCCCATAGTGCTCAGTGCCATTTGAACCATTTGAACCTTGATTTTCCTCCTTATCATAACACCTCTCAGGTTCCTCTCCGTTTGAACTAAAGTAATTACCGAGTGTCCCAACTGAAAGAACATTTAAAACCTAGTTTTCTAATTAATGCCTCTTGAACATAGTAAAGAGAAAGTTAAAGTTAATGTGGCAAGAGAGTGAGTTTAAGTTAATGACGCTTGCTGAAAATATTCCTATTAAAAATGTTTATTAAAGTGCTGTTGCCAACTTCAAAATTAAAAGTTCTTAAGACTGAGGCTTATAAAGTAAATGATCACATTGTTGTCTGTAGTATATTCTAAAAGGTGAGTTAGTTTCTTGTAATTTTGCCAACATTGTGTCTCACTGTAGTAAAAGTGGAAAACTCGAATAGTAGGAAATTATATGTTCATGATTGCTAAGTGTTTATCTCTCTTGTGTATTGGAAGTGCATATTAATAGTATAACTAGATCCACAGTTTGTCTATTGTATTAATGCTGGGTAACAAGTAATGGGAAGACCACTGATTATAAAAACCATAATTTCTTTATTCAAATGATAATGAGAAGCAACCTGTGAGTGGATTTTAAATAGTAAAGTATTTAACTGAGAGAGACTTCACATATGTACAATTTATGATCCTGCAGTAAATGTTAATAGTAATGATATAAATACCATTCTGTTTGAACAAGGCCTGAAAGTAATAGTGTGTTTCGGTATCTGTTATAATTTTGCAAATAGTTTGTGCTGCTCCAGTTGTTAGCTTCAATCTTAACGTAAACATATGTATGTGTCAGAGTTTATTGCACTCGCGTGTGGCCAATTATAGGTTGTGTTTACCCATTAGAGTTACTAATAACTATTCTCTTGAACGAGAATGTTAACCATTTTCCTGCCTAGTTGGGCTGGCGACCGTTTTCTTTATCAGTTCAACAGTACAGATAGGCAAAATTTTGTTCGTACTGTTCAAATATTTACGTAATTCTGACTTTCACTTCCGATAAGCCACCTCCGTTTGGTACAATACGGTCAGCATAATAAAATTCCTCTCAGAGGGTAACACTGCTCTGTTGCGTTATACCATAATTACTCTAACAAAATAATTCTGGTTTGCAAATTGCCTCCAGTTTTGAGGTTATGGTATAGCAGTAGCAGACGGGAGTGTTATATGCGGTAATAACAATATTCCAAAGGGTTTGCAATTTTTCTTACCAAATGAATTTCTATTAATTTATATTACTATTATATAAGTGAATCCACAAACAAACATAGTGAGTAGGACAAATTTACGTAATTAGTAACAGAAATTTTTTGTGTGCCAAATATTCCGTAATTTCAAATATTTCTAAAAAAAAAAAAATTTCAACTGTACATTCAAAGCTAGTACACATCGATTGTAACAACGAATAAAGAGTAATTTCTTTTTACAGATTTTAGCTTGAAATGTAACACATCGTGTACAAAATCATATGACTTTTTTTTTTTTTTTTTTTTTTTTTTTGGAATACAGCTGAGATAATATTAATCTGTTGAAAGTTTGAAAGTATTCCTGGTATTGACTACTTCTGTTGAGGAAAAGTTATGCTAGAGGACGGTGTAATGCATACGTGCATGCCCTTCACGTGTTTAGGCCAAGTATTACGCACATTTATGCGATCCAGCAAGGAGCGTTATTGAGGAAATCATAGGAGGCAATGTTGTGCAACCTTAGTAGGGACAAGATCCGGCTATTCGGGAGTAGGATCCTACAATCTGAGACAGTGTTCCGAGACAAACTTCCGTCAGAATGTCCGCAAGCCACTTAAAAAGCACGGTCGAGCAACCGGGAGCGGCGCTAAAAGAACAGTCGCGAGTAAATATTCCAGCTGTGAAACATGAGATAAAGTGAAGGTTAGTTATTACTGAACGCCACGTGTCGTGGGCAGTGTGTATCACGATTATGGAAAGTCAGAAAGGTGTTAATGTGTTGTAAAGGGTTGAATAACGGCGTAGCCAAGAGCCGCCATATTGGAAATTCTGTGAAGTGTGTGTCAAAGTATTTTTTTTATTTAAACGAGTATAGTATAAATCGTTGTTGACATTTAACAACTGGCATCCCGAAACACACAATTTTGGCAGGATCACCTACACTAAACCTAGTGCCTGAGCGCTACTACTGTGCGACGAGGGACTACCGAAGCAGCAAGACACCAGGTTACTGACACAGAAACCAGAGAAGTAAGGCAGAGTCGCTTCCTTCTAGCTATAATGCCACTGAGGGCATTGTAAGGGTGTCTCTTTACAGTCTCCAGCCAGTGGAAACAGCTGATGGGATGTGAGGGTGCACTCTGACGTCATCCGCGTTGCCAAAGGTCTCTTTCCGAGTCGCCTCCTTCCTCTTGTCGGGTACGCACACTGCTGCAGCTTCAGGAAGCATAGCAAGTAACGAAATTTTAATTATTAACTGGATATAGCACAATAGAAGGAATGCACGATTAAGAGTGTAGGTAATCTGGGGATACACAGAGTGTGAAACTTAGCACACATTGTTTGAAAGTTGCCTTTTATATTTGTCTGCTTCCAATTTCTCATATTTTACACGTCCACTAACTCGTGAGCGGTTTTGCTATGACATCTGTGATCACCGTCGGCGACAGCGTAAGCACTTAACGTGCGAGTGACGTAATATTACGGCGCTCGAGGGAAATGAGAACATGCGGCGGACGTAATATTACGTCAAGCCGGTTACGATGATTTTACGCGGTTTCGAACGTGATTTGATGGCTCCCAGAATCATCTGTGAGATCTGCAGGCTTCGTAGATGACAGAAGCGGCATCGCTTCAACAGTTCATCGCTTTTGAAATACTTTTTTATTCTTTTCTGCTTCGTAGGCATTAGATGAAGTTTGAGTTCTCTGTTTCCTGCATAGTGTGTGCTTTTCTGTTGATTCCGTGTTGAAAATGTGCAGTGAAGAGGAGAAGTGTTTGGAGGAAACGATTCAAATGGTTCAAATGGCTCTGAGCACTATGGGACTTAACTGCTGAGGTCATCAGTCCCCTAGAACTTAAAACTATTTAAACCTAACTAACCTAAGAACATCAGACACATCCATGCCCGAAGCAGGATTCGAACCTGCGTCCGTAGCGATCGCACGGTTCCAGACTGTAGCGCCTAGGACCACTCGGCTAATTCGGCCAGCGGAATCGATTTACAAACCCCTTGATAAGTCTACAGATGAAGACAACGAAGCACTTGATGGCGGTCCAGATTACACGTCATCTGAAAAGCCGGCCGCTGTGACCGAGCGGTTCTAGGCGCTTCAGTCTGGAACCCTCGCGACCGCTACGGTCGCAGGTTCGAATCCTGCCTAGGGCATTGATGTGTGTGATGTCCTTAGGTTAGCTAGGTTTAAGTAGTTCTAAGACTAGGGGACTGATGACCTCAGATGTTAAGTCCCGTAGTGCTCAGAGCCATTTGAATCATCTGAAAATTGTAGTAATTCTACACTTCTTTGGAGGTGTGTTGTGGCATACGTCTAACGTGTTATTGTCACAGAATGTGTTATTATGAAAGATTATCCTTCGTATACATCTCATTCAGATTAATTAGATCCTTGGGGAGGTCAAATGGGAATCCCTGAAGGGAAGGTGACATTCTTTTCGAGGAACACTACTGAGAAAGTTTTGAGAAACGACGTTTGAAGCCGACTGCCTCCAACATACATTTCGCGTAGTGCCCACGAAGAAAAGATACGAGAAATTAGGACTCACAGGGAGGCATACAAACAGTCATTTTTCCTTCGCTCTATCTGCGAGTGGAACAGGAAAGGAAAAGATTAGTTCTCGTGCAGGGTACCCTCCGCCGTGCACCGTACGGTGGCCTTGCGAAGTATCTATGTAGCTGTTGACGTAGAAATGAACGTGAGCATAACAGTACAGTGAACATAATGTTGGACTTTATCTCTCCATCTTTACGTTTGCATCAGAGGTTACTCCACTATAAACGCAAGATTATGCTTTGATCTTATTTTTTGCGTGTTATGTTAGCAACGGTAAGGAGGTGCCTGTGCCACCCCACGCTTATGTTGCAGAGCTGTGGAATCAGTTTAGAATTTTTAAAGGCTGCCTCTTGAAATCTTAAAGAGCTGCAACAGCTCTGCTCCCGTTTGTGTTTCAACGTGTCATATTTCACAGCCATGAAAGAATATAATTTTTTCGTGTGTCTGTAATGGGAAGCCCATCTAGAATAATAGAGATATATCTTCCATTGTCTACAGAGCGTATATGCAAACAAGGGAACAGCTGATTCTGAAAGCGTTGTCGAACTGTTTCTTCATTAATTTCGTAATGGTAGTCAGAATTGGTTTTCGATTTAGGTCGGATTACACGTTTACTCTAAGATACAAATCCGGTAGCAGTGCGACCGGCGTGCTGTACTTTAAGATACTCTCCTGTCCCCACTGGAACACTTAAGCCTTCTTGTCCGTCTGTTAAATAAAATATCTAGTGTAGTTTTGAGTTACCCAAGTCTCGTCCAAGTAATACGCAGCTGAGATTCCTGTTGATCTGACTTCATGCATTGTTCTTAGAAACGTGATTCTGTGCTAACCTCTTCATCTCAGAGTAGCACTTGCAACCTACGTCCTCAATTATTTGCTTGACGTATTCCAATCTCTGTCTTCCTCTACAGTTTTTGCCCTCTACAGCTCCCTCTAGTACCATGGAAGTCATTCCCTCATGTCTTAGCAGATGTCCTATCATCCTGTCCCTTCTCCTTATCAGTGTTTTCCACATATTCCTTTCCCCTCCGATTCTGCGTAGAACCTCCTCATTCCTTACCTTATCAGTCCACCTAATTTTCAACATTCGTCTATAGCACCACATCTCAAATGCTTCGATTCTCTTCCGATTCGGTTTTCCCACAGTCCATGTTTCACTACCATACAATGCTGTACTCCAGACGTACATCCTGAGAAATTTCTTCCTCAAATTAAGGCCGGTATTTGATATTAGTAGACTTCTCTTGGCCAGAAATGCCTTTTTTGCCATAGCGAGTCTGCTTTTGATGTCCTCCTTGCTCCGTCCGTCATTGGTTATTTTACTGCCTAGGTAGCAGAATTCCTTAACTTCATTGACTTCGTGACCATCAATCCTGATGTTAAGTTTCTCGCTGTTCTCATTTCTACTACTTCTCATTACCTTCGTCTTGCTCCGATTTACTCTCAACCCATACTGTGTACTCATTAGACTGTTCATTCCGTTCAGCAGATCATTTAATTCTTCTTCACTTTCACTCAGGATAGCCATGTCATCAGCAAATCGTATCATTGATATCCTTTCACTCATAACAGTGGGCAATTTCATTGCCATTGGGGATCTCACCATTTCATAAATTTCGAAAACCTTTCGAAATAAAGCACCTTGATTGAATTTTCTCATGATGAGAGCACTGAAGGGCGATCTGTTTTAATTGTTAAAAGCCATTCTAAAGCCAAGATCGCAAAAAACGTTTTTCGTTCCAGACAACCGGTTTCATCAGTCTTTGCTGTCATCTTCAGGTCTTAAACATCTTTTTGTAGTTGAAACCGGTTATCCAGCATAAAAAATATTTTATACATTCTCGGATTTTGAATGTTTTTTAACAATTAATACATCTTGATTGTAGTCATCGTTTCACGTTACCCGCTTTGGCATGCTATGTTTCTTCCCTGGAGACTGAAACCGAGGTACCTTTCCTTCCCACAGTTCGCTGACACTCGGTACACCAACAGGCCGTTGCAGTACGTTCCTGCACCTTGGCAAATTCTCGCCTGAATGTGCCTCACGTTTGAAGAACGATTACAGTCTAAAAATAAGGTCCTGTGGCTCCTTGTCAAACACTTGGCGTCACCGAGCTGTTTCAGCCATTATGAGTCACAGAACACACAGAATACCACAGGAATTAGCCAGTTGTACTTTGGCACACGTAAACTTCGACAGAACGCTCTAATATGAAGGAATTCACAGAGCATGGAACGCGCAAAGCGACTGAGCGCTGATTGCCTATCTGGGCAGCTGTCTACTGCGCATCCCTGGCTCAAACAACATCAACAACTGTCACGGACTATAGTCGATGTCTGCAGTGGCGGCTCGTACGTTTACACTCTGGGTGTTCACAAATTTTTAAATTCATATAGATACGAGAGTGCGAAATTAATAGCATCTGCTGTATAACAGTTATGCTTATCATTACAAATATAGAACTTCAGCCGCTGTCAACAATGTTGTTGTTGTGGCCGTCAGTCCTGAGACTGGTTTGATGCAGCTCTCCATGCTACTCTATCCCGTACAAGCTTCTTCATTTCCCAGTACCCACTGCAAACTACATCCTTCTGAATCTGCTTAGTGTATTAATCTCCTGGTCTCCCTCTACGATTTTTACTCTCCACGCTGCCCTCCAATACTACATTGGTGATCTCTTGATGCCTCAGAACATGTCTTACCAACCGATCCCTTCAAGTCGTACCACAAATTTCTCTTCTCCTCAATTCTATTAAATGCCTCCTCATTAATTATGTGATCTACTCATCTAACCTTCAGCATTCTTCTGTAGCACCACATTTCGAAAGCTTCTATTCTCTCCTTGTCCAAACTATTTATCGTCCATTTTTCAATTCCATACATGGCTACACTCCATGTAAATACTTTCAGAAACACCTTCCTGACACTTAAATCTATACTCGATGTTAACAAATTTCTCTTCTTTAGAAACGCTTTCCATGCCATTGGCAGTCTACATTTTATATCCTCTCTACTTCGACCATCATCAGTTATTTTGCCCCCAAATAGCCAAACTCCTTTACTACTTTTAAGTGTCTCATTTCCTAATGTAATTCCCACAGCATCACCCGACTTAACTCGACTACATCCATTATCCCCGTTTTGCATTTGTTGAAGTTCATCTTATATCCACCTTTCAAGACACTGACCATTCCGTTCAGCTGCTCTTCCAGGTCCTTTGCTGTCTTTGACATAATTATAATGTCATCGGCGAACCTCAAAGTTTTATTTCTTCTCCATGGGTTTTAATACCTACTCCGAATTTTTCTTTTGTTTCCTTTACTACTTCCTCAATATACAGATTGAATAACATCGGGGAGAGGCTACAACCCTGTCTCACTCCCTTCCCAACCACTGCTTCCCTTTCATAACCCTCGACTCTTATAACTGCCATCTGGTTTCTGTACAGATCGTAAATAGCCTTCCGCTCCCTGTATTTTACCCATGTCACCTTAAGAATTTGAAAGAGAACATTCCAGTCAACATTGTCAAAAGGTTTCTCAAAGTCTGCAAATGCTACGAACGTAGGTTTGCCTTTCCTTGATCTGTTTTCTAAAATAAGTTGAAGGGTCAGTATTGCCTCACGTGTTCCAACATTTCTACGGTTTCCAAAATGATCTTTCCGGAGGTCGGCTTCTACCAGTAAAGAATTCGTGTTAGTATTTTGCAGCCGTGACTTATTAAAGTGATATTTCTGTAATTTTCACATCTTCCAACACCTGCTTTCTTTGGGATTGGAATTATTATATTCTTCCTGAAGTCTGAGGGTATTTCGCCTGTCTCATACATCTTGCTCACCAGATGGTAGAGTTTTGTCAGGGCTGGCTCTCCCAAGGCTGTCGGTACTTCCAATGGAATGTTGTCTACTCCCGGGGCCTTGTTTCGACTTAGGTCTTTCAGTGCTCTGTCAAACTCTTCACTGTACTCGCCGTGGTGAGAGGCACTGCCTGAAATCCGGCATTCTCGCCGCACTCTAAGCACTATGGATCTCGGAATATCGAATTCCGTAACGGTTTTCGAAATAGAATGTCCCATGCGTCTACCTCCAAGTACCATACCGCGCTGACAGTCTGCTAATTCCCCTCGTGTTGCAATAATTACGTCAGAAACTTTTCCACATGACTCACCTGAGAACAAATTACACCTCCACAAATGGACTCTCCTTTTATTACCTCCGCTATCTGTACACGTGCATATCGTTACCTCATGACTTTCGTCACGTCAGTCTACATAATCCATCAGTTAACATTAATAACTTCCATTTTTACAAATTATAAATTATGTGACCCTTTTGGAAGTCACATCTGGAAGTTGGAGAGATCTGGAGAGCTTGAATAAGAGTCCGTTACTTCCTGGCAGATTAAAACTGCGTGCCGGACCGAGACTCGAACTCGGGACCTTTGCTCTTCGCGGGCAAGTGCTGTACCAACTGAGCTACCCAAGCACGACTCACGGCCCGTCCTCACAGCTTTACTTCTGCCAGTACCTCGTCTCCTACCTTCAAAACTTCACAGAAGCTCTCCTGCGAACCTTTCAGAATTAGCACTCGTGAAAGAAACGATATGGCGGAGACATGGCTTAGCCACAGCCTGGGGGATGTTTCCAGAATGAGATTTTCATTCTGCAGCAGAAGAGCTTCTGTAAAGTTTGGAAGGTAGGAGACTTGATACTGGCAGAAGTAAAGCTGTGAGGACGGGTCGTGAGTCGTGCTTGGGTAGCTCAGATGGTAGAGCACTTGCCCGCGAAAGGCAAAGGTCCCGAGTTCGAGTCTCGGTCCGGCACACAGTTTTAATCTGCCAGGAAGTTTCATATCAGCGTACACTCCGCTGCAGAGTGAGAAACTCATTCTGGAAGAGTCCGCTATTTCCGTCAACCTGTCGTTTTCTGAAGTTCTGTCCCCAGCGCAGAAGATAGCTCTTCGGTCGTGGGATCTTCCTTGGTGGAGGCTGCTACGCTGTCAATTTGAACCTGTGATTGTACTTTTTGCGGGATGCCACTCGCCCAGGTTAGTCTCGGCGACACTTTTCATTAATGTATCCTGTTTGGTTACTATTCAAATATTCACACATTTACACTGTCTTTTACAACACTCGATTCTTCCATCAGACTTCCGAAGTATGATACACGTGTCCAGCTCTCCGGTGCGCACTGGACAGAGTGAGTACTACGTATTCACTACTAAGCTACGCCCGATATATAGTGCAACATGTGCGACTCTGAAGAACACCCCAAACAGAGTCACCATTGCATACTGACATTTAAGTAACGCACGATACTGAGATACGTGTCAGACCCTCCAGATCGCCCTAAACAGAGATACTTGTACGGGCTTCCAGAACGCCCGAAACAGTCTGTCTAGCGCAGCTGAAATACTTCGTCTCCCAGGCGTGCCAAAGCGACCCAAAGATGTACGAATCACATCGCTTGCAATATCATTACCCTTATGTTTCTCAAAACTATTATAGAAATTTAATAAACAAAAACCTTAGACTTGTAGGGTAACCACTAGAGTTTGCCATACTAATATCTGGGTTAAATACCATGCAAATTATATATATATATATATATATATATATATATATATATATATATATATATACTTACTTACTTATCGCGAATGGACCCAGAAGGATCACGCAAAGCTTTCTGACGTCGTTTCTTCCATACTTCTTTCATTCGTTCTCCATGTTTTCTTTTTCTTTCTTCTGTCCATATATATATATATATATATATATATATATATATATAAAATTAGTAAGATATAGGCCCTTTTGGAGTCTAGACTCGAACGTGCAGACCAATAAGAAGCAAGTTCAGTACAATTGGTGGACTCTCCCACGGACTGGCACATACTGTAACATCTGTCGCTTGTACAGTACATCGCTCTACGTTTGTACCATAAGCTACTTCATGTGTATCAAGCTGCATCAAGGAGAGCTTCTAGCGCAATACTGGCGACCACAGCCAGGAATATCACAAAATGATAATACTAATGGTCGGAAAAAATGACAATCGCTGCATTTCACTGACGAATAATTACGATAAATTAAATACAAATCAAAAAAAGTTTTGTGTCACCTCGATTCCGAGACTTCCTGAACCTGTACAGAAAATTGGAATAGAGATCAACAATCAAATCATTACCGCCTTTTTTTTTTTTTTTTTTTTGCTCATGAAAACCGCACATTGCATGTTGTACCACCATACAGTGAGACCTTCGCAGGTGGTGGTCCAGATTGCTGTACACACGTTTACCTCTAATACCCAGTAGCACGTCCTCTACCACTGATGCATGCCTGTGTTCGTCGTGGCATACTATCCACGAGTTCATCAAGGCACTGTTCGTCTAGACTGTCCCACACGTCAAAGGCGATTCGGCGTAGATCCCTCAGAGTGGTTGGTAGGTCACCTCGTCGATGAACAGTCCTTTTCAATCGATCCCAGGCCTGTTCGATAGGGTTCATGTCTGGAGAACATGCTGGCCACTCTAGTCGAGCGATGTCGCTACACTGAAGGAAGTCGTTCACAAGATGTGCATGACGGGGGCGCGAATTGTTATCCATGAATATCAATGCCTCACCAATATGCTGCCGATATATGGTTGACTATCGGTCGGAGGATGGCATTCACGTATCGTACACCAGGGGCGTACGTCGGCCATACATGATGCCACCCCAAAACAGCAGGGAACCTCCACCTTGCTGCACTCGCTGGACAGAGTGTCTAAGGCGTTGAGCGTGACCGGGTTGCCTCCAAACACGTCTCCGACGATTGTTTGGTGGAAGGCATATGAGATACTCATCGGCGAAGAGAACGTGATGTCAATCCTGAGCGATCCATTCGGCATGTTGTTGGGCCCATCTATACCGCGCTGCATGGTGACGTGGTTGCAAAGATGGACCTCGCCATGGACGTCGGGAGTGTGTGTGTGTGTGTGTGTGTGTGTGTGTGTGTGTGTGTGTGTGTGTTGGGGCTTATGGGCGCTCAACGTCGAGGTCATCAGCGCCCTGACACACTTTAAAGGGAATGAATGTGGACAGACCTAATAAAATTGAAACACACACGCAAAGAAAGCAGGAAAAGAAGGAAAATGCTACATAAGAAAGTAGAACGTAAGGAAAGGGAAAACGTAGCAACAAGAATGTCACAGTAAATTGTCATTGGCTGGCCACTTACATAAAATATGGACGAGCTGCTCACACAGTGAGCAAATTAAGATATTCTCCCTAAAATCTTTGTAAAAACATTTGATATGGCACAGAGCTTTAAAACTTTAATCACATTCGTCCGAGTGTTGCCTAAAAGAGATGGCAGGTCCGCTGGCAAGTCAGCCGCGACCCACTAGTCAGAAAATAAAACGCAATCCAATAAAACGTGGCGCACAGTGACCTGGACGTCACAAGCACCACACATTGGAGAGTCCTCCCGCCAGAGCAGGAAGCCGTGCGTCATAGGGCTCTGGCCTATCCGAAGCCGAGTTAGGAGAACCATCATGCAGCCTACTGGACACAGTTTGAGTCGTAACATGTGCTGTGGCTGCACGAAAAACATTGTTCAACATGGTGACGTTGCTGTCAGGGTTCCTCCGAGCCATAATCCGTAGGTAACGGTCATTCACTGCAGTAGTAGCTCTTGGGCGGCCTGAGCGAGGTATGTCATCGACAGTTCCTGTCTCTCCATGTCCAAACAGCACCACTTTGGTTCACTCCGAGACGCCTGGACACTTTCCTTTTGAGATCCCTTCGTGGCACAAAGTAGCAATACGGACGCGATCGCATCGCGGCATTGACTGTCTACGCATGGTTGAACTACAGACAACACGAGCCGTGTACCTCATTCCTGGTGGAATAACTGGAACTGATCGGCTGTCGGAACCCCTCCGTCTAATAGGCGCTGCTCATGGATGGTTGTTTACATCTTTGGGCGGGTTTAGTGGCGTCTCTGAACAGTCGAAGGGACTGTGTCTGTGATACGACACCCACAGTCAACGTCTATCATCAGGAGTTCTGGGAACTGGGGTGATGCAAAACTATTTTTGACCTGTTTATTATTCCAATTGCGCCTACTTAGTGGTGTCATTGGATGAAGGGGGGAAATTTTTTGAACGTGGCTGTAACGTCACTACGTGAAGAGCAAGATTTGATAATGTTGATAACTTTTGTTTTATTTAAAAAACTATTAGAGTTTTCACACAAAAGATTCGCAGGCATTTCGCTTCAGCACGCCCTCATAGAATACCGTACAGGGTATCCAGCTATTCTGTCATAATCTGGGCGTCTGAATGTTTGGGCGGCTGGAGAAATTGGGTGTGGGGCAGTGCGAGGGAACTGACAGTGTGTTGGGGTGAGGGTTAAGGGGGTAGGGTGGGGGGGGGAGGGGGAATTGGCAGCGGGCCCGAGCGGCCAATTAGACGGCAGCGGCCTCCACCACCGCCAGACCCCATTAGCCACAGAGCCACTGACAGGCTGTAATCGCATCCCGTGACAGGGCGAGGCAGCGCCGTAATGCAATTCCGCCACGGCCGCGCCTGGCCGCTGTCGTATTATGTCGGCCGAGCCACACTCCGGGTAACAGCTCCCTATTACAACTCACTGCCGGACTATTACATTTGTCTGCGACTGAAACAGTGCGCGGATTTTCACCAGCACTCTACATAGTTGTTCAGCGATGCTTTATTGCAAGCACTGGGGCTGAAATCCGTTTAAGTATGGCAGTGTGTTGTGCTGTACAAAAATACACCCACCGACACAACTGTAGGCTGTTTGGCTTCCTCTGGGGGGACACCCAGTGGAACTATGTGATCAGAAGTAACCGGACACCTGGCTGAAAATGAGTTACAAGTTCGTGGCGCCCTCCATCGGTAACGCTGGAATTCAATATGGTGTTGACCCACCTTTAGCCTTGACGACGGCATCCACTCTCGCAGGCATACGTTCAATCAGGTTCTGGAAGGTTTCTTGAAGAATGGCTTCCCATTCTTCACGGAGTGCTGCGCTGAGGAGAGGTATCGATGTCGGTCGATGAGGTCTGGCACCAAGTCGGCGTTCCAAAACACCCCAAAGGTGTTCTATAGGATTCATGTCAGGACTGTATGCAGGCCAGTCCATTACAGAGATGTTATTGTCGTGTAACCACTCCGCCACAGGCTGTGCATTATGAACACGTGCTCGATCGTGTTGAAAGATGCAATCGCCATCACCGCATTGCTCTTCAACCGTGAGAACCAAGAAGGTGCTTAAGACATCAATATAGGCCCATGCTGTGATAATGCCATGGAAAACAAGGGGTGCAAGGACCCTCCATGAAAAACACGACTACACCATAACATCACCGCCTCCGCATTTTATTGTTGACACTACACATGCTGGCAGATGACGCTTAGCGTGCATTCGCCATACCCACACCCTGCCATGGGATCGACACATTGCGAACCGTGATTCGTCACTCCACACAACGATTTTCCACTGTCCAATCGTCCAATGTTTACACTTCTTGCACCAAGCGAAGCGTCGTTTGATATTTACTGTCGTGATGTGTGGCTTATGAGCAGCCGCTTGACAATGAAATCCAGATCTTCTTACCTCTCTCCTAACTCTCATAGTACTTCAAGTGGATCCTGATCTAGTTTGGAATTCCTGTGTGATAGTCTGGATAGATGTCTGTCTATTACACATTACGACACTCTTCAACTGTCGGCGGTGTTTATGTGTTCCTTCACGGTTCCACTTCACCATCACATCGGAAACAGTGAACCTAGGGATGTTTAGGAGTATGGAAATCTCACGTTCGGACGTATGACACAAGTGTCACCCAATCACCTGACCACATTCGAAGGCCGCGAGTTCCGCGGACCGCCCGATTCTGCTGTCTGACGATGTCTAATGACTACTGAGGTCGCTGATATGGAGTACCTGGCAGTAGGTGACAGCACAATGCACCTAATATGAAAACCATATGTTTTTCTGGATGTCCTTACACTTTTGATCACATCAAGTATGTTACTGCATATAACGTGATGACACTTGGACCATACGAAAGTTCTGTTGCGGTTCGGTACAGACACTGACTGGAGGACAGGAATAGAAACTTTTAATAAAAGACAATAAATGCAGTGAAGCCACCGCGATTTCTGAGCCGCCCTGGATAAAGGAGAAGCCTGGACATGGTCAAAAATGGTTCAAATGGCTCTGAGCACTATGGGACTTAACATCTGTGGTTATCAGTCCCCTAGAACTTAGAACTACTTAAACCTAACTAACCTAAGGACATCACACACATCCATGCCCGAGGCAGGATTCGAACCTGCGACCGCAGCAGTCGCGCGGTTGCGGACTGAGCGCCCAGAACCGCTTGGCCACACCGGCCGGCCTGGGCACGGTCCTTAATACATCTACATCTACATCCATACTCCGCAAGCCACCTGGCGGTGTGTGGGGGAGGGTACTTTGAGTACCTCTATCGGTTCTCGTTTCTGTTCCAGCAGTCTCGTATTGTTCGGTATGCCTCTGTGTGGGCTCTAATCTGTCGGATTTTACCCTCATGGTCTCTTCGCGAGATATACGCAGGAGGGAGCAATATACTGCTTGACTCTTCGTGAAGGTATGTTCTCGAAACTTTAACAAAAACCCATACCGAGCTACTGAGCGTCTCTCCTGCAGAGTCTTCCACTGGAGTTTATCCATCATTTCCGTAACGCTTTCGCGATTACCAAATGATCCTGTAACGAAGCGCGCTGCTGTCCGTTGGATCTTCTCTATCCCTTCTATCAACCCTATCTGGTACGGATCCCACACTGGTGAGGAATATTGAAGCAGTGGGCGAAGTGTACTGTAACCTACTTCCTTTATTTTCGGATTGCATTTCCTTAGGACTCTTCGGATGAATCTGAGTCTGCCATCTGCTTTACCGATGATTAATTTTATATGATCATTCTATTTTAAATCACTCCTAATGCGTACTCCCAGATAATTTATGGAATTAACTGCTTCCAGTTGCTGACCTGCTATATTGTAGCTAAATGATAAAGGATCTTTCTTTCTATTTATTCGCAACACGTCACACTTGTCTGCATTGAGATTCAGTTGCCATTCCCAGCACCATGCGTCAATTCGTTACTGATGCTCCTGCATTTCAGTACAATTTTCCATTGTTACAACCTCTCGATATACCACAGCATCATCAGCAAAAAGCCTCAGTGAACTTCCGGTGCTGTCCAGAAGGTCATTTATATATACTGCTAATAGTAACGGTCCTAGGACATTCCCCTGCGGCACACCTGAAATGACTTTTACTTCGGAAGACTGCTCTCCATTGAGAATGACATGCTGCGTTCTGTTATCTAGGAACTCTTCAATCCAATCACACAATTGGTCTGATAGTCCGTGTGCTCCTACTTTGTTCATTAAACGACTGTGGGGAACTGTATCGAACGCCTTGCGGAAGTCAAGAAACACGGCATCTACCTGGGAACCCGTGCCTATGGTCCTCTGAGTCTCGTGGACGAATAGCGGGAGCTGGGTTTCACACGATCGTCTTTTTCGAAACCCGTGCTGATTCCTACAGAGTAGATTTCTGGTCTCCAGAAAATTAATTGTACTCGAACATAATACGTGTTCCAAATTTCTACAACTGATCGACGTTAGAGATATAGGTCTATAGTTCTACACATCTCTTCGACGTCCCTTCTTGAAAACGGGGATGACCTGTGCCCTTCTCCAATTCTTTGGAACGCTACGCTCTTCTAGAGACCTACGGTACACCACTGCAAGAAGGGGGGCAAGTTCCTTCGCGTACACTGTGTAAAATCGAACTGGTATCCCATCAGGTCCAGCGGCCTTTCCTCTTTTGAGCGATTTTAATTGTTTCTCTATCCCTCTGTCGTATATTTCGATATCTACCATTTTGTCATCCGTGCTACAATCTAGAGACGGAACTACAGTGCAGTCTTCCTCTGTGAAACAGCTTTGGAAAAAGACATTTAGTATTTCGGCCTTTAGTCTGTCATCCTCTGTGTCAGTACCATTTTGGTCACAGAGTGTCTGGACATTCTGTTTTGATCCACCTATCGCTTTGACATAAGACCAAAATTTCTTAGGATATTCTGCCATATCAGTACACAGAACTTTACTTTCGAATTCATTGAACGCCTCTCGCATAGCCCTCCTCACACTACATTTCGCTTCGCGTAATAGGTTGTGTGATCACCGTAGATGGTGATGCATGCACCACATGGAGCTCCCAGCTGGCCACAGGGTTGACAAGGAGTTGTTGTGGTGGGGTGCACCATTCCTCCAACAGTGCGGTTAGCAACTACTGGCTGGTCGATCGCGCACGTGAATGTGCTAGAGTACGTCTAGCCAACGCATCCCACACCTATTCTATAGGATTTAAGTTGAGGAAACGGACATGACAGTCCATTCACCGAATGTCCTCCCATTCGGCGAGCTCTTCCACCACTGTTATTACACTCATGGTCATAAATTAAGGATAATGCTGATATATGGTGAAGAAAACGCTCTGGTGGGCGGTTTCCGAGTTTAAATTACCTCGGGGTATGATCATGCGGTGCATTTGACCTGCGGTCGTCGCACGGTGGCGCTGGCAGAAGTGTATTGGTTCATGTGAGATTACAGTGCACTGAGTAAGTCTGCAGACGTTTTCAGAGGTGCTAATGGTGACTGTGTGTTCGAAATGGCTTAAAGAACACATATTGATGACGTTATGAGGGTAGAATACTAGGGCGACTGGAGGCTGGTCAAACACAGCACGTTGCAGCACGGGTCCTCCGTGTGCCACAAAGTGTGATCTCAAGATTGTGGAAACGATTCCAGCAGACAGGAGACGGGTCCAGGCGCTACAGTAAGGGACAGTGTACAACACCACAAGAAGACCGATATCTCACCATCAGTGCCCGCAGAAAGCCACGGAGTTCTGCAAGTAGCCTTCCTCGGGACATTACCGCAGCCACTGGAACAGTTGTCCCTATACATACAGTCTAAAGACGACTTAACTGACATAGATTATTCGCCTGGAGACTTGAATGGTGCATTGTACTGACTCCTGGTCTCAGGAGAGCCCGTAAAGCCTGATGTCAAGAAAGCAGTACATGGTCATTGGAACAGTGGTCCCAGGTTATGTTCAGAGACGAATCCAGATATAGTCTGAACACTGATTCTCGCCGGGTTTTCATCTGGCGTGAACCACGACCAGATACCAACCCCTTAAATTTCTTGAAAGGGACCAGTATGGAGGTCGTGGTTTGATGGTGTGGAGTGGGATTATGATTGGTGCACGTTCACTCCTGCATGTCTTTGACAGAGGAACTTTAACAGGTCAGGTGTATCGGGATGTAATTTTCCACCACTATGTCCGCCTATTCAGGGGTGCAGTGGTTCCGACCCTCCTGATGGATGATAACGCACGGCCCCACCGAGCTCCCATCGTGGAGGAGTACCTTGAAACAGAAGATATCAGGTGAATGGAGTGGCCTGCCTGTTCTCCAGACGTAAGCCTCATCGAGCACGTCTGGGATGCTCTCGGTCGACGTATCGGAGCACGTCTTCAAACCCCTACGACACTTCAGGAGCTCCGACAGGCACTGGTGCAAGAATGGGAGGCTATACCCCGGTAGCTGCTCGACCACCTGGTCCAGAGTATGCCAACCCGTTGTGCGGCCTGTGTACATGTGCATGGTGATCACATCCCATATTGATGTCGGGGTACATGTACAGGAAACAGTGGCGTTTCGTAGCACATGTGTTTCGGACGGTTTTCTCAACTTATCACCAATACCGTGGACTTACAGATCTGTGTCGTGTGTGTTCCCTATGTGCCTGTGCTATTAGCACCAGTTTTGTGTAGTGCCACGTTGCGTGGCACCGCATTCTGCGATTGTCGTTAATTTATGAGCATGAGTGTAGATGCGGACGGGCATTGTCATCCATAAAAATGACGTCAGGGCTGGAGCAATCAATTCTTGATGTCCACAGCAGAGCGAAATCGAATACAGAATGTACGATACATAATTCATCCTCTCAGACTAGTGTAAGCATCCAGAGAATGGTAGAGAACAGTATTAATCTTAAGATTCCTACCGTGTACTGTTTCCACGAGGGATATTCGGAAAGTATGTTCCGATCGGTCAAGAAATGGAAATCACTGTGAAAATCTAATAAAGCCATGTGTTCGACAGAGGCTGTAGTACGACTGTCGGTTACATCACTTCGCTCCTTACGGTACTGAGCGCGTGGTGAGCACATAAAGATGCGCGGGAAATAGTGTTTCCCGCCAAGTATGAGGCCCTACTGAGAGTTTTCGCCTGATGGTATGCAGCCCACATTACAGAACTGTCATACGGTTCCTACATTGTGCCAATTCTTGATCGCAATCTGCAGGGCCAATGAAAATGCTCCTGCAGGGTTCTCAGTGGGAAATGTTTGATCACCCGCACTACAGCCGGTAATTGGGTTCCTCTGTGTTTCATCTCTGCTCACATTAAGTTCTGGACAAATGTCAAATGTGTGTGAAATCTTATGGAAACTGCTAAGGTCATCAGTCCCTAAGCTTACACACTGCTTAACCTAAATTATCCTAAGGAGAAACACACACACACCCATGCCCGAGGGAGCACTCGAACCTCCGCCGGGACCAGCAGCACAGTCCATGACTGCACCGCCCTAGACCGCTCGACTAATCCCGCGCGGCTACTTTCTGGACAACCCTCGTATCTTGTTTCGGAACGCGCAGAGAGATTATACTGTTATCGTAGCATTGAGGTATACTGTAGAATAGCACAGAGGTTGAACGCAAATACAGGGCTATTACAAATGATTGAAGCGATTTCACAGCTCTACAATAACTTTATTATTTGAGATATTTTCACAATGCTTTGCACACACATACAAAAACTCAAAACGTTTTTTTAGGCACTCACAAATGTTCGATATGTGCCCCTTTAATGATTCGGCAGACATCAAGCCGATAATCAAGTTCCTCCCACACTCGGCGCAGTATGTCCCCATCAATGAGTTCAAAAGCATCGTTGATGCGAGCTCGCAGTTCTGGCACGTTTCTTGGTAGAGGAGGTTTAAACACTGAATCTTTCACATAACCCCACAGAAAGAAATCGCATGGGGTTAAGTCGGGAGAGCGTGGAGGCCATGACATGAATTGCTGATCATGATCTCCACCACGACCGATCCATCGGTTTTCCAATCTCCTGTTTAAGAAATGCCGAACATCATGATGGAAGTGCGGTGGAGCACCATCCTGTTGAAAGATGAAGTCGGCGCTGTCGGTCTCCAGTTGTGGCATGAACCAATTTTCCAGCATGTCCAGATACACGTGTCCTGTAACGTTTTTTTCGCAGAAGAAAAAGGGGCCGTAAACTTTAAACCGTGAGATTGCACAAAACACGTTAACTTTTGGTGAATTGCGAATTTGCTGCAGGAATGCGTGAGGATTCTCTACCGCCCAGATTCGCACATTGTGTCTGTTCACTTCACCATTAAGAAACAATGTTGCTTCATCACTGAAAACAAGTTTCGCACTGAACGCATCCTCTTCCATGAGCTGTTGCAACCGCGCCGAAAATTCAAAGCGTTTGACTTTGTCATCGGGTGCCAGGGCTTGTAGCAATTGTAAACAGTAAGGCTTCTGCTTTAGCCTTTTCCGTAAGATTTTCCAAACCGTCGGCTGTGGTACGTTTAGCTCCCTACTCGCTTTATTCGTCGACTTCCGCGGGCTACGCGTGAAACTTGCCCGCACGCGTTCAACCTTTTCTTCGCTCACTGCAGGCCGACCCGTTCATTTCCCCTTACAGAGGCATCCAGAAGCTTTAAACTGCGCATACCATCGCCGAATGGAGTTAGCAGTTGGTGGATCTTTGTTGAACTTCGTCCTGAAGTGTCGTTGCACTGTTATGACTGACTGATGTGAGTGCATTTCAAGCACGGCATACACTTTCTCGGTTCCTGTCGCCATTTTGTCTCACTGCGCTCTCGATCGCTCTGGCGGCAGAATCCTGAAGTGCGGCTTCAGCCGAACAAATCTTTATGAGTTTTTCTACGTATCTGTAGTGTGTCGTGACCATATGTCAATGAATGGAGCTACAGTGAATTTATGAAACCGCTTCAATCATTTGTAATTTGCCAGAAGGATTACTGATGGTGGTGTTCGTGAAGTAGGAATTTCGTGATATGTCCCTACCTCCATAGCTTGATGAGTATTTAATAACAATGAAATGTATTTTTCCATATTTACTTTAGCCATCCAATCTCGCTGGGGCAAGCACAGTACAATGAGATGCCAAAATTTGTACACATATACAGATGGCGGTAGTATGGCATAGACAAGGTATGAAAGGGCAGTGCATTGGCGGAGCAGTCATTTGTAGTTAGCTGATTCGTGTGAAAAGGTTTACGGCGTGATTGTGGCCGCACTATGGGAATTAACACGGTTTGAAGGCGGAATTGTAGAACTATACGCATAGGAGAGTCCATTTCGTAAACTGTTAGTGAATTCAATATTCCGAGATCCACAGTGTTTAGAGGGTGACGAGTGCACCAAATTTCAAGCATTACCTCCTACCATGGACAATGCAGTGGCCGATGGCCTTCACTTTACGATTTAGAGGAGTGCCGTTTGCGCACAGTTATCGGAGCTAACAGACAAACAACACTGCGTGAAATAAATGCGCAAATCAATGTGGGACGTACGACTAACGTGTCCATTAGGACAGTGCGGCCAAATTCGACCTTAACAGGCTATGGCAACAGATCACCGAGGTGAGTGCCTTTGCTGACAGCACGACATCGCCTGCAGCGCCTTTCGCGGCTACGTGACTTTATCGGTTGGACTCCAGACGAGTGGAAAACCGTGACCTTGTCAGATGAGTCCACATTCCATTAGGTAAGAGCTGATGGTAGGGTTGCTGTGGCGCAGACCCCACCAAGTCACGGACCCAAGTTGTCATCAGAGCACCGGTGGCTCCGTAAAGGTGTCAGTCCTGTTTGCATGGAATGCACTATGTCTTCTGGTCCAACTGAACCAACAATTGTTTGGAAATGGTTATGTTGCTTCATTTGGAGACTATTAGCAGTCCCTCATGGACGTCATGTTCTCAAACAACGATGGAATTTTTGTGGATGAGCCGGCCTCTGTGACCGAGCGGTTCTAGGCGCTTCAGTCAGGAACCGCGCGACCGCTACGGTCGCAGGTCCGAATCCTGCCTCGGGCATGGATGTGTCTGATGTCCTTAGGTTAGTTACTTTTAAGTAGTCCTAAGTTCTGGGGGACTGATGACCTTAGAAGTTAAGTCCCATGGTGACAGTGCGCCATTTCACCGGGCCACGATTGTTCTTGATGCGTTTGAAGGCGGTCTGGACACTTCGAGATAATGATTTGGCCATCTAACATTAATGGCACATAATCGAGAGATCAGTTCGTGCACGAAAACCCTGCACCGGCAACACCTTCTCTTTTATAGATGGCTGTTCAGTATCTCTGCAGTGGAATTCCAACGACTAGTTGCTGTACTACGTCGGGGAAAGGAGATCTAATACGATATTAGGTGGCATTTTCGTTCTGGTACGATAGAATTAACTAATGCACAATTTCTTGCAAGTATTTATCGCCTGTGGAGAAGAACTATAACAAATCGAAAGTGAATGAGTTGTTATAGCAAGGCAATCGATCGGATGTCGATCGGTTGCGAGGAGTAGTATTAGACTGTACATCCAACAGAATTATATCGTAGGAAGACGAAATGCAAAGCTCTTCTTTTGAACTCCTCTGTTAGTATTACTTGCTGATTTCCAGAGTTATGAGCAATACCCACAAATAAACGATGGCTGTGGTGCTTGCGGCGTCCAGGTCACTGTGCGTCACGTTTTATTGGATTGCGTTTTATTTTATGACCAGCGGGTCGCGGCTGACTTGCCAGCGGACCTGCCATCTCTTTTAGGCAACACTCGGACGAATGTGGTTAAAGTTTTAAAGTTCTGTGCCCTGTCAAATGTTTTTACAAAGATTTTAGGGAGAGGATTTTAATTTTCTCACTGTGTGACAAGCTCGCCCATATTTTATGTAAGTGGCCAGCCAATAACAATTTCCTTTGACATTGTTGTTGCTATGTTTCCCCTTTCCTCAGGTTTTACTTTCTTATGTAGCATTTTCCTGCTTTCTTTGAGTGTGTGCTTTAGTTTTCTTAGGTCTGTCCACATTCGTTCCTTTTAATGTGTGTCAGGGCGCTGATGACCTCGATGTTGAGCGCCCATAAGCCCCAACACACCACTACCACCACTTAAGCTACCTTCTATCTAGGAGTATCACATTTGCTTCGGAGATTGCCGGTGAATCTCAGACTGGTAAGTGCTTTGGTTAGTCTGTAGGGCTATGCCTGTTACTACGTGACAGTGGATGATAAAGAATTTTTCCAGTGGTGATTCTACATGTAGATATACATCTACATGGATACTCTGCAAATCACATTTAAGTGCCTGGCAGAAGGTTCGTCGAACCACCTTTACAATTCTTTTTTATTCCAATCTAGTATGCCGCGGAAGGAATGAACCCCTATATCTTTGCGTACGAGCTCTGTTTTCCCTTATTTTATTGTGGTGACCATTTCTACCTATGTAAATCGGTGTCAACAAAATATTTTCACATTCTGAGGAGAAAGTTGGTGATTGGAATTTCGTGAGAAGATTCCGTCGCAACGAAAAACGCCTCTCTTTTAATGATGTCCATCCCAAATACTGTACCATTTCTGTGACACTCTCCCCATATTTCTCGATAATACAATACGTGCTGTCCTCATCTGAACTTTTTCGATGTACTCTGTGATTCCTGTCTGGTAAGGATCCCACAATTTTAAACTTCCAACTAGAAATATTACGAAATATGACTACATTTTTAATAAATCAGTTTTATGACATTTTAAAAAATCTATGTAATATCATACCACTCTGCAACTGATCATTGCATCATTACATATATCTCCTGTGCCAAATAAAGTTAATATAAGACAGACACACTGAATCTGGCATAGATGTATACTTACAGTCAAGTCACAACTCTCATATCGATATGATGCCGCAATGCCAAAGACCTCCACAACATCGTAGACTTTCAAACCATTATGGTAGTACCACCTTAGCCCATAGAGGGCACACTGAGTATACATCATCTCTACAGCTATTTTAAAGCTTTTAATTGATATTTTATACAATATTTAAGTAATTGCATGGTTGTAAAGAGATATTTTATACATAACTATTTTTATGTTGTTATTGTACTTTGTTTTCGTTTTTTTTACTTTTTGATGATTATGTGAACCAATTTTATAGAGATTGGTTGACGTGAGGTGGAGGGAGAAGAGGAAGGCGGAGCATCTTCGTACTTAAGCGTATGCTCGTCACTTGCTGGCACCAGTTGACATCAGAGCAGCTGAGAAGAATGCTCCACCTACCATCTTCGAAGGATGCCAAGGGTGTAACACGTCTTATTGTACTTTATTCTTATAACCATTTTGTCATATTTTATTGTCAATCTAGTAAGGTTTCTACTACTTTCTAAATTAAATTACAGGTCTGATGATGGTCACGTGATATGACCGAAGCCGGCCACCTATGTTCTTGTAACATACGTGGTGTGATTAAGACTGAATTTTGAAAAGAAAAACAGTTATTTTGTACTGGGGTACGTTTTCCCTATTCCACGCCATAGTTTTTGAGTTATTCAGGGTGACCTTCAAACGCACCCAAAAGCGCGCTCTCAGCCCCCCACTGTTCAGTATTTCTAATATGTAGTTCGTTTCAATCCCTTCTACAAGTGTACAAAAATTTCTGGCTACACCAACTATTCCAGATACGCGATATTTTATGGTCTCTATTAATTGGGTTATTATGCCACCACCATAGTCGGCCATTTCGTCAACATTAGTTATTCAAAGATGCACCCGAGGGTGCTGAAAGAAAAAAGACTTTTGTAAACGTTACACTAAACCAATTACATTGACAATTAGCCCTTACAAGCACAGTAGTTATGTAGTCGGAAGCTCTGACGAATACAACAATGTAATTATTTATTTTACGCTGTTGAAATTCACAAAATCGTTAATTAAAATTTAGACAAACTTCAACTTTACAATTTGTAATTGCTCAGCTAAGCAGGTGAAGCAATATGAAGAGTCAGTGGGGACCAAAAAGTGTCGAAAGTGGGAAAGAATTTGTGCAGTCGCAAATTTTAATACCGTAGTAGGAACGAGTGCCACAGTGTATTAGACGAATTGATCGAAAAAAAATGGCTCTGAGCACTATGGGACTTAACATCTTAGGTCATCAGTCCCCTAGAACTTAGAACTACTTAAACCTAACTAACCTAAGGACATCACACAACACCCAGCCATCACGAGGCAGAGAAAATCCCTGACCCCGCCGGGAATCGAACCCGGACGAATTGATCGGTAGGGGCTGTGTCGGTGTGTGCGTGCGTTTGAAGGTAACTTTTCGACGTTTTTCTTTAATTATTCGAAAACTACGGCATCTAGCGAAAACGTATCCCGGTACAAAATTTAACTACATAAAATTTGCTACAAAAAGATCCTGTTGATTTTTTTCTGTAGGGTTAACAGTTTGCATGTAGCAAGCGAGAGAATATGAAAATCTCGCGCGTGTTTTTTGAAGGGCAAATGTAAAATTGCAGGTTGCATAAAACGATATCGGTAGGGGCAGCTTAAACATTCTGTATGCACCGTCATCTAAGCAAAATGTTGTGGCTTTATACAAAATCTACGCCTGAGGGAACGTGTCTCAAGAATTAGCACAGACTATAATGTTATGACAACAGCCGTGTGTAAACATCCGCGACGAAACCCCGCAGTAGCGTAGCTTGTAGTCTGCTGCTCTGCATAAGCGACGCTAAACAAGCGGGCAAGCGGAGAGATATGCGACGGCGTCCTTGCCTCTGGCGTCGGCGTGTCGTAAGGGCAGCGCAGAAATACCCGAGTCTGCTGGCAGATGCGACTGCGGAAATAGGTCAGGCGTGAGTGGCGCCGTAGCAAGTATAGTGTGAGCGCCTGGATCTAGGCGACCCGCGCAACACCACACCTGCCACCGCCGAGGCCGATGTCTCGATAGCGTTCGCAACACGGGCCAGGCCAGACGAACAGAAAGTAAACAAACGCGACAGGTGGCGAATTATCACAACAACGCTACGCTCCAAAGAGTAGTGTGAAGCCGTCGGCACACGGGCCGTGCTGTCGAACGTCAACGTTGAGCGTGTCGAGTTCAACTTGCTGCTGAGAGCTCAGAAGCATTACGACTTGCGCATCGGTACGTGTGCCTCAACATGGTTAACGCGATCGCAGCGCACTCCATCGGCATGTTGGTCTTAAGTCGCACAGTTTCTCAGTGGACAGGCGTAAAATTCCTACTTTAGCTCTATTAAAACACAAATTTCCACAAAGGTCCATCTGCTAGTCATTTTACTCCATCTGCAACACACGTCACTAAAAACGTCGATATTCATGAACATGTTAAAAGGCAAAAATGAGAGTACCATGTCCAGTCCGGCTTAAAAAGTTCCATTACAGATAGTGCGATACTTCCCGGTGATCAAGAAGTCCGTATAAATTTGAAAACTGAATAAATCACGGAATAATGTAGATAGAAAGGTAAAAATTGATATACCTGCTTGGAATGACATGAGGTTTTATTAGAATAAAAAAAATTCAAAATTTCAAATAGTGTCCGACAGATGGCGCTTCATCTGATCAGAATAGCAATAATTAGCATAACAAAGTAAGACAAAGCAAATATGTTCTTTACAGGAAATGCTCAATATGTCCACCATCATTCCTCAACAGTAACTGTAGTCGAGGAATAATGTTGTGAATGGCACTGGAAAGCACGTCCGGAGTTATGGTGAGGCATTGGCGTCGGATGTTTTCTTTCAGCATCCCTAGAGATGTCGGTCGATCACAATACACTTGCGACTTCAGGTAACCCAAAGACAATAATCGCACGGACTGAGGTCTGGGGACCTGGGAGGCCAAGCATGACGAAAGTGGCGGCTGAGCACACGATCATCAGAAGACGACGCGTGCAAGAGATCTTTCACGCGTCTAGCAATATGGGGTGGAGCGCCATCCTGCATAAACATCGCACGTTCCAGCAGTTGTTTATCAGCCAGGCTGGGGATGATGCGATTCTGTAACATATCGGCGTACCTCTCACCCGTCGCGGTAGCAGTTTTGGTGTCCAGCGCCATCTGTCGGACATTTTGGGAACTTCTTTTTTTGGCTTTAATAAAAACTCATGTCATTCCAAGCATGTGTGTCAATTTTTACCTGTCTATCGACATTATTCCGTAGTTTATTAAGTTTTCAACTGACTTTTTGATCACCCGGTACTTTACAGTAGTCATCCCAAAAAGATAAATCTTATTTTATCACTCTCTCTCTTTTCAGAAGAACCTTAAGGTCATTCTACCTTGGTCACTGCTTCTGTTCAGTAGCAAAATCCTTAGAACATGTAAAATAAAAGACTTGCAAGTAGAAAGTATAAGATACCTTACTGCAAGTGGTGCAAGTTGTCTGTAGACAAAGCCAACCGACAAACTCACTGCTCAGAAGGAATGCACTTACATTAACATAACACCGAATTTTATAGAGTTTACAGTGAAGAGCCAAACAAACTACACCCGCCTTACATCGTGCAGGATCCCCGCGAGCACGCAGAAGTGCCGCAACACGACTTGGCATGGACTCGACTAATGTCTGAAGTAATGCTGGAGGAAATTGACACCATGAATCCTGCAGGGCTGTCCACAAATCCGTAAGAGAAGGAGGAGATCTCTTCTGAACAGCACGTTGCAAGGCATCCCAGATATGCTCAATAATGTTCATGTCTGGGGCGTTTGGTGGCCAGCGAAAGTGTTTAAACTCAGAAGAGTGTTCGTGGAACCCTTCTGTAGCAATTCTGGACGTGTGGGGTGTCGAATTGCCCTGCTGGAATTGCCCACGTCCGCTGGAATGCACAATGGACATGAATGGACGCAGGTGATCAGACAGGATGTTTACGTACGTATCACCTGCCATAGTCGTATCTAGACATATCACGGGTCCTATATCACTCCAACTGCAGACGCCCCACACCGTTACAAACCCTCTACCAGCTTGAACAGTCCCCTGCTGACAGGCAGGGTCCATGGATGCATGAGGTTGTGTCCATACCCGTACACGTCCATCCACTCGATACATTAACTGACATTCAGTTATAACAAACTTTACCAAGAACAACGCGTTTTTGATGGATCCTCAACGTGCCGTTGCCTTGCAACGGCGTTCGTTCATATCACGCAAGATAGAATAATTCTTTCACCATCAATATGACGTTTCTGTAATTTTGTTACAACAAATCGTGCGATTAACGACGAATTTTCGATGAATCCTCGATTTACTGGTGTTTAGAAACGGCAGATATACATATGAGCTTTAAATGAAAGCCAATAAGGCATCATGTGACTCTACACTGAAGAGAGATGTCGTAACGTGCCGTAGGCGGCCTTGTTACATCTCATTGGTCTACGCTCAAACGTACTTTCAGAATACCTATCATGCAAGATATTGCTTTGGATCGGGAAGAGTGACAAACGTGCTTTTCCCACGCTATGGCTTCAGAAACTCGGTACGCTCAACGTAGACGTTTGAAAGCACCGTCCGTGTGCCGACGTCTTAAGAATGCAGGTATGTTCAATAAACTAGAGAGGTATGAGTAAAACAACTGTAACTTAACAGTAGGTACGAGAGTGAGTCAAATGAGAACCTGTAACCTCCCCACAAAAATTTAAAGATATTATTTTAAATGCTAATGCTCATTGAGCTAAGTGTAAGCTCCCCAGAGAAATTTTGAAACACAATAGTTGAATGTTAACAAGAATACAACCTAATGTAACCTCCCAGCAAATAAATTGAATGACAATGACAACTAAACAAAAATTAGCAATCTGACCCAAGTATAAGTTCCTCACAAAAAATGAAAGTCAATTCAGTGATAATAAAATCTCAGTGACAATGAAAACACAAACAGATCGAAATGTCGATCTTAGGCCCTGTTCATTAATTAGACTGAAATTCTTACTTTAGTAAAGCTGCATCTGCTCTTATTTATTTTTGCCATAGCTTGGAGGAAATGGATTGCAAAAATTTTGAATTTAAGGGAAGCTTTTCTTTAAGGAATATCAAGGGAATATTTGTTTCATTAAAGAATTCTTTGTAAAAAAATTGCTTTGAAAACCAAAATTATTATTGGGGCGATTGTTGCACAAATTAGTTACAGTTAATTTACATTATTAACTGAGCGCATTTAAAAATAATATACCTCATCCTGAATCTTGACCAGAGTGCCATGTCGACGCCCGCCGACTCCTCACACACAACTGTACTGGGCTGCTACTACCGACAGACTGCACTGCTCACAGACTGCCCACTGACTACTGCTCGCAACTGTACTGCACGACTACTACTGACAGAGAGTACCGCTCGCAACTCTCGCGCGGTCAAGCGCAGACTAGCCACGATAAATGGCTCTCTGGTCAGAGACTCTGCAATGCCTCGCCATCGCCGCCACACAAAATACGTGTTTCAAACCTTAAATTTGTAATAACAAATCGCAATTTCACGCCGTTATCCTATAAGTTGGTAAGCGTGCTACAAACAGCGTGCAGAATGGCCTGTAGGTTGCAGCATAGTGCAGATGCACACATACCGTCGCAGTATCAGTATAAAGATGGCCGCCCCACTTGCAACTTGCACCAGGGAAGAACAGCGTTCTGTTATTCGGTTTTTGCGTAGAGAAGGTGTGAAACCTATTGAAGTTCATCGACGAATGAAGGTTCAGTACGGTGATGCATGTCTGTCACACCAGCAAGTCTACGAATGGAGTAGGAAGTTCGCAAGTGGTGTGACTTCAGTGGAAGATTCTCCTCGTCCAGGTCAGGCACAACGAGTTGCGACTCCACAGAACATTGCAGCAGTTGAAGCCATAGTGAAGGAAAACCGCCGAGTGACACTGAATGACAATACAGCATGTTTACAGATTAGTCATGGGTCAGCACAGCACATTGTGCATGACGTGCCCCAGTTTCACAAAGTGTCTGCAAAAAAAATGGGTGCCACGGCAGCTGACTCCTGAAGTGAGAGAACGACGTGTTGATGCTTGTGAAGAACTTTTTCGGCGCTTTGAACGAGAAGGTGATGCCTTCCCCGCAAGAATCGTTACTTGCGACGAAACCTGGGTTCACCTCCACCAACCGGAAACGAAGAGAGCGAGCAAGGAATGGCGCCATTCCTCATCACCAAAACCAAAGAAGTTTCGAACAGAATCAGGAAGGTTATGCTGTTTTGGGAGTAAAAGGCGTCATTTTGGAGCATTACATACCTAGATGGACCACTGTCACCGCTACGGTCGCGGGTTCGAATCCTGCCTCGGGCGTGGATGTGTGTGATGTCCTTAGGTTAGTTAGGTTTAAGTAGTTCTACGTTCTAGGGGACTGATGACCACAGATGTTAAGTCCCATAGTGCTCAGAGCCATTTGAACCATTTGAACCACTGTCACCGGTGCGTCATACACAGATCTAAAAAATCAACTGCGGCCTGCAATCAAATCAAATCGACGTGGATTGCTGTCAGCAAGTGTCCTTTTTGCAACATGACAATGCAAGGCCCCACACTGCCCGTACAACAGTTCAAAAAAATGGTTCAGATGGCTCTGAGCACTATGGGACTCAACTTCTGAGGTCATTAGTCCCCTAGAACTTAGAACTAATTAAACCTAACTAACCTATCACACACATCCATGCCCGAGGCAGGATTCGGACATGCGACCGTAGCGGTCCCGCGGTTCCAGACTGCAGCGCCTAGAACCGCACGGCCACTTCGGCCGGCCGTACAACAGTTGCAACAATCACAGATCTACATTTTGAGTGTTTTCCTCATCCACCGTACTCACCAGACCTTGCCCCAAGTGATTTCCGTATGTTTGGATCACTCAGAGACGCAATGGGAAGAAAGGAGTTCCGTTCTGATGAATAGGTACGCCACGCAGTGCATGAACGGTTGAGCGGGCTACCAAAACAATTTTTTTCTAAAGGAATTTATGCACTTTGTAAGCGCTGGAGGACCTGCATTGAGCGTGGGGGAGATTATGTTGAAAAGTGATACAGCTTTGTACCACTTCTGCGCAATAAATAATATTTTAAAAAAATATAAGGTTTTCATTTGACTCACCCTCGTATAATTGTGCAGTCGTGAACAATTTCAAATATAGGGTATTCAGATAGGTTCGGTAATATTAGTTAAGATATCAGTAGAGTTCTGGGATTTTTTGCTTGTTATTTTATGTTTGAGGTGGTACCGGAGCGTCGTGCTGCGACGAATGGGGTTCCATTCGACGTGCTTACGTCATCGTCAGTAATTCCTCGGCGCCTGAAACGCCGTGCGCCGCACCGATGTGCCTCTCCATGGCGAATTTCCGTGGCTTTGGCTTCACAACAACCCTAGAAGTTTTCTATGAGAATCTCATATGACGAAAAGGATACGTCAGAGGCAGAACTGTCATGTTTCGTATTTCAAGCGTCTGAGTTGCAAATCGGATAATAAATTCAAATTTTGTTCTGTGTATGCGACACTACATGGGGATTGTATGGCAGTAGCAAGGATACCTGCTGAGACGCACAACATTTACTTCAAGACTGTCAGAACAATCGCAGTAGGCATTGTATTGTATTGTATGTTAACCGGGAGCCTAGAAACGACGGAGAGGCTCCGTCCGCGCCGCAGCCGCAGTGGTCCTCAACACCACGACGACTACCGCTGTCCACTTCACCCCTCCGCCGCCCCACACCGAACCACTCTTTCAGGGTTATTGAGCGGTTCGGACCCTGGTGGACCCCCCCCCCCCCCCCCCCCCCAGGGAACGTCTCACACCAGACGAGTGTAGCCCCTATGTTTGCGTGGTAGGGTAATGGCGGTGTACGCGTACGTGGAGAACTTGTTTGCGCAGCAATCGCCGACATAGTGTAGCTAAGGCGAAATAAGGGGAACCAGCCCGTATTCACCGAGGCACATGAAAAACTGCCCAAAAACCATCCAAAGACTGGTCGGCTCAGCAGACCTCGACACAGGTCCGCCGGGCGGATTCGTGCCAGGGACCAGGCGCTCCTTCCCACTCCGGGAAACGTGCGCTAGACCGCACGGCTAACCGGGCGGGCTTCGCAGTAGGCATGATTAGATAAAATAAGAAGACCGCCTTCTTATACTTCACTTCATCTGTTAAGCTTTTACTAATTCCGTGTTGTGGCCGATTCCTTGCAAGCCCTCCATTTGTCTTTCTACACTACCACTGAGCAGACCATGGAAGCCCGGAGTCTACCATGCTCTCAACATGCTGTGACTATTTGTGTTTGTATTCTTGCACTCTCATGTTACTTGCTTGTGGTCTCGATTCCTGTGTTGTTCCCTATTTTTTTCATCAGTTAATTTACACTTAGTTTGCCATGTGGCTTAGATTCAAAGCAAAGCAGTGGAGAGACTGATACCAAATAAATTAATAAAAGACGGGACTGATACTCCACCCCCCGCCCGACCAAGGCCCCGTGGTACACAAAACAGGTCGGAATACTGTTAAAGAGGCAACGAGAAAAGTAAGCTAATTTTAAAAGAACCCAAAATCTCCAAAAGTGGCTAAGTTTTCAAGAGGCGCTAAATTTAGTGCGAACTTCAACGCCAGATGTTGTTTGTCACAACGTAACACTGTCTCGAAATCTGTCTGAAAGTTCGAAGGGATTCTGGTCGTACGTGAAGTATGCCATCGGCAAGACACAATACCTTCCCGGCTTGATAGCAGTGGTAATATTACCGATGGCGATGCCAGTAAAGCGGAGTTACCAACCCGGTTCTCTGAAATTCCTTCGCCAAAGGAGACGAAGTAATTATTCCAGAATCCGAACCAAAAACTGCTGACAACATGAGAAACGGAAATACACTCCTGGAAATGGAAAAAAGAACACATTGACACCGATGTGTCAGACCCACCATACTTGCTCCGGACACTGCGAGAGGGCTGTACAAGCAATGATCACACGCACGGCACAGCGGACACACCAGGAACCGCGGTGTTGGCCGTCGAATGGCGCTAGCTGCGCAGCATTTGAGCACCGCCGCCGTCAGTGTCAGCCAGTTTGCCGTGGCATACGGAGCTCCATCGCAGTCTTTAACACTGGTAGCATGCCGCGACAGCGTGGACGTGAACCGTATGTGCAGTTGACGGACTTTGAGCTAGGGCGTATAGTGGGCATGCGGGAGGCCGGGTGGACGTACCGCCGAATTGCTCAACACGTGGGGCGTGAGGTCTCCACAGTACATCGATGTTGTCGCCAGTGGTCGGCGGAAGGTGCACGTGCCCGTCGACCTGGGACCGGACCGCAGCGACGCACGGATGCACGCCAAGACCGTAGGATCCTACGCAGTGCCGTAGGGGACCGCACCGCCACTTCCCAGCAAATTAGGGACACTGTTGCTCCTGGGGTATCGGCGAGGACCATTCGCAACCGTCTCCATGAAGCTGGGCTACGGTCCCACACACCGTTAGGCCGTCTTCCGCTCACGCCCCAACATCGTGCAGCCCGCCTCCAGTGGTGTCGCGACAGGCGTGAATGGAGGGACGAATGGAGACGTGTCGTCTTCAGCGATGAGAGTCGCTTCTGCCTTGGTGCCAATGATGGTCGTATGCGTGTTTGGCACCGTGCAGGTGAGCGCCACAATCAGGACTGCATACGACCGAGGCACACAGGGCCAACACCCTGCATCATGGTGTGGGGAGCGATCTCCTACACTGGCCGTACACCACTGGTGATCGTCGAGGGGACACTGAATAGGGCACGGTACATCCAAACCGTCATCGAACCCATCGTTCTACCATTCCTAGACCGGCAAGGGAACTTGCTGCTCCAACAGGACAATGCACGTCCGCATGTATCCCGTGCCACCCAACGTGCTCTAGAAGGTGTAAGTCAACTACCCTGGCCAGCAAGATCTCCGGATCTGTCCCCCCATTGAGCATGTTTGGGACTGGATGAAGCGTCGTCTCACGCGGTCTGCACGTCCAGCACGAACGCTGGTCCAACTGAGGCGCCAGGTGGAAATGGCATGGCAAGCCGTTCCACAGGACTACATCCAGCATCTCTACGATCGTCTCCATGGGAGAATAGCAGCCTGCATTGCTGCGAAAGGTGGATATACACTGTACTAGTGCCGACATTGTGCATGCTCTGTTGTCTGTGTCTATGTGCCTGTGGTTCTGTCAGTGTGATCATGTAATGTATCTGACCCCAGGAATGTGTCAATAAAGTTTCCCCTTCCTGGGACAATGAATTCACGGTGTTCTTATTTCAATTTCCAGGAGTGTATATATCCTCGGTGTAGCTGAAATCACTTAATAAAGGCAAGTCCTGTGGTCCAGATTGTATGACAATTAGATTACTTTCAGAAGATGCTGGTATAAAAGCTCCGTACTGAACAGTCATATACAACCTCTCGCTTGACGAATGATACGTACCTATCTCGCTTGACGAATGATCCGTACCTAAAGACTGGAAAGTAGCAGAGGTTACACTAGTACTCAAGGAAGAAAGAAGGAGCATTCTGGTAAAGCCCATATTACTGACGTCGATTTGCAGCAGGATTTTGGAATATATACTGTGTTCGAACATTATAAATTACCTCGAAGAGAAGAGAAAAATCGTTCTTGTGAAATACAGCTATCACTTTATTGTCACGAGGTAATGGATGCTATCTAAAGAGGATGTAAAAATTAATCCATATTTCTAGATTTCCAGAAGGGTTTTGACACCGTTCTTCGCAAGAGGCTTCTAATCAAATTGCGTGTCTACGGAGTATCGCCTCAGTTGTATGATTGCATTCATGATTTCCTGTCGGAATGATCACAGTTCGTAGGCACTGACGGAAAGTCATAGAGGAAAACAGAAGCGATATCTGGTGCTCCACAAGGAAGAGCAATAGATCCTCTGCCGTTTCTGATCTATATAAACGATTAAGGAGACAATCTGAGCAGCTGTCTTTGTTTGCAGGTGATGCTGTCATTTACCGTCTAGTAAAGTCATCAGACGATCAAACCAATTGTATGATGATGTAGACAAGATTCTTCAAGCTGCGAGAAGTAGAGAGAATACTGAGAAGGTGATCCACATTGTTACAAGTAGGAATCTGCTAAATTTCGTTTACATGATAAATGACACAAGTCTAATGGCTGTCTAAATAAGTAATACCTAGCAATTACAGTGACGAACAACTTGAATTGGAACAATCACATAGATAATGTTGTGGAGAAGGTAAATCAAAGAGTGCGTTTTGTTGGCAGAACACTCAGAAGATGCAAAAGGTCTACTAAAGTAGTGAGGATATCAAATGTAGACTGGCTGTGGCAAGAAAATCGTTTCTGAAAAACAGAAATTTGTCAACATCGAGTAACATAGATTTAAGTGTCAGGAGGTATTTGTGTGGAAGTGAAACATGGACGATAAATGGTTTGGACAAGAGGAGAATAAAAGCTTGAGAAATGTGGTGCCACAGAAGAATGCTGAAGATTATATGGGTAGATCATGTAATTAATGAGGATGTGCTAAATATAACTGGAGAGAAGAGGAATGCGTGGCACA